>NW_027491382.1:0-420000 GCF_021521415.1 Bidens hawaiensis | reverse complement strand
AGTAGGAGAAGGAGTGTAATCAATATTGAATGACGTTTATGTAGACTGAAAGCTTAGTAAACTAGCCCAATAGGCTATTCATGTAACTAGTTAAAGAAGAGAAGAGCTAGCACGAATCGTCTTTGCAGCGTAAACGAATGCCTTTGCTTTGGCTTTGAAAGTCTTTATGTTCCTAATTCAACTCCTTCATGCCATTTATTGATGCAAGTCTTTTTCCTTGTGTAAGAGATATTCCATCAAGTTTATAGAGACTGAAAGATGCCTAAACTGGATCAATATTCAGCCAATCCCTTGCAGCTTTATCTCACATCTACTTCTCGTGGGGCATTGCGATAGGAAGGAATGCCCGGTATACTACTTGAGCCGAGTGATCACAGGTCCGGGGACAAGGTACTCAGTTGTGGAAGGGCACTGCCTCACATTAGTCTTTGTTACTCAGAAGTTGCGTCACTACTTCATGTCCTTCACAGTTCATATTGTGACAAGATGTGACCCAATTAAACACTTAATGTATCGAGCTATACTATACTCATAGGGAGAGCTGCTCGGCGGTTCCTCACTCTAGCAGGTTATGACATGAAATGTGTAACTCCCAACGCAATGAAAAGTAAAGCCTTAGTTGATTTGCTTGCCCATTTCCCGAGTGGATAATATATTCTACCTCCATCAGAGCAGAATTCTCAGCTGCAGTATTGGAGGAAGCCAACAAATTTCAGAAAACTTGCCTCCAATGTAAATTCTACCCACGTCCAACAGAATGTTCCTTAGAGCATTCTATTATGAAGACTGGAGAAAGCTCTATATTTATTGTATTTTTTTATGGATCACAAAATCCTCCCCTTTGAAACAAAAGATGTAGTTGGAATAAAGAAAAGAAGGGCATTTCGCTTCTTTGCTAAGCAAGGATAACTTTACAAGAAGGGCTATAATGGCCATCCTCTCCATCCCTCGAGAGGATATGCAGCAGGTTCTCGAGGAAGCCCACGCCCCAGATATATTGGCGGTGCAAAGATATATGATCACCTGATGACCTTGGGCTACTCTATGAAGATAGATTCAGCAACATTTGTTAAGAGGTGCAAGGTTTGTCAACTACAAGGCAACCTCATACATGCTCCAGCCATGGAGCTCCCTACCCATTTCAAACTTGTGCCCTCGATTTCATCGGAAAATAACCACTCCCTCGAGGGGAAAATGTTTCATTTTAGTAGCAACAGAGTTGTTCACCAAATGGGCAGAAGCAGTTCGACGAGACAACTCTCCTTCAAGTTGAGCCAATGCATTTGTAGCTTTCTCGAGCGCTGCTGAAGTCTGGGCGTACTCCTAGAGATGATGGGTATCAAATCTTTCTCGAGCGCTGCTGAAGTCTGGGCGTACTCCTTCTGAATGTTTTCAAAAACATCAGCCGGTACCTCCCTCATTACATAAGCAAAAAGTTTGAAGATTATTGGGAAAAGCATGTCTACCACGTATCCTCGAAGTTCTCTTCTCTGGGGTTGGAAAAAGTTTAAGGGGAAGTTGTCCAGATGGATTCCATAAGGATGGACGTGGTGCGTTGAACACTAAGACCTCTCCACTAGACGTAATCAGGATTTCTACTCAAACCCAACTAAGCCCTGAGGACACCTTCTGCTCGGAGGGCACAATCCAGCATTTCTTACAAAGTCTTACAACGGATGTGAGCTTAACAACCCTCGTGCCATGCCCAAGCCCTTACCTTCGCCCTATACCGAAAGATATTAGTTCATTGATCAACTACCACTTGATCCCCTAGGTAAAGGAATTTCTCTAAGGTGCAAAGAGTCATTAACGCAGCACTTGATCTTTCTGACTGAAACAAGGGGCGGGTCTTTACCAACTGAAAAATCTGCTATTTTAGGGAAGCCAAAAAATGTGAGCGCCTAGCGCTAGCCTTATTGAAAAGGCCCGTTACTAAAAATATAGAAGGTATGGCCGGCTTTCGAGCTGTAGCTTTACAACCATAGGGCTTAGATAGGCCCTTTTATTATATTAGTAAGATTCTCTAAGGTGCCAAAGAGTCATTAACGCAGCACTTGATCTTTCTGACTGAAACAAGGGGCGGGTCTTTACCAACTGAAAAATCTGCTATTTTAGGGAAGCCAAAAAACGTGAGCGCCTAGCGCTAGCCTTATTGAAAAGGCCCTTTACTAAAAACATAGAAGGTATGGCCGGCTTTCGAGCTGTGGCTTTACATCCATAAGGCTTAGATAGGCCCTTTTATTATATTAGAAGATTCTCTAAGGTGCCAAAGAGTCATTAACGCAGCACTTGATCTTTTTGACTGAAACAAGGGGCGGGTCTTTACCAATTGAAAAATCTGCTATTTTAGGGAAGCCAAAAAACATGAGTGCCTAGCGCGAGCCTTATTGAAAAGGCCCTTCACTAAAAACATAGAAGGTATGGCCGGATTTCGAGCTGTAGCTTTACAACCATAGGGCTTAGATAGGACCTTTTATTATATTAGTAAGATAGGTTGCTTGAGCGCATTTTGACCCTTTCTATTAGTAAGGTTGTCGTATCGATCAAGGCGAAACTTGAGTTTGATTGCAGGGCGCGCGTTAGCGCTTTAGTAAGAAGATAGAAGGGGCTTTTCTTGTTTAGTAAAGTCTCGCTTTTTGATAGGAGTAGGTGCGGCAGGGCACTCTTCATTCGAAACTAATGAATGTTAGGTCGGGGCTTTCTGCCATGTTATCAAAAAGGGGGTTGGGTAAAGCAAACTCCCTCCTTGGACGAGCACGGTCTTAGTCAAGTAGAACTGGGTTGCGTTGCTGGATGCTCCGATCGAAAAGAAATCAGTGGGGCCATGCCGGTACAACTGAATATGCATTAGAAAGGTCAATCCCTCCCGTACGACACAAAAAAGCTGGCCGAACATCTAACAGCCCGCCCGCTTCCATAGAACAATATCATGGCAACGTAGACCTAAGTGAAGTGGTCATATTGGATCCTTGGGAACCATCACAAGTACGGCCGACATCTATTTATTTAAACGAGAATGCCGTGTCGTCCAGCGAAGCCTAAAAGAAGATGACTCGCGCAGACAACTGACTCCTTTTCAATAGAAAAGAATAGCCAAACCAACCCAGCTGGCTGGTCAATCTTAGAAAGAAGATAGGCCGGCAAACCGGAGACGTACGACCACGGTCCCGACCTTACCAGCACCGGGGGTGTACTAATCAATGAACCCCCGAAACCTACTTTCTTTTCTGACAAAATCAACCAAGCCTAACCGGTCACGACATGTTGATATTGATTGAGTTGGAGGGACTTTCGATTACTGAATCCATCCATAAACCTAGACCCCGATAACCTTCGTAACCAAAGTGTCATGACAACATCCAAAGGTCACCCTTGGATTCTTAGAGGGGCAAGGAAGAGGCTGTTATGTTAGTTGTAGCGCGCCTTCCCTCTTTATAGCACTTCGGAAAGATTTTGCATTGCATTTCTTATGATGACCTGGTCGAGAGAGTAAGATACATCGGTGTAAAAGATTGATCCCTTTGGATCTTGGTCCATGATGGCCTTTTTATTAATAGAACTGGAAGAGGAGGAAAAGAAATAGCTTATGGTGACCATTTATTTGAGTCGATCATTTCGTAGATCTAATTCAAGTTTTTTTATGCAGTGGAAAGGCCTTCAAATCTGATGTTTTACGCTTAAAGGAAGAAATGTTCTAGGTGGATGCAGGACTTGGGACCGCCAGAATGATTATGCAGTATGAGCCTAAAGGAGTTCCAATCAACCGAGCCACCAGGTTTGAGAATAAGGTGGGATTCTATAGCCTATGCGCCTGCATCTGATGAGATAGAAGTAGGCTCCCGGTGCGTCTTCCTTCGGTCGGCTTGTCATCGAAGGATGTTAGCTAACTCAGAAGAACTATAGGCTCAGGTAGGTCAAGCGAACTGATTCATTTCATTCTTCGCCTAGTCTTAGCACCCGCACAGTAGAGGGGAATAAGCATTCCCTTTCCGACAAAACTAAGCGTCTTGCCGCTTGGTAAAGGCAAATAGGAGGAACCCCAAAACAAGTCTAGGCTTAAGAACGGTGATGCTAGTTCAGTTGTTGAAGAAAATGTCCCGTTGGGGGCAAGATCTCTGGCTTCAGCTGCGGCTATTCTATCTATTCTATAGAAGTGAATATGAGAGAAAAGCTCTTCTTTCACATAGTGGGAGGCTGACCTTCTCTCTTCCCAATTCTCCCAATGAGACCTCACTTAGTGGACGACCCAGAGGATTTGAATCAAGCCCCTTTAGCCTCGTTACAAGACTTTTTGGACGTGTTCGGTAAGCATTTCCACTTATCACCTTGAGTAAAACCTTTCTCCCTCGGCAAAAAGAAAAAGTTTCTTGACAGTCAGGAGTCCAGTATAGATGTAGGTAGAGGGCCATCTTCGTTCCCTGAATCCGCTAGTCAGTCGTCATTCAGTGAAGAGTCCTAAAGCATACCAGCAGTGAAGTGAACCTCTTAATTAAAGTGCAGTTCGATGATCTCGTGCTAGGGGCACTGAAAGCCATAAAAAGATCTGTTGACTTTCTTGGATGGAGATCCAGTATTGTATCAATAGACTTTGGTGTTGTAGTACTATAACGGTTTTGACACATACTAAGGACTCCTTTTGTAAAGCAACTTATTGTGCTTTTATTCCAGCCAACGAAGTCCTTTGCTGGGGGCAGAGCGCGTCCATTCATTTTTAGTCGAGTTAGGAGATCCGCTGCTCAGTCGTACAGCTTCCGTCAAATCGTGAGTTCGGACTTTAGCCCTTGATTCGGACTAGCAATTAGGAGATCGTCCTAGGACAAAGAGCTCAAAGCCTTAGATTTCATGCCGACTTTGGATCAAACCGCTTTATTTGGCAGAGCACTAAAATCAGTAGAGACACAGGGAATATGGCAGCTAAAAAGATCTATTTTTGTGTGAAACATACTTGTCTGATCCATTTGAGGAAGACTTCTCTTCTTCCGCTGTGAACAAATCCCCGACATCATGATCCGCTGCTCAGATGCATCTATAATAACGAACTACGCTTCCGCAAGCCAATGGGGGAAATCCCAGAACTTCCATTTTCTTTCTTCTACACTAGGAACATAGCCGCGGTTGTCGCTTCGCTTCTTTTTCCACCGGCCATCGAGATCAAATCAGAGCTCAAACCTAGATTGCGTGAGATCTTTAAACGAGGAAATTCAATGATAGAGCAAGCGCGAGCCGAAGAGAAAAAGAGCTCTTCCAAATTGAATAAAGAAGGGGTCCGGAGGTCCGACCAGACTACGGCTACGGTTCCTAGTGAGGAGGGGGCTATCTAGCTTTAATCGAGATCACATTTCACTAGGCAATCCAGTTGCCACTTCACTAGCAGCCGCGAAGGGCGAAGGAAAGTCAGTGACAAGTAAGAAGAGAAGAGAAAGAATAAAAGGTAAGTCCCGAGAAGTACTTCACTTATCCTTTCTCTAGCAGTGAGGAAGTGAGTTGGAAGTCCTTATTGTTAAGCGTGTAAGGCAGGAATTTATAGTTATTATCCCCTTTGAAAGCAATGCAGGATAAAGCTAGGAATTAGGTCAAAAGGAGAATTGAAAGGAGGGTCTTCCTATTCCGCTTATGACGGCATATGCCGTATATATGGCCATCACTTATATTTATCGGGTGGGTGGGCGAAGGTATCTTCTCTCTTCTTTCAAGGGGTCTCCTATATAAATCTAGCCCTAAACAGGCTAGGTTATTTCATAACCACAACTTTTCCTCCCTGACTTTACTGTATTGACTCCCAAACTTTTTCTTTTCAAGCTTGGCTCGCTTACTTGCCCGAGTGAGTGGGCTTCCTGTACTGCTTAGTTGAGACTCACCTTGTCACTGACTGTGTTCGTTTAACCTCAGAAATAGCCGACTACTTACTTCAATTGCTCCCTGCTCAAGGGCTTGGGTCAGAAGTGTATTGCTACCATCCGGCCTCGAGACTGAACTGAGGCAATCCCTTCTTTGCTTAGGGGTTTGGTTCGGGTTCAGTTTTTTGCTTCGCTTCAGCCGGTCAAAGCTTCCTACAACTAGTCTTTCTGGCTTACTTGGTTGACTTCAAAACTTCAACAAGGCTTTCTTTTTCCTGACCACTACGCGTCTGGCTTTAGTTAGTCCAACCATCTTCATATCGAGGGGTAGACAATAACTGGATATATGAGATAAAAGAAAGAAGTGTTATGTGAAAGAAAGGGCAAGTACTAACAAATGATACGCATACACAAGGGAGACACCTTTCACTATACATGAGCGGAAGAGCTCTTAAGTTTCGTTTTACACCAACGACTGGAAAACTCATTCTAACAGTAATGATTTAGCATCCTTTGGCCACTTTCACCTTCTTTGCTCAGGGAAAGCCTCTCAGTCCTCCTATAGAAGAGTAGGCGAGAATGGCACTTGTGCCCAGAAGTCATTCAAACTAAAACACCGTTCGCCAACTACTCTACTATTGATCACTCGTGAACCAAAAAATGTAAACATTCAAGAAAAGCCGATTGGCGGCATCGGCCTCTTCAGCGACAGCTTAAGCGATTTTTCTTGTTATTGAGAAGAGATGAAATGGCTCGAGCTAAAGTGAGAGGTTATTATATACACTCGACTGAAAGGAGAGGGGTGAAGTGACAATGAGGTATGCTGGTTGGCTAGTGTTATGAAATAGAGAAGTAGAGCAAGTCCCACCTACCAAGTTAGCGGAGAGTGACTCACCTACCAGGTTACCTGTCCTTATGAAGTAAGGTGCGCATGAAAGTCTTTACGGAAGACCATCAAATTACTGATTAGGAAGCCATCTATTCTTCTAATACCGGTCATATCCTCTCCTTTCTCTGATTCCCAGTGAGGGGTATAAGTAGTCTAAACGCTCTTTCCAGCCTTTGGTTTGGCTAGGTACTACTAACTATCAGAAAGTTCGAAAAGAGGCATTCTTTTAAGAAAGAGATCCGAAATATTCATAGGTCATACCAAAGATTTTCTTGCAGCGAGTGATTCTCCTAAGAGAAGGAGGACTTACCTTACACGAGTAGAGGAAAGTACGATGCTAGGCCTGGAAGAGCTATTTGTATGCCTTCAAAGAGAAAAGCCTTCATAGCGGAGGAGGAAACAAGATAGAAAGCTTCCTCCGAAGCTTTCTATCTGAGTAGTCACTACGGCCTACCCTATCGCCGAGTCTTTGGAAGCGGTTTCACTCCTTTATAGGTCGGAACTCTGAAACCTAAAGACTTTCTCAATCAGACAGGATAGATGGATTGAGCGCGCGTTGCCTTGATTTGAGGTGAACTCCTTTTCCTCTTCTTTCGGACCGGACCCTTCCATGCGAGAAGCTGGAAGTCGAGTTATTGATGAATGAGAATCTAATGTCTTATTAAATAGGATCGATCTTTTCATCCAACTAGAAATATCGAGAAATATCGTAAGAGAAGAAAGCAACTTCACCGAAAGGGCAGGTCTTTCTTTTTATTACTGATCTTATCAAGTAGTGCTTCAATAAGCCACCGCCCAATAGAGCTTAGCCATGCGTAGATCGAAATGGTCTCGCGAAGCCGGTCACCGGTAGGTCTAAGAACGGATTTCTTGATAAGCTGCAAACAATCCATTCCTTTTGTAGGGGGATAGTTGTTCACATGCTTAACAAATCAAGTAGAATCTTCGAACTTAAAGAAAAATGGGACTGTCATCCATCTAAGGAGAAAACCGAGGAGCCTAGATATTCTATGACCTTTGGTCTTGTCGCGAGCTGGAGTCGAACCAGCACCTCTGGGAGCAAAATACAGGCCTAGCGAACTACCTTTCACTAAATGAAGACCGAGGAAAGAACTTCAAATTTATTTATCGTATATAAAGAAAGCTTGCTTTTTGGAGTGATCCTTCCCTCTAATCATAAGAAAAGAAAGGTTTTGCTTCGCCTTTGCTTGAGTAAAGAAAGCTTTCTACGGTGCCGGATAAAACAGTCAAATGAGAAAGCTTTAGTTCACGTCAGGCAATGGTTTGGTTTTGTTGATCTAATGGATGTCGAGAAAGGGTTAGTGTTCCGTGTGTGTAATAGTTGGATCTAGTGAGCGTACTGTCTGACCTAGTCCAATTAAGGCAAGCAAATTTTTTTGAAAAGCGCTAGAAATCGTGGTCCACAATACTACAAATCTGTTCTACACTAGATAGATTGCTCTGATTTTTTTTTTTACAATTCTCTTTTTTAAAGCAGATAGTTCACAGTGCTCATTCTATCGATACTGGGAAAAATCATAAATAAAATAAAAAATCATAGAGCAAAAAGAATGTTTACACTCAATTTTCATTACGAAGATGTATCACGTCAGGATCCGTTGCTCAAACCGAATCACGCCAACGTTATGGAAGTTCCTGGGTCGTGTAAAATAAGAGTACTACCAAAGGCAGCACCTTCTGATTTCATAATAAAAAATGGAAAATTGGCTATGGAGATTCCGTGCGGGCAGAAATTAATACAGACACAAAGGGCTTCGACAGGAAAGTCGTTTCGATCCAATCCATTCTTGGGGTCAAATAAAGAAAAAAAGGATATGTCTGTGACCCAGCACGGCAAAGCACTCTCCGAGGTCATGGAATGTCTCATTTTTTGGTAAAAATCTTCGCAGTAATGTCTCTGTTAGATTTTCTAGTCGAAATACGGGAAAAGTCCATTTAATTCTTGATGGAAATGGAGTTTTGCGAATTCTCCCCGGAACTGGAAGATCATTTCGAGATCTTCGAACATATTAGGTGGTTCCATGTAACTATTTTAACTTCGGCCAACACACAAGATGAGACTTTACCACCGTGGAGCGGCTTTTTTCAAAAAGATGAGGGCTAAAGTCAGTAAGATGTCGGAGAAACAAATGACTTCGATTAGACCAGACCGACCCTGAGAGGAACGCGCCCACATGGGCACCACCAGATGTTGTAGATGAACCTACTAAAGATGAAATTGAGTATATCATAGCTGACCGCACCATGGGCTAGCCCCTACACCCACTGCATGAGTGGAATATTACTTAGTCAAGTAGAAAGGAACAAGGTGTTACGACACGGTCACTATATCTTTTTTTTATCTCTCCTCTATGGAAAGAAAGAGGGGATGATACGTGGCGTGGTATAACCTGATCGTTTAGTCAATGAGATGTACGTAAGTCGACATAGCTCCATGTATATGTTCTTTTGAGCTAGAACCAATCAAAAGAATGAAGTTAAATCTAGGGTAGGGCGACGAACATGGCGAAAGAGGACTGTCTATCCAAAGCCCTTCTCTTCTTCACTCAAAGGGGCAATGCACCAGCCAGCCAGTGTGGTGGCGAACACGCTGTGCTGTAAGCTAAGCAGTTCACCTTGTAGACGGAGGAGAGAAAGAAAGTGTGTCGTGCTTGATTCATAAGATTCTAAAGTAGACCCCGTATATTATTTCACTTAGCCTGCCTCTCCCATGACTTTCCGGACCAACCAACCCGGAGCTTTCCGCGCAAGTCTCTCTGCATTTTGGAGGCAGTGCATGCAGAAAAATCGAGCAATGGATCTTAGAAGAATTCCACTTTTTCGGCACGACTCTTTCTATTTCCGCGCTGACATTTGAGTTGTCTCTCTTATTTCTTTCAATCGACACACTCGACGCAGATAACTCCAAGGGCCCCCTAGCTGAATAGACGTAAGAAAGCTACCTGAAAAAAGGCAAGGTGCTGTGACATTTGGGCCAAAACAAGGTACACCTCAGTACGTACTTACCGATTAAGCAAATAAACGCTTTTTGCATAACAAACGAACGATTAACCGAACGGGTCGGGTTATAACCCAGATACCCCGGGGGGGCATCTATAAGTGATATACGATCTATACAAGCTAAAATATTAGAAATATGGTCTTAGTTTGATAGCAAACAAGTTAAACGAAAACATGCTCGTTTAACTACCCGCTATTGATATAAACGCGAAAGATAGTTACAAACCAAGAATTGTATCATCCGTTAAGCCGAAAAAGACTGACCAAACACTTATTTGAAATGTTTTAAGCGATCCATGAAAATATTTTGAATTTTTACAAACATATAGTATGCTTTTATAAATTTACACAAAAATAGCCGAAAAACACTCGTTTTCGCGCTGTTTAACGCACCCGATAAGTTTTTCGCGCCAAAACCGAACCCGAACTAAACTTGGACCGGGATTTTCATATTTGGGCTTGAGAAACCAGATTGTTGGGCCAAAACAGCCCATCTTGGGCCCAATCTTTCTTCCGGCCACAGCCGCCACCCCACCCCCTTCATTTTTTTTTCACATATAAACTAGATTCAAGCCATTTTCAACCTCATTTCTTGAAAATTCTGGACACAACTTTTGCTCCAGCCAGAAAACCTTCAAACCCTAAGGTAAGGAGCTTAAATAAGTAGCTTTTATACTTGTTTAAACTTGTTTAATACCATAAAAACATGTCTTGGTTACTAAAAATCATTCCTAACCGTGTAAAAATCCTAAAAATGGTCCATAAACATGTTTTGATCATACACATGGTAAGGAACCTATTTTGATAGTTTTTTTGGCCATAAACACGGATTAAAGGGTTGAAACGGCGTTTTTACGATTCAAAAGTTTGTTTTTGTACACTAGCCGAAACCCTAGCTTAAGGGCTGTTATGTTGATGAAATATTACTTGATTTGTGATATAGGACTTGTACCTAGCTTGCTTAGAAGCACAAGAACCTGAAAACTTGATTAAAAAGTCGGAAACGAGCCAAACCCGCTATGGTAATGCCGAAACACTCGCTTACGGGTTATTTAGGTTAAGATTGTGATGTGCATATTTCTAGGACTTGAAATTTTTCAGGGACATCAGGGACCATGTCAATGAGTCCCTTTTCAAATTTGGTAATTTTTCGACCATCCGAGAATATTTGGCGAATTTATTATCGAATTAGGATGTTTAATTGGGAAAAATAGCTAATATACTTCAAATATTATGAAATTTTTCTGGGAACACATATTTGATGTATTTTTATCACATATGAATTTTGGGATCATTTGGAGAAGTTAAAGGTGTTTTGTTTATTTGCGTTCGTGTGAATTTTTACAGCCGAATTTGGGCCGAAAAGAATATTGCACGAGCTTTTTACCTTCTGGAATTGATACAGGTTGTTTTAGGACATGATTTGAGTATTCAGGAATTTTTGTGGAATTTTTGGAAATTGTTTGGGGTAAACGGACGATTTTCAGGCGAATTATAGCTGATAAAAATGAATTTTTATAAATTAATAAATAAGTAGATAAATTCCAGAAATATTTTTATAAATATCTACATATTTTAATTGATAAGTGGTTAAATTTTCATAATTTAATGATTAACGGTTAATTAATTATGCTCATCTGAGTATTAAACAAATTCAGTTTTTATAAAAACCGGCAAGTTCGCGACTAGTGAATCTGCGGGAATATCAAAACACCAAGAGTGATCAAAAATCATATTTTTGGACTAATTAAGTAAAAATGAACTTAACTATGAGAAACCTGGACAATCCGGGTGGATTGTGCGCGTTTCTTCTCAAATCAAACTGAATAAACTGAAACGGGCCCCGTGGCTAATCCGGGACCCTAATAGGTGATCCTTCTTTATAACTTAATCATTTTATTAACCAATACATTTACCCAAGCTTATTTTCCCATAACTTTTTTCTGAACACGTAAACGAGCAACTTGGCCCAGCTGGGAAAACGGGAGTATGAGCCATGTTCGGTTTTAAGTATTAAACATTGAACAACATCACAACCTAAGCCTATTGCCACTTTCTGGGCGTTCCAGCTACACCCAGATAAGTTATACAGCCAAGTTTAGTATTGAGATTATAATAATATTAAAATATTAATATTATTATAATATTGATTATAGGAACTACTGATAGCGGACCGAACAAACCACGAGCCGATACAGTTCTGATTATCTACTAAACCGTGAGTTTCATGACCTCACTTTTAAACTGTTTTATGAACTTTTGGGGTGAAAAGCATGTTTGATTACATATACATACCTGAAACATGTATTGATGTGAATTATCTAAGTGCTAACACACGAAATTCCCCACGATCACAGTGATTAACTTCAAGCCGGTGGCTTGTGAATAGTACTATAGGTTTGACAAACTCAGGCGGGGCCAGCACGGTTGCTGAGACATTATCCCGTTTGCACACATCCATATTTTTACGAACCAGCTATGTAGTGTTAGACATAGCTAGCGGGGCATGTTGTGGGCGGAATGGGGCCACAGTGGTTGATTGAGCGTGGGAAATGGAGGCACGCAGCAAGAACATTCCAGGCTTCACTGTAGCTTAGCATAATTACATCACATACATCATTTACATACATACGTACTTATTTCATGATTACAAGTGTTGACTTATGAATACTCATTACTATTTTCTTGAAACTCGTGAAACTAACCAACTCTAGTAGTTGACCCGTTTTAAACTGCTTTTCAGGTGTACCTAAATTGGAATGATTTGGTGACCTGTTACTTGTTTGAGGTGTGTGGTTGATGCTACGTGAATAGAAGCAAGGGCGATAGTAGTAAGAATGTATTGTTAACGAACTAGTTTTGTCTGTATCGCCTAGACTGTAAAACAATGATAGAACAAAGAAATGTAATATATTGTAAATTAGTTTGTAATGTTTCTTTATAAACAATGTGTTGATATCAGAGGTGTCTGTTACATTCCCGTTTTACGCTTCCGCATTGTGCTAGTCGGGGTGTGACAGGTGCACCTTGGATTGAACTCGACGAATTGCGTTTTGCCAAATATCTTTTTTTGTAGAAAGATTCCCCTTTGGTAATTCAAAATAAAAATATCTAAATGAAATACTAAATAAAGGCGCATACGCGGGAAGGGCCTTACTACTTCTTCTTTCTGGGGGGGATACCAGCCTCATTACTTCCCACTGGGCGAGAGGTGCACCTAATCCACCTACCCACTCATCAATCACGGTGTTTAGCTGACTTGCACTGACGGACCCCTTTTGTAATGGAATTAGACACCCATCTTTTGACTGTTGTTAACTAATCTCTTCAATTTTATATTCTACTCAATGTTACAACATTTCTGTGAATGCTATTCTGATCTAAGTGGTCTTATTTTGTGGCCTGTGCTAGGAAGCATTACTCCTCTTTTCATTCCAAATTCAAGAATACGACCGATAAGATTGATTGGTCTGTGCACCTCTCTTATTACTTTTTTGTATTCCCCTATTCTTCGGATACAATTCGATCCTTCTACGGCCAAATCTCAATTTGTGGAAAGCCTTCGATGGCTTCCTTATGAAAACATCCATTTTTATTTAGGTATAGACGGTATCTCTTTATTCTTCGTGATATTGACCACATTTCTGATCCCTATTTGCATTTTAGTGGGTTGGTCTGGTATGAGAAGTTATGGGAAAGAGTATACTACAGCATCTCTAATTCACGAATTTCTAATGATCGCCGTGTTCCGCAGGCTGGATCCTCTACTATTCTATGTTCTTCCCGAAAGCGTGCTAATCCCTATGTTGTGCAGAGCTGAGCATCTTATATTCGCTGGGATAAAGCTTTTCCTCTGCAGGGGCCTTGTGCAGTAAACCCCCTACGGGCAGTCGTCCGTCGTCGTAAAGTAGCCCCTGCTAAGCTTTCGGGAAGAGGGGTAGTCTTGTGTAAGAATAGCATTTCTGGTCGAACCCGCCCAACCCAACTAAGAAGAACCGAACCTGAAAAACACATCTTTTTCCTTTGGGGAGGGTACTCTGAGTAGTGGGTACCTCGTAGGACCTCGACCAGCCTACTCGGGTCTTGTATGGATATGCAGGAAGGGGTGCTCCTAGGTGTGTGTAGGGGTTGTGTTTGTTCGCGAGAATGAATTCCTCGTCAAGTCAGTTTGGGGGGTGTGGACACACTTGCGCGAATTCGGGTAATGGCTACGAGGGAGAAAGAAAAAGGAAACTGTCCCCGACCAGGGATGGACGTAAACTCGTAAGCTACCGAGGGTAGGGATAATCGTCCAGGTCTTTTTGTGAAAGAAAAAAGCCGCCCCGCCGCAGCAGGCGGGTTGCTTCCTCTTTCGTCGCCGGGGAGCTCTTGGCGAGGAGACCTTAGGAAAAGTTGCTAAAACAAACGGGGGAGGAGGATTGACCCGTTCAGTAGAATTCCGAAGAAAGACTATTGGCAGCAGGTGGAGACATTTCTTTGGCCCTTCTAAATTGCAAAATCAAAATGCAAAAAAATGCGGGCAGGGCGGAGCTCGGCAGAGGGTTCGAGAATAGGGTAGGGTCTTGTTCTTAAGATTCAGATAATAAACAAGTTCCAAACCCTTTATGTATGCACCTCCGTACAAGTGCTGCGTACAAGTTCCGGTCAGGATGGTTGGGAAAGATCAAGTGTATACTCCCTATTTATTAGGTTTCCCTATTGGTCTCACTACCATACCAAACCCTCCCTCCGGTCGCCCCGTTCCCTTGCTTTGATCCTCTGTCTCTTAAACCTTCCTTAATGAAGTGGAGAATTCCTTCGTACTTGAGTGTCCCAATGAGCTCGTAGGCAAGGTCCTTACTATTTTCACGCATGACATGAGGTTGTCTACCTCACTAGTATTTGAACTGGAATGCCAGGCGGAGGAGTGTAACTGCCTTATCGCGCTATCCGACTTGTATGTGAAAAGCATTTCGTACTCGTAACTGATCGCTTCCTAGCGAAAGGTGTGCTCCAATGAAAAGTTCACAACACTAGTAGTGCCCCTTTCGACGACCAAGTCACAATGGAAACAATGTATCTCTCTGGGGATGCGAATAATCTTTGAAAGCACTTTTGAACCATCATGCGGATTCCAACCCAACTGCCCATGATATGGTAAGAACGGAATGGAAAGGAAAAAAATTCTATGCGCGGACGTGAAAGCTCTATCAAGAGAACTAGCTTCTTTTTATTTAGAGAGGAACGATTCCCACGTCTGAGAATCGTCATTCAAGCACTCTTCCTCCCCACTAAAAAAAGCGATTGAGAATCTCGAGAACCTAAACAAAAATGCAGAAGTGAGCGTACCCCAAGGCTCTCCTCTCTCCCTGTTTTTTAGCCAACATCATCAACCTCATTTTTCACCTTGAATGGGTCAAAGCCAAAAATATGATAAATAGAAGGAAAGGAGATCAGAAAAATAGGCGGACGACTTATAGTATAGGTCGGATGTTTTTGTGAGCAGTAAGCAGCAGATCCCCCCTATTTTGGGAAAGCTGGTGATCGTGTGTGAATTCTTTCAAGGCGAGGGGCGGCCTGATTCGACATTGTTGTTTACTCTGATCCGGTCGAGGTGGTTTTCACCAGCGCGTAGGTGGTCTAAGTTCCTATGACCGAGTCTTTCTGGCCCCTGTGAACATCTTTTCTTAATGTATTAAAGAGGGCCTCTCTAACCGGTGAAGGTGGGTGTCCACTAACGGCCATTCCTGGCTCGGCTCCGATAACGCAATTCTAGGAGGAGTCGGTAGTTGGGCACTGGATCCCTTCGAACCTGGAGAACGTGTGACGCCGAGTCGGGGTTTGGTGAACCAACAGGTCGCTCCTCTAGTTGAAGTATCGGACCAACTTTTTTGTTGCCAAGGTTACACCTTCGGAATTCCCCAGAAGGTAATTTTTCTCTACTTCCCCCAATCTTCACTTTACGTCACGCCGACTCCCCTTTTGTCATAAGGCGTGGAATTAGACCAAGGGGAATCTCCATAGGAACAAGTCCCTTAGACTTCGCACATAGGAGATTGAGACACAGCCCCGGGGCTATGGGGAAAGATGTAGATAGATCACCCTAGATAGACAACTACATAGAGGGTCTCTACAAGTCAGTCTATATATTCTTTGATTTCGTTCCCCCCGTAAGATCAATATCACAACCAATGAGGTCCGCAAGTTTCACATCTAAGTAACACTCGATCCGATAGTTTACGATATAGATAGATATATATTTAACAACAACATTCTAAGAAAATATATTAATAGATATCGGTAGTTGTCCGGTCGTACCCAAACAATAAGATTCCCGAGGAAAATGCACCTAAGATCAAATATTTCGAGCCGGCTTCCGTGGAAAATTCAGGCTTTCTTTTTGATGTTGCGATCACATAAAAACATAAACTTTGTGGCACAATAGCTAAATACATGGCAATTGAATCATAAGCCGAGATCATAAAGAGCATACTGCGAGTAGGAAGTGGAATTAATACAAGGGATTCAAAAGCATCAAACCTCTCGTGTTCGGAAGAATCGAAACACATCGAAATGGTACCAGCCGTACTTAATAATAGAAGGATTTGGCAGAAATATGTAAAATTGTCCCTCCTAAAAAGATTATTCCAAAATAAATGGGCAATAGTTAGGTGCGCCAGCGGCGAGCAGAAGCAAGGTTATTAGATACCTCAGGAAAGCCCGGCCAGAACCACACGTGCAAGTTTCCCTGCATGTGGCTCGTCCGTGATAACTTCTTCGGATTTGCGTGAACTAGCGGACCGATCACTAAGTGGGGATGCTCCCTCCTGCATGAGCGAACCTTTTCGAAAGTGGTTAGGAATGGGCGCCCCTCTCCCAGCCCGGATCCAGCCAGGTTCTATTGATCATGTCCCCTTCCCAACAGTTGGAACTTGTCTTGGGGCATCTTTGGGTTTACGAGAGAAAGCTCGTCGTAGAAAAAAGTCTTTCTCTTTCCGTCCCGGGTCATAGGTGCGTCCATAGAAGAGGAAATCGCAATGCATCTTGCTCAGCAGGTGTAGCTTGGAGTGAGAGTGTAACGGGGGTAAGGTAAGGAGGCCGGCAGAGAGGAAGGCAAACCGGCCTATTAAGCGCAACTAAGCTAATATGCGCCGGAGAAAGCCAGGTGCCGTAGGTAAGCTCTATTCGGCCCGGAGCATTGATTCCGCATAACGAATAGGCTAGCTCTATCTCTCAATTACCTATCCTGTGCTTGAGAAGGCCCCTCAGTTCCTCGGCAGCACCTCGAGGTGCATTTAGTTGTCTTACATGATACTCGGGATATTACCCACTCCATGGCATGACACCTTTCGCTCATCCATTCCGCCCGCCCGCCCAGACGCGGTGCCTTTTCTCATTATCATCTACCGCCCTTTCTTTCCTCCCCGCTATTCACGCATGAAGATCGTCGTATGTATGCTCGACTTCGGGTGTCAGTGCTAAAGTATAGGTAGGAGTACATTATAGCAGGATCCGTCACCCGGGCTAACCAACCCTCCTCCAAGAAGAATTGTGCTATGCCCCCCCAATCCGTATAGAGCGGAAGAGCTTCCTGGTGATCCCTAGGTTGCAGCGCGTTCGGTCGTTAACTCCTCGCGCCGTTGCCGCCGTTTCTAGGACCGACCGACGCCTCACCTGCACAGGTACCTACCTAGTGTCGGTCACACATTCAACATAGCGTTCGGACTCATGTGCCTTCGAGAACCAGGGGTCTTCGAGCCTGCTGCGTACGATTAGCCAGCCTTGTGGCGGCAAAAGGATTCTTAGCCCTCCCATGCTACGGTTCCCTGCGGTCCGAACCCGGTACCGCATTAGGTTAGGGAACCGGGCGATAATAGCTCCTCCGCATCCCAAAGCGCGCTGCGCTTCTAGGCGCGCAACACTAAGTAATCCAAGCCAACCCACATTACTGACTAACGGTGGACAATCAAATTTCTTAGACGTACTAAAGAAAACTCCATGAATGAGCAAAATGAAGGTTGCAATAATGAGAAAGATCTTTGGGGAAACCGCTAAAAAAAGATTGAACATGTGGGAGGTTCGGAACGAATTCTGCTTTCATTTCCCACGTATGGAGCACTGACTTACTTACGTTACGGTCTGAAGAAGGTAGGCTTACATGCGGCTAGGAAGGCTACGTCCCTTGCGTCAGTTTGTGGATCGCGGTCACTCTACTTGCTCTTGTTGCCTGCTCCTCCGCTTGTCACGAAAGATTATGCCTTGAAGAATGAACGAATGAGAGATCAAACTCCAATGCTAGGAAACTTCCGAGACTAAAGCCCCCTTACCAAGAGCACAGTGATGAGCAGGTACAGGATCCAGCAAGACGGGAGGAAGGAAGATTCGAATGATGGAACGGCCGACAGCTACTTGGGTTAGGCGGCTTAGTGAGACAGGGAAGGGCGAACGAAATGGTGGCTCAGGGAGCCAAATACATGAATAAAAGTATACTGTAGAGCTATCACTGCTTGACTGCTATAGTGAAGCTTTTACTGCCTCTCGTGAGAGAGATCCTTTAGTGGAACCGAGGCCGCTGGAAGTTGTTAGCTAATAAACTTGCTTGCAAAGTGGCGTGAACTCTTTCAGACCCTTGCATTGCACACCTTTTTTAGCCGGCCTTCTCTTTCATAGAAATTTTAGAGAGTAGCTTCGTTCAATATCCAAAGCACTAAGATTTAGTTGACAAGCTCATTGGCAAGACCGGAGGGGCTAGGTCGGAAATCAGGGTGGTTGCACGTTGCTTTGTATTTAAAGCAGTGTGCGGCCTCTTTGCAGAAGGCCTATGCTGACGATAAGGTGAACCCGAATTGCTACCAGTGCCAGTGTCTCTCACTAGGAGCTATTACCCTCGTATCATCCCATCTTTCCATAGAAGATTGATATTACGGAAGCTGATATTTTTGTGCAATTCTATTTGTCGTTCTTCTCCTTGTCTAAGATTATTGTCTTAGCCAACCGAGTCCGAAAATCGACTTTTACATCATTTATAAGTCCTGTTGATGATATCGAAGCCGTGACAGAGGGGGTCTCGGACATGAAAGGGTGTCTGAAGGATCTAATGTTGCGGTATGTACCGCGGGTCAGGAGTATTCCGTTGTACCAAAGGGATGTCTTTTGATCCGACTCTCCCTACGCATCGTTTGACAAGAAAGGTGTTGCAGAAGTGGGCCAAACAACCAAAGTCGAAGGTTGTAGCCTTGCATCACTTGAAAGAAAAGAGACTTATAGATTGGCTTGAAAACTCCCCAGAGAGAAAACATCTTAATTAGAAGAAGAGGTCTTTCTTGATCCTGGAGAGGTAAAGATTGAGACAGGTTGTCAGAGTCATTTCTATTGCTTCCTAAGAGCCCTACCCCTACTTAAGATATTGCTTGAAAGGCGTTGGTTGAGTGTGTTAGTGCACGAAATTGGTGTCCGCAGCTGTTCGAATAGGATAGGGGTTGTTTAGTCTTTATATTAATGTATAAAAGCACATTCGCTAAGGATGCTTAGCGAATGGGCCTCATTCGTTAAAGACTAGACATATTCGTGAATGTAAGAGCTCATTCGTTACTACAGTGTAACGAATGGAGGCTCATTCGTTAAAGTAATGCCCATTCGACAAGGATGTTTAGCGAATGGGAGGTCATTCGCTATGGGAAACCTCATTCGTTAGTGATGTTAACGAATGAGGAGGACTGCCTATAAATAGGCCTTCCCTAGTGAATGAGCACAGAGATTTGTGCCATATTTATCCCCTGTAACGTTACATGCCGGATTCTCTCTAGACTCATAATGTATCTTCATCATGTAATGTATCAATTATTAACGTATTAATGAACATGAAACCTTAACATATCAATTTTCGACTAGATTCCTGGCTCGTAAAACGTCCGTATAACGTATCTACAATTGGTATCAGAGTCGGAGGTTGCTCGTGATACGCAACAGTTCGTGTTCTTCGTGTTCATCGGATTGTAATCGGATTTGGATCAAATTCATTGATTGAATGATGAATCTGATTATATAATTGTGTTCCTGATGTGAATCCGAAGTTACGTAATGTATTTTGATGGTTAACAGTGATGAATTGAAGAATCCGCCATTGATGTTTATGTTTTGGTTGGATCGGAATTAGACAGGATTCAGTGCTTGAACGATGGAATTGATCATGTATTCATGTTCTTGATCAAATTCCGAGACTTCAGTGATAATCTGGTGGATTAATTGCTTGATTTGATGAATATTTGATGATTTCCGCCATGGTTGAAGCTTGAATTCCAGATTCCGGTGACGTAAACCGTTTTTCCGGCAGTTAACAGAATTTTCCGGCGACCAAAAACCCATTCGTTAATGTAAACTCATTCGTTACGGAGGCTTAACGAATGAGTACATTCGTTGGAA
Source organism: Bidens hawaiensis (assembly GCF_021521415.1). Lineage (NCBI taxonomy): Eukaryota > Viridiplantae > Streptophyta > Magnoliopsida > Asterales > Asteraceae > Bidens > Bidens hawaiensis. Next base: position 399,852 of record NW_027491382.1, on the reverse strand, counting down.
TTTAACGAATGTGAACTTCATTCGTACACTGTTCAAACGAATGAGGTGTTTAATGAATGAAAACTCATTCGTGTACTGTTCATACGAATGAGGGCTTAACTTATGTGGCTATTCGTTAATAAGATAACGAATGAGACCCATTCGTTCAAGGGTAATGAATGTGGATGGATGTTTAACGTATGAGTATTTTCGGAAAATTTTCTTAAACGAAATTTTTCGGGGATATTTTAAATATGCGGGATACTCTTCTAGCAAATTTTGGTGACATATTTTCTGGCCGACTTTTCACGTATATCGAGGGGCCGAGGGGGAGTAACCGCTTAAGTTAACGAGACGTTTATTGAATATATTTGAAGAATTGTTCAAGACCTTGCCTAATTTGTCAAGAAATGGGGGAGATAAAACTTTCAAAGAGTTTAAACGATTGGTATCTTTCCTACATTTGCAAGAATTTCTTGAAAAATTATTGCTATTCGGGTGGTAATATGTGATTGCAAAGCTATGTTTGACCGAGTTCAAGACTGTGTTTGTTCTTCGATTATGGATTGATTTGTTCAAGATCGAAACCTGACTATGTGGGATACGAGTGTTTGTCCGATTGCTTCTTTCTGAGGGACTTTGTTCCTGACAATGTTGGCTACGAGTATTCGGCGGATTGCTTATGTTGAAGGGGACAATTGTTGAATGGGTTGATCTAATTGAGGAATATACGAGTCTTGTCATCTGATTGAAGAATATGATCGTTCTGGATTGATTAACGAAGGTTGGAACTCTGAATCATATGCCAAAAGCATTAGCGCATCCAATCGTATTGGTTGCCGAAGAGCTTCAAAGGATTATATTTTGGGATAGACGTTATCGAGAGAGTGAAGACCGTTGTGAAAGATGTGGAATGATCGGGTTGTTCATGAAGATGTGTGATGAGGTTAAACGTAAAGACATTTGTACTTTACCGGTGCGACAGATAGCCGATGACTTGCTGCTAATTGATTCGTTTGATTGAAATGATCACCTGGACATGCTTGTTTGAGGGGGAGATCTATACGAGTCGCTACAAGTTGTTGGTTTGCTTACAAAGAGTTATATTTTGTCGGTTTGCTCAAGCCCGAGAATCATCAGTCAATGTGGAGGTTGGATGTACGGCTGATAATATGCAGTTAAAGTATTAGCGGTTAATGTATTGGTCGTTAACGTATTCGTCGCTAAAGTATTGAAGGTTAACGTATTCGACGTTAAAGTGTTGGATGCTAAAGTATTGGAAAGCATTCGACAGCTACGGTCATGGGGGAGTTTGTTAGCGCACGGAATTGGTGTCCGCAGCTGTTCGAATAGGATAGGGGTTGTTTAGTCTTTATATTAATGTATGAAGTCACATTCGCTAAGGATGTTTAGCGAATGGACCTCATTCGTTAAAGACTAGACATATTCGTTAATGTAAGAGCTCATTCGTTACTATTGTGTAACGAATGGACGCTCATTCGTTAAAGTAATGCCCATTCGGTGTCACACCCCGACTAGCACAATGCAGAAGCGTAAAACAGGAATGTAACAGACACCTCTGGTATCAGCACATTGTTTATAAAGAAACATTACAAACTAATTTACAATATATTACATTTCTTTGTTCTATCATTGTTTTACAGTCTAGGTGATACAAATAAAACTAGTTCGTTAACTATACATTCTTACTAATAACGCCCTTGCTTCTATTCACATAGCATCAACCACACACTGCAGGCAAGTAACAGATCACCCAATCATTCCGATTTATGTACACCTGAAAAGTAGTTTAAAACGGGTCAACTACTAGAGTTGGTGAGTTTCACGAGTTTCAAGAAAACAGTAATGAGTGTTCACAAGGCAACACTTGTAATCATGAAATAAGTATGTATGTATGTAAATGATGTATGTGATGTAATTATGCTAAGATACAGTGAAGCCTGAACTGTTCGTGCTGCGTGCCTCCATTTCCCACGCTCAATCAACCACTGTGGCCCATTTCCGCCCACAACATGCCCCGGTAGCTATGTATAACACTACATAGCTGGTTTGTAAAAATATGGACATGTACAAACGGGATAATGTCTCAGCAACTGTGCTGGCCCCGCCTGGGTTTGTCAAACCAATAATACTATTCACAAGCCACCGGCTCGAAGTTAATCACTGTGTTAGTGGGGACTTTCATGTGTTAGCACTTAGATAATTCACATCATCACATGTTTCAGGTATGTATATGAAATCAAACATGCTTTTCACCCCGAAAGTTCGTAAAACAGTTTAGAAGTGGGGTCATGAAACTCACGGTTTAGTCGACAATCTGTACTGTATCAGCTCGTGGTTCGTTTGGTCTGCTATAAGTAGGCCCCTATAATCAATATTATAATAATATTAATATTTTAATATTATTATAATCTCAATACTAAATTGGGCTGTATAACTAATCTAGGTGTAGCTGGAACGCCCGGAAAGCGGAAATAGGCTTAGGTTGTGATGTTGTTCAATGTCTAATACTTAATACCGAACATGGCTCAGATTCCCGTTTACCCAGCTGGGCCAAGTTGTTCGTTTACGCGTTCAGAAAACAGTTATGGGAAAATAAGCTTGGGTAAATGTATTGGTTAATAAAATGATTAAGTTATAAAGAAGGATCACATATTGGGGTCCCGGATTAGCCACGGGGCCCGTCTTCGTTTATTCAGTTTGATTTGAGAAGAAACGCGCACAATCCACCCGGATTATCCAGGTTTCTCATAGAAAAGTTTGTTTTTACTTAATAAGTCCAAAAATATGATTTTTGATCATTCTTGGTGTTTTGATATTCCCGCAGGTTCGTTAGTCACGAACTTGCCGGTTTCTATAAAAACTGAATTTATTTAATCTTTAAATTAGCATAATTAATTAATCGTTAATCATTAATTTATGAAACTTTAACCACTTATCAATTAAAATATGTAGATTTTAATAAAATATTTCTGGAATTTATTTACTGATTTATTAATTTATAAAAATTTATTTTATCAGCTATATTTTCCCTGAAAATCGTCCGTTTACCCCAAAAAAATTCCAAAAATTCCACAAAAATTACTAAATGCTCAAATCATGTCCCAAATCAACCTGTATCAATTCCAGAATGTAAAAAGTTTTTGCAATATTCTTTTTGGCCCAAATTCGGCTATAAAAATTCACACGAACGCATATAAACAAAACACCTTTAATCTTTTCCAAACGATCCCAAAATTCATATGTGATCAAAATACATCAAATCTGAGTTCCCAGAAAAATTTCATAATTTTTGAAGTATTTTAGCTATTTTTCCCAAATAAACGTCCCAATTCGGTAATAAATTCACCAAATATTCTCAGATGGTCAAAAAATTACCAAATTTGAACAGGGACTCATTGACATGGTCCCTGATATCCCTGAAAGAAAGGGAAATCATTTTTAACATTAGCTCTTCACAATCTTAACCTAAATAGCCCGTAAGCGAGTGTTTCGGCATTACCTTAGCGGGTTTGGCTCGTTTTCGACTTTTCAATCAAGTTTTCAGGTTCTTGTGCTTATAAGAAAGCTAGGTACAAGTCCTATATCACAAACCAAGAAATTTTTCATCAACATAATAGCCCTTAACTTAGGGTTTCGGCTAGTGCACAAAAACGAACTTTTGAACCGTAAAAACGTCGTTTCAACCCTTTAATCCGTGTTTATGGCCAAAAAAAACTATCAAAACAGGTTCCTTACTATGTGTATGATCAAAACATGTTTATGGGCCATTTTTAGTATTTTTACACAGTTAGGAATGATTTTTAGTAATCAAGACATGTTTTTATGGTATTAAACAAGTTTAAACAAGTACAAAAGCTACTTATTTAAGCTCCTTACCTTACGGTTTGAAGGTTTTCTGGCTGGAGCAGAAGTTGTGTCCAGAGTTTTCAAGAAATTATGTTGAAAATGTCTTGGATCTAGTTTATATGTGAAAAAGAAAAATAAGGAGGTGGGGTGGCGGCTGCGGCCGGAACCCATGGGCCTCCCCTTTGGGCTGTTTTGGGCCAATAAAATGGTTTCTCAAGCCCAAATACGAAAAGCCCGGTCCAAATTTAGTTCGGGTTCGGTTTTTGGCGCGAAAAACTTATCGGGTGCGTTAAACAGCGCGAAAACGAGTGTTTTTCGGCTAGTTTTGTGTAAAATTATAAAAACATACTATATGTTTGTAAAAATCAAAAATATTTTCACGGATCGCTTAAAACATTTCAAGTAAGTGTTTGGTAAGTCTTTTTCGGCTTATCGGATGATACAATGCTTGGTTTGTAACTATCTTTCGCGTTTTAATCTATAGCGGGTAGTTAAACGAGCATGTTTTCGTTTAACTTGTTTGCTATCAAACTAAGGCCATATTTCTAATATTTTAGCTTGTATAGATAGTATATCACTTATAGATGGCCCCCCGAGATATCTGGGTCATAACCCGACCCGTTCGATTAGTCGTTCGTTTGTTACGCAAAAGGCGTTTATTTGCTTAATCGGTAAATACGTACTGAGGTGTACCTTGTTTTGGCTCAAATGTCACATTCGCTAAGGATGTTTAGCGAATGGGAAGTCATTCGCTATGGGAAACCTCATTCGTTAGTGATGTTAACGAATGAGGAGGACTGCCTATAAATAGGCCTTCCCTAGTGAATGTGCACAGAGATCTGTGCCATATTTATCCCCTGTAACGTTACCTCTAGACTCATAATGTATCTTCATCATGTAATGTATCAATTATTAACGTATTAATGAACACGAAACCTTAACGTATCAATTTGCGACTAGATTCCTGGCTCGTAAAACGTCCGTATAACGTATCTACAGAGTGACTGCACTTGCCCCTTTGACTGCTGGATTGATTGACTTTACTAGCTTCAAACCCTACTGTTCTAAGGATAAGGAAAGGAACTGAAGGGGGATGAAAATATAGCTCATATTCTTCTCTTCCTTAGACCCACCATCTATCTAGTTAGCCTCCTCGGTGAAAGAAAGGGAAATCATTTTTAACATTAGCTCTTCCGGAGCACTCTCTTAGCTTAACTATCTACTAGGGAATCTTATCTAAAGCCTACGATATTTGACTTCTCTCTTTTGAGATGCTTCCAGTGCGCTTCAGGGGTTCTCTAGTCGGGGAAAGGGGAAGGACGGAGAGGATACCATCTAAGAAGGACAGTTGGAGTTGACGGTACAGTAAGAGCTGTTGCTGGAATAACTAGTGTTGATGGAATAGAAGCTTTTCCTACTCTCGTATCCGATGAAGAATAGGCCCAAGGGACATCCATGGACAACTGCCACCCCCGTGGTTTAGCTAATTCAACAGCCTTCGGAGAAAAGCGACAAGTACCACTGGACAAGCAAATCACTTTTGGAATCACCTTTAAGGATCCTCTTACGGTGAAATGCCGGAATGATGCTAGGATATCCCGAGCGAGTCAGCTAAACAAAGACGGAAATCTCAGTACTATTCTGGCCAGGGTATGCTTGTGGAATTGAAGGCATACCACACACTGCTTCAAATAGAAAGATATTGGTTTAATCTCAAAGCCTCGCTAGAAGACGTTCCACAAAAGCATTATTTCTCTTGTTCCTTGAGCAATTGAGGAAGCGAAGCGGGCTGCTTGTCTTGCCTCGAGCCCATAAGAGAAGTACTGCTCTGGACTAGGATGGTGCTGTTCTGCTTAAAACTAGGCTAGGAAATGGGCCTAACTCCACTCGGATGAGAGAGCTTCCTATAGGTTAAAGGGCCCCTCACGGAAGGAGCATTTCCTCAATCTCTTCCAGAAATAGGAGCTCGAAACCTTGCAAGCGGGAAAGCTTCTATCTCTTATAGAAAATCGACATAGGGGAAAGAGAACTACAAGAAGTCTACAACCTTACTAATAACTAAGAAAGGTGCTTTCTTTTACTAATGCAAGACTCCTCTCATTCTCAAAGTAGTTGTCTCTGTCCCGCTATTCCTACCTCTGGAATAGAGTAAGCTTCTCTTCTTTCGCTGCCTCTGCCTCTCCTCTGGTTTAGAACCCCCAAATCCACAATGACAATGATTGCTTCAAGGTCCATCTTAATAGAAGACCCGATCCATCTTCTCTTGAATCTCGACATTTCATCCAAAGAATAGAAAATGGTTAACACATGCCGATTGGAGAACGTATTCCCTTCCCAGCTATTAGTGAAACAGGGGCCATCACTCTAATACGAATCGAAAGAATCACTATCGGGTTTGGTACCAACCAAGATTATCGTGGTTGAAATACCATCAATTTTTCATAGTTATTAGAGCTTCTAATTAAGTCGATTTAAATAATATTCTGATTCAATCAGTATTATCTCGTTCATACTCCTCACCTGAGAAGCATTTCATTAACCACCTGAGGAGTGGTAACAAGTACCTCCCTTGGGGTCGGGTAGCTACAGTCACACACAGTTCTTGTACACAGTAAGACAGTAGCTGCAGTAGTTACTGTAGCGTAAGACAGTCACTCTCACAAGTATGGTTTAAACAATGTTCTATCGGTTTGACCACCAGGTTTAACAAGTTTGAAACATAGGGTAGATGCTAGCTACCCAACTGTAGCTGCAATAGCTACACTGTACATCCTTAGCCGGTAGCCAGTAGCCAGTGGGTAGGAAACCTTGCCCGCCGACTAAAAAAACGAGCGATTGAGAGTGGATTTCAGGTTCGATAGTGTCAAGAAGGTATTAGCCACCGGTGACCGTACTTTCGTAAAAGCACCATTGGGCGGTGGTTCCACTTCTCTTCTTCCTCTTGAACCTCGAACAAAAAAAGATCTCGGCATCAGCTCGACTAAGAGTTCCGAATAAAAAAAGTAAACTTCACTTTACTTAAGACGAAGGAACCGAGTGCAAAAAAACAAAAACCGGTTTCGCTTCAAACTATTAGTAATTAAGACTAAAAGTAAGGAAGTCCTTTTCTTGACTTTGGCCTACGTTCATTATACCTACCCCCTTTTTAAAGAACTTTATTTCAATCTCAACAAAGAAATGAAAGCATAACTCTTTGCTTGTTGTCCTCTTACTTACTCAATTGTGGAGGTCTCTCGGGTGTCTGATCCGATCAGTCTCGTGATGAAGAAAATTCCGATCTTCCACTAAGAAAGGTCTTGTCACGACAACTCAATTTGTCCGGTAAACTACTAGGGGCTCCCCATCATTTAGTAAAAGGGAGGGGAGATTTGCTCCTCATCCGGGGGTTCATTTCATTCATTATTCACTCAAAAGTGAAAGTCTTAAAAACTTCATAGAATTCATGATCGGCCATTCCATTTGTGCTTTCAGCAAGTAGGCGACGCGAATCTATTTCTATGCTTCAATCGGATACCAATTGCTTGGATGCGTTTGAAGCCTCGAGATGACTTGCAGAAAAAAAGCTTTCTAGGTTTGTCTTCTGTCTCCGTAACAAATAGTCCATTTATTGATGGGCGAACGACGGGGATTGAACCCGCGCGTTGTGGAATCACAATCCACTGCCTTAATCCACTTGGCTACATCCGCCCCTACCCCCGCACTTCAGTCTCTATCTACGATCAGATCCTTTCTGAACTCCCCTATGACCCTACAAAAGAGAAGCTTTTTCCTATACTATAGTTGCAAATCTATTGTTCTCTTTCCGAATTAGGTGAAAGAAAGCTTCAAACAAAGAGGTTGGGCTGTTCACTTCATTGATTTGACTTCACTTTACTTAAGATTAAAGAAAGAGATGGGCCGGGCGGGCAGTAAAGGCTCATTTAGTAGACAGCGAGAGAGCAGCAAGCACCTACTCCTATCAAAATGAAAAGAAGCTGAACTTGAATTGAAGAAGCGAGCCCCTATCAGAGAAAGGAAAACCGTTGCGCGTTAGCGCATTCGTTTTCTTGCTCGTTAGCGCCCTTCCTTCAGCTGGCTTCGCCTAATCTATTCATCTCTTTTTTAAAATGGATATTTAGGGATCTCTCTTGTTCATAGATCTTGAAACCAGATCTATCTCCGGAAGAACCAACATTTAAAGGGTGTAAGCAACGGAAGGTTCTCACCCTGTCCCCGACATTGTTCTCCGACGATGTCCCCTGGGGGAAAGGGACACCATTCTCTTTCTTTCTTCAATCGTTCCAATCAGGACAAGTGGGTTGGTTCGTTTCGTCCTCCTATCTACGCAATTCTCTGTCTTCGTTCGTGATCATGTTGGGCGAAAGTTGTAGAGGAGCGGCTGTGAAAGGGCTCTTCCCCCCTTTCCATTGAAGTAGAGAGGGCTTCCTTCTCCGCCATTCCGGCCTATTATAGGGATTTTACCGATGCTGAAGGTAGCTTGCTTACCAAGCCACCCACTTGAGAAGCTGGTCGCTAGAAAGAAGCGACGAGGAAGCGAAGCTGTCTACGAAGCTTTGCTTCTCCCCCTGTAGTCGTAATACTTGGCTCGTCGCTACTTTGATTCAAAAGGTAACCGATGGTTCCCGACTTTCTCTGGTTTCCGCAACCGGAACCCTTTTTCCGATTACATAAACTTTTTCTTTTTCATAGCGATATGCTCTAAAAAATAGTGAAGGATAAGCAACGCTTCTAGAAGAAGCGGTTGCTTCCCGCCTACTTCATTCCTACTGCCTCCTTCGGTGAGAAGTTCCCTTCCTTACAATTCAAAGAAAAAAAGAAAAAAAGAAAAAAATGCCTGATTGGTCTGCTCAGCAAAAGTACAAAGTGGACCACTGTTTGGCTGACCCCCTTCTTCCCATTCGGGTTGGGTTGACCCAGAAGTACAGTAAGAAGGAATGGAACCGCTTGAGAGTCTTCTGAAGTTCACACTTGGGTAAAGACGACTGACTTTGGAAACGGAACACGAACCAATTTAAGCTATTCCGGCTTCTTATTGAGCGTAGCGAAATCAAGGTTTATGAGAAAGTCAGCGAAGTTTCTATGATGTTCTACGTTTGCGCAGTCTCGCTCCACAGTGACAGTGGAAGGCTCCCCACCTGAGCCTCGTTAGACTCAGCAGAAGTGTAAGGTGTAAGTGAAGAGAATAGAAGAGATGAAGTCCGCCCCTTAGCCTAGTCTATATCCACAGCTGGCGCAACTCCGTCTCACTACTACTTAATTAATTCATTAATGGCTAAAATTTTTTATAACCTGAGCTTTCCTTAACCAGTTGACCTTACTTCGTAACCTTAGCCTCTCTTTCTTTATAGTTCGACTAAGTGACTTCGTAACCGAAACCTACTTTTTTTCTTACTGTAGCATAGGCCTTCGTCACTTCAAACGGGCCCTTTGCCCCTCTTTTTTTTTTTAGAAAGAGCGGGGCCTTACTTATTCAGGGGGTGGGGGAACCCGTAGGAAGGGGGGACGAACCGCCGAATTGACATCTGAAATCCCCAACATGAACACAAATGAAATCTTTAATTTCGTATAGAAAGAAAACTAACCACTTCTATTCTCAGAGCCCACGGAGCGGTATATGAAGAATGGCTTTTTGGTCCCTTTCGTCCAGTGGTTAGGACATCGTCTTTTCATGTCGAAGACACGGGTTCGATTCCCGTAAGGGATAGGTACTCATTCCCGGCCGCTTTCAGTTAGTGTTCATTGCTGAGTGATCGCTCGCTATCTGGCTGGAAAAGGTGGTCCAGAAGCTTCCTCTCTCCCAGCAAGCAAGATGAGATCACCACTTCTCTCGGACTTCTTTTACTTCGTAACCTTAGCTTTAGTTGTCCTTTCATAGATTCTCGAATCTCCGACAGATATAATATCCATATGCGTTCTTTCTCTCTTCCCCTCAGCCATAGAGTCATCTTTCCCTCTTTTTCACTATCTCGCCCAGCATATCTGCCAGGAACAAGAGCATATCTAAGTCCCCTATTCAGTTGAATCAGATCTAGTAACGCTCACTGCTGAGGCGAAAGAAAGGAGCAAGATACGGCCAAAAACCCGGAAACTCTCGCGCAGGGACAAGCGTAGGCCTGTAGCGCGCCCTTCAACTAGGAAGAAGTGCTTTTCTTGGCAAAGCGAGGAAGCACAGTTTCGCGCCTCTCCATAGCCCCTCTATACTCTAGAGGTATTAGTACCAAGCTGGAAGCTTGCTGTGTAATTTCATAAAGAAAGGTGTGTGAACCTCAGTGAGTCCGGGTTTCATTTCAAACTAGCCTCCTGGACTGAACCTACCTTCTTAATAGGTTATAACTATCAATAAAGTAGGAATGGCAGAAAAGGAGATGCGCTTTCTTGAGTTACAGACAAGGAACTCCATTCTGTTGACTCTACTAGATAGAATAGAACCCGTCTTTTTTCATAGTCTAGTCAAAAGAAGAGTTTGATCCTGGCTCAGAAGGAACGCTAGCCATATGCTTAACACATGCAAGTCGAACGGGGAGCTGGGCAGAAGGAAAAGAGGCTCCTAGGGTTTATGAGAATCATATATAAGATCTCGTCTAAAGGCAGGGGTGTTCCTAGTGTATTGTTAAACTTAGATTGGGCTTAGTTGGGCCTTTATGTGTAAACCGAAATCTATTGGTTTTGGTGGGCTTTACTTTGCTTTGGGCCTAGGTTGGTAGTCTATATATAGGATGTATGTTTACATTTGTGGGTTGCCAGTTGGTTCGTGAGTGGGTCATCAGCTGGGTAGTTGGTTCACGAGTTCTTGGCCGTCTAAGGGTTTTCATAAACGAGTATTGTATTAATAGTGCTTAAGCACCCGACGTTAATATTAACGTGTGTTTTGAAGCCATTCTTGTGTTCGACGTGTTTGTGTTTTATTTTTGTTCTTGAATCATCTAGTGTTGGAATTTCGCACCAACACCTAGATTGTTGATATCATAATTGTAGTGATCCAGATTCGGGACTTACAAAAGTAAACAATCATCCAAATGACCTAGTTTTTCAAGATTACCACATGCATGTAAGTATAACCTTGAAAAACCATGGGGAAACCAAAACCCCAAAAACTTTCGGCCATATGGTAAACCCACCATAAACCCGAAAATTTTTGGGTCTAATGAAGCATGCATTCGTATAAGCGGCTCTTGATGCCATTGTTGGGTTTTAACAAGATTATCAAAGTGATAAAACCTTACTTTTACCAAAAACGCAGCGGATAAATGTTTTAAATCTTGTTAGTTTATAGTGTATAAAACCAATTTTATACATGCAAAACCCAAACCCGGATCCAAATACGAAATACATACTATCAAACACATGCATGTCACTATAAGTCCATGCATGTTAAGACTACCTTTCAAAACCAAGGAAATGTGAAAGGGATGATGAATGGTAGGCTAGAACTTCAAGATAGGAGTTCCTCAAGCTTGTATACCCTTCAAGCCTTCAAGCAAACACCTTGTAGCTAGGATTTGCACTCAAAAATTTTCTTCCTCCCTTGGCTCCTCCTCTTGGCCGAAAATTAGAGAGAAAAGAGAGAGAGAGTAGAAAACATTTTTGTTACTTGCAAAAAAAATGAAAGTGAAAGAGGAAGTAAGTGTGTATCTTTTGGCACCACCCATGGCACCAATTAGAAACCTTGCATGTCTCCACTAACATTTGAAATAACAATAAAATAATAAGAGAGAAAGAGATTCCTTCCTTGTTATTATTATTATTATTATTATTATTATTATTATTATTATTATTATTATTATTATTTTTAAACCTTCCATCTATATATTTGTGTTATAAAACTTATTACTTATAAGTGTAACACAACATATAGGCAACATGCTAGGTAACCATTTTCACATATTGTTATTTAATCATCTTAAATAACACTATGGAATGTTCTCTCTCAAAATATAAATCATCCATATGATTTTATTCATTTCACAAGTACATTTTATTTAGAAACCCTTTTCCAAATAACATAAGTGTCAATATTTATTTACTTATGATCATATCATATATAAACAAATATAATTGGTGTTCGTCTAGCTTGTTATTGGGTATGACCCGACTTGGATCATAACGTACTAGCCACATCAATTATAATATGTGTCTTGGGCAGACCGAGTCCAACACATTTATCCGCTACACTTTTGGTAAAAGTAAGGTTTTATCACTTTGACAATTTTGTTGAAACCCAACAGGCACATCCAAAGATTTCCAGATACTTGGTTAATTTATTTAAGGAATTCTAATATGACCGATTTATGGTATAAGAGACTTGCTCCCATGAGTAAAAAGGAATTCCTTATTATTGAAGAAAGATGCCTTGTTCGGTGTGAAAGAACTGTATTTGAAGAAGTGTTCTCGGTGTATGAATGGTAAGCAAAAGAGAGTTTCTTTTCATAGTCATCCGCCTCATAGAAAAGAAAGTATACTAGACTTGGTGCATTCAGAATGTTTGTGGTCCTATGAAGACTAGAACACTTGGGGGCTACTTATAATTTGTCACATTTATTGATGATCATTCGAGGAAGGTGTGGGTTTATATAGGCTATGATCAAGTATTTGATGTATTTAAGAAGTTGCATGCTTTAGTTGAGAGAAAAACTGGGAAACAACTCAAGTGTATTCGAACATACAATGGAGGTGAATATATTGGTCCTTGTTATGCTTATTGTAGAGAGAAAGGTATTCGATACCAAAGACCACATTCAAAGACACCACAGTTGAATGCTTTAGCAGAACGGATGAATAGAACATTAATTGAAAGTTTTAAATGTTTGCTATTACATGCAGGGTTGCCTAACTCCTCTTGGAGTGAAGCTTTCAATATGGCGGTAGATGTTATTAATCTTACTCGTATTGCTTTGCACATTGATTTTCCAAACAGAGATTGGAGTGACAAAGATGTTTTATATCGTCATTTGCGGGTATTTAGATGCAATGCATTTATGCATATTCCCAATGATGAAAGATCACAAAATGATGTGAACTCCGGACAATGTATATCCCTTGGTTATGGGCAAGATGATTTTGGACACAGGTTATACGATCAGGTTTCAATGACGCTTGCAAGAAGTCGTGATGTTATGTTTGTGGATGATCAGAGTTTGAAAGTTATTGAGAAGACGTAGGTGGTTCCTCAGTACACTAATGATCTCATTGATTTGAATCCTATTCCTACTCAGCATTCTGAGCCACATCATGAAAATGGTATTGAAAAAGACGAACAACATGGTTTGAAAACACAAGATAAATTGGAGGATGTCCTTGATCATATGAGTAGTTTCCTGATTGATTATTCTTGTTTTTCACTTCGGATCTATCACATACGTAAAATACCTTGTGTTCTTTTCTCATCTTTTCATAGTGCCTTTTCAACTTAGGAGTTATCTTTGAAAGCCTTGGAATTTATTCATCATTCCTCTTCTTTAATGCCTTCTTCTTCTTTTTACCATTAGATGATTTGTCACTTTTGCAGCTACAAGTGATTCCTTTACTAGAGTATTCACTCCATTTATTCTTTTCATTTACCTCAAAAGTTTCCTTCATAACAAACTCACCCTCTTTGTTCACAGTCACATTTTCATATTTCTTCACAAACTCCTGTTTATCCTCAAACACATTCTTAAATTGCTTTAAATATTCATTTCTGCTCTCTTTGCCCACTTTGAGTGGATATTTGTCACAAAAAGGTGGTGGTACCATCTTGTATCTTTCTTCAGGAGTCATCTTCTCAACATATCCCACTATGTTTCCAGTTGTCACAAGGTTTTTCAAAAATTCCATTTGGATCAGTAGCTCTGAGTTCTTGAGCTTCTCTCAGTTTACATCTTTTTCAACCCTTCAATCTCAACAGTCATCTTAGATTGAGTCATGTAAGCTTGCATACAATCTTCTTCCAAACTTTCACCTGCCGAACCACCTTATTCCTCAAACGCCTTTCCTGACGGTCAAGTATAGCAATAGGTTCTTCAATGTAGTTCAGTTTACTATCGAGCTCAATATCACCATGAGGCACGTGGGCCTCCTCGTCTGCCAAACATTTCCTCAAATGAGACACGTGGAAAGTAGGATGAATCCCCGCGAGCTCATCGGGCAAATCCAGTTTCTATGCTACCTCACCAACCCGTGACAAGATACGGAACGGACCAATGAATCTCGGACTAAGCTTCCCCTCTTACAAAAATGAATAATACCTTTCCAAGGAGAAACTTTTAACATGACTCGATCACCAGCCTCGAGCACAATATGCCTCCGCCTTTTGTCCGCATAGGACTTTTGATGATCCTGAGCGGCCTTCATAAAAGCCTTAATCTTATAGAGCTTCTCAGTCGTAGCCTCAACCACCTCCAAACTAGCCAACTGTTTCTGACCAATGGAGCCCCAACAGACTGGGGTCCTACACCTACGCCCATACAACATCTCAAACGGCGGCATCCCAATAGTGGCGTGGTAACTGTTATTATAAGAAAATTCGACCAACGGTAAATAACGATCCCAACTACCACCAAAATCGATAACATCCTCGAGAGTCTGTATGGTCCTCTCGGATTGCCCATCCGTCTGCGAGTGATAAGCGGTACTAATGAGGAGTTTGGTACCCATCCCCTCACGAAACTTCTTCCAAAACCTGGAGGTAAAAAGCGTATCCCTATCCGAAACAATAGATACCGGCACCCCGTGCCTAAAAACAATCTCACGAATAAATGCATCAGCCAACAGCTAGGAATTATAAGTTCCTCTAATCGGCAAGAAGTGAGCACTCTTAGTCAATCTATCCACGATTACCCAAATGGTGTCATATCTTCCTCTAGGAGTACGAGGCGACTTAGTCACAAAATCCGTCGTAAGATGCTCCCACTTCCACTCAGGTATTTCCAGGAGTTGAATTTTCCCAAAAGGCTTCTGGTGCTCAGCCTTAACTTGTAGACATGTCAAACACTTACTCACGTATTGAGCCGCCTCATACTTCATCGCAGGCCACCAATAATTCTTCTTCAGGTCTTGGTACATCTTTGTCGCGCCTGGATGAATGAAATAGCGCGACTTGTGTGCTTCATCCAATATCTTACTCCTGAATCCCCCATACTTGGGTACCCATAAACGACCGTCCTTGTACTTCACCCCGTCACCGACGTCTTCCAACAATCTTTCCTGACCCCAAATACGTCCTGACATAATCCATTCCACCTGTAAGGCTTCATTCTGAACATTGGCTATCTGTTTCAAAATATCGGGCTTAAGAATAAGATGGTAAGATTTCATGCGAATAGGTTTCGGTCTCTCCTTCCGGCTCAACGCGTCGGCTACCACGTTAGCCTTACCGGGATGATACATAATATCCAAATCATAATCCTTAATCCAATCCAGCCACCTACGCTGACGCATATTCAGTTCCTTTTGCTCGAAGAAATACTTTAAGCTCTTATGATCGGTAAAGATAACACAAGGGAAACCGTACAAATAATGCCTCCACAACTTAAGGGCAAACACAACCGCCGCTAGCTCCAAATCGTGAGTAGGATAATTCACCTCATAAGGCTTTAACTGCCGTGAGGCATAGGCTATGACTCGGCCTCGCTGCATCAGAACACACCCAAGCCCCTGATAAGAGGCATCAGAATAAACAACCAGATCGTCAGTGCCATCGGGTAAAGCTAAAATCGGAGCATGCGTTAACCTATTCTTTAATTCGAGGAAAGCCTCCTCCTGCTCAGAACCCCACACAAACATAACGCTCTTTTTAATCAACTTGGTCAACAACGAAGCGATTTTCAAAAAGTCAGGAATAAAGCGGCGGTAATACCCCGCCAAGCCCAGAAAACTACGAATTTCGGACGAAGACTTAGGAAATTCTCAATCGTTTACAGCTTCCACATTTGCAGGGTGAACCAATATACCACTCGGGTTAATCACATGACCCAAGAACTGAACCTCGCGTAACCAAAAAGAACACTTCAAAAATTTCGCGTACAATTTATTCTTTCGCAGAGCTTCCAAAACTTTCGTGAGATGACTGGTGTGATCGGATTCACTTTTGGAGTACACAAGAATGTCGTTGATGAACACAATAACAGAACGATCAAGCATCGGCCTATAGACCCGGTTCATAAGATCCATGAACGCAGCCGGTGCGTTGGTCAAACCGAAAGACATCACGAGGAATTCATAATGCCCATAACGAGTGCGGAAGGCAGTCTTAGGGATATCTTCCTCATGAATTTTCAACTGATGATACCCGGACCTAAGGTCGATCTTCGAGAACCAAGTAGCTCCTTGGAGCTGATCAAATAAGTCGTCGATCCTTGGTAGAGGGTACCGATTTTTCACAGCGAGTTTATTCAATTCACGGTAGTCGATGCACATCCGCATGCTACCGTCCTTCTTCTTGACGAACAAGACCCGAGCACCCCAAGGTGAGATGCTCGGTCGAATGAAGCCCTTGTCAAGCAAGCCTTTCATTGAGCCATAAGTTATTTCATTTCATTTGGTGCTAGACGGTAAGGGGCTCGAGCAACGGGTTTTGGGTCTAGCACAAGGTCTATCTGGAACTCGACCTCGCGATCCGGCGGCATCTCTGATAAATCATCTGGAAACACATCCGGGAAATCCCGAACAATAGGAACATCACCGACGGTAGCCACCTCGGTTTTCACGTTTATAGCATACCCCAGATACGCCCTGCACCCCCGCTGTATCAGTTTTCCCGCCTTAAGCATGGATATGATATGTGGCGTCGCACCATTCCGATCACCGAAGACCGTAATTTGGGTCCCATCCGGGGCCTTTAGACGTACAAGTTTTTGACCAGAAATGATCTGAGCATCAACACTTGTAACGATTCCGACGAAACCAGGTATACCCTAACCGGTAGACTGTAGTTACGTCATATTTAATGTCGGGTACATGAATTACCATAGTAATTATACGAGAATACAGGGTTCACTGTATGGATTGCACGTGAATATATAATTAATCGTATTGAATATGCGATCAATCGATCGATAGTTATTGAAACCCTAACGATTCTAGGGTTCAATTATAGACGAGATATATGATATTTAGTGATGTTACGAAGTATTAAAGCTTCGGGATAAGTGGATTAAAGCACAGAAAAAGGATTTCGATTTAATAGTACGTCGGTACGTTAAACGAAACCTTTAATACCAAACCGAACAAGAGACGATCGATCAAGCCGAAAAAGATGCACAATTATTAATACTATGATGTTTTAAGTTAATAAATGTCATGGTTTAAGTTTTTAAATCGGTTTTATATATATTTCATTTTTTTAAGCCGAAAAACGACCGTTTTAGCTTCGTTTTAAGCCGAATTAAATGTTTAACCGAAAAACGAACTGAACCAGATTATCCAAATCATTATCCGGATTACGAGAATCCAAATATGTGGCTTAAAATGAAGTTGTGGGTCCCACCCCACCCATCCAAAATTCCGATCGGACCTTAAGTCCACAATCCCATTTTTATTTTCTTTTTCTCATCATCCATTCAACAATCCTTCATCTCTCTCAACTTTAACATCCAAAAATCCGGAAATTGAGCAAGAAAACCGAGGTAAAAATCGTGTTATATACGTGTTCATCTTCGTTTCTTGAGTTTGTTTGCAAGAAAATGAGGTTTCAAAGATGAAAACCGATTCTTGCATGATCAAGTGATGTATACAGGTTATACAAGGGATCTTGGTCCAAGAAAGGAGTTAAACGAACCAAAAACGAATTTTTACGGTTTAAATCTTTGTTTTTGAATCATAACCGAAACCATGAAAGAAATGGCTTGATCGTGAGTGTAACTTGCTTGGTATTGTGGTATGTTGTTTGTAGGCTCTGTGTTTAGTGGTAGATAAGGCGGAAAGACGAGTTTGTAGCTTGTAGTGGCGGAAAACGAAAGGTATATTCGGTTTATGTCGGTGTATGTGTTTTTGGACAGATTGTTGTTCGTTTAGAGTTAGATCATGAAATTTTACAGAGGTGTTAAACACATGAAAATATGAGTTCTGTGAATTTTTGGTAATTTTTGGATAAAGGATGAATATTTGGTGAATTTAATGCTCGGTTTTGGCCAAAAATGGTGAAAAATAGTTAAATATCATGAAAAATTCTGGAAAATTTCAGATAAGCTTTTTATATCATGTATAAGTTACACACAAAATTTGAGTTCAGTTAGAGAAGTCTAAGTAGGCTTTTCGGTTAAATGAGTTCTAGGGTGTTCTAGCTCGGTTTTAGTAAAAATGGCATGTAAAAGAAGATTTTGGTTCTGGAAAAATTACAAGGGACTATATGAATGGCAGTGGACATCCAGGAAAAATTTGGGATTTTTCTAAGATCGTTTGGTATTTACGACATATTTAGTGTTTAAATGGTGTTTAAAAATAAATAAATAACTTTTAAATATAAGAATTAATTCTGGAAATATTTTTATAAAATTCCCCACTGTTAAAAAGTGATTTGTGCAAAATTTCAAGATCCGAGAGTAAACGGATAATTATTTGTGCTAATTATCAAACTTTTAAAGTTAAAACGCGTAAACCGGTGAAGTTCGCTTAAGCGAGCTGACTGGTGTATAAAAACCCTAAAAATGAACTATTTTCATATAAATGAGTTAGACAAGTAAAAATAAATCATCCGAAAATAATTCGGATGATTTGAGTAATTTTAACCTATTTTAACAGTTTCCGGTACGCCAAAGACGGAAACGGGTCCCGAGGCCAATCGGGAGGTCTAAACCGAGCTATAATTTCACATCTTTAATTAAATTATCAGTCAACCACTATTTTCGGGTCGTGTGTGACCAAACTCATTTTTGAAACATAAAAACGGATAACCGTGCTAGGCACGCAAAACGAGAAAAACGACTAATAGTAGTTGTGACCATGGAACTCTAAACGACATCACAATCTGAGTCCGAAGAAGTGTTTCTGGGTTAACCTTGCCCCCAGAACGGGTACAGTGCTGGGTTAACAGTGTCCCCAGATGTACCAGTCGATACGGTTAAAAGATTATATAAACAATAAGTGTATAATAACGATCTTAGGGATCATATTACAGATTGGACGCGTTAATTGATAATGATTGTTGTTACCTGCTTGCATGTGCTAAGGTGAGTTTCACGAGCCCCTTTTTCTGAATTGTTTTCAAATATTTTCGCGGGGCGTAAGCATGTTTCTATTAAAATGTTTAAGTACATACTGAACGCATGGACTTGCGTGTGTTTATAAATATTTGATTGTACGGGAATCGTACGGAATGGGTACAGGACTGGGTTAACAGTGTCCCCAGATGTCTTTGGAAGTGTTTCCGGGTTAACATTGCCCTCGGAGGGAGTACAGTACTGGGTTAACAGTGTCCCCAGGGGTTCCTAGAAGTGTTTCCGGGTTAACATTGCCCCCGGAGTGAGTACAGTACTGGGTTAACAGTGTCCTCAGATAATATTATATTATGATATGGATTTATCATGGTTTACTAAAATTGTGAAACTCACCAACTATTCGTAGTTGACCCGTTTTCTCACATGCTTTTCAGGTACAATTAAGATGAAGTGATTGCTTACGTGCTAAGTGCTTGATGTGTGTAAGATTTGCGTGTGGGATGTTAGGAAACATTATAACAGATAGAATTATGTATCATATTGTATGATGTGTGTATCACCTAGACGGTAATGAAATACGAGATAATGAAATTTTGAAGTATATTAATGCATTCAGTTTTCTTTATAAACAATGTGGTTGATATCAGAGGTGTTTGTCGCATCCCGTTTACGTTTCCGCTGCGGTTACGGGGTGTTACAACACTCGCGAGCCAATCCATCCCAAGCACCACATCAAAACAGCCAAGCGGCATCAAGTACAGCCGCACCGGAAATCAACACCCAGACAACTCGATAGAACAACCCTGAATAGCCCTAGTAACGGAAACAGACTTTCCTACGACGATCTCAACCTCAAACACATCGGCTACGCGCTGGGGTTATTTATTCAACGAGGAACAGAAAGTGGTAGACACAAAACTTCTACTAGCACCCGAATCAAATAGGACCGATACCTGTAATTCATCAAGTAAAAAGGTACCTGGGATAACATTACACTACTGCTTAGCTACACGATCACACATACGATTCCGAAAGAAAGAGAAATTATAACGGTAGAATATAAAGATGAATAAGGAAAAAGTATCTGAAACAACGTCCGCATCATCCTTTGCCGCTCTCTTGGAGATGTTGAAGGCCCTCGCCTTGACCTTCGGCTTCTCTTCCACTTTCCCCCTCAAGGAGGTCCCCTGATCGGACCCCCCCCCCTCCCCCCGCCTTGTTAGTAGGACAATTTAATGCCAAGTGGCCGGCCCACTTACAGCGGAAACAAGTCAACGTCGGACACTCGAAATGGGGGTGTCCAACCTTATCACATCAAAAACAGTAACCAGAACCAAGCTTACATTCCCCCTTGTGCGGTTTCCTATACTTCTTGCATTTACCAAACGCTGCATCCCTCTTAAAATCCGAAGCCTCAGTCTTAACCCTCTTCTCAGCCGAATTAAAGTTGTTTCCCCCGAGCCGTACCGTACAAATTTGAGTTCCACATCTTCCTAGTCTCGGTTAGCGGTAACTTCTCTCTCTGATCATATAATGTGTCCGCTCGGGTAACCACCGAGTGAAACGAGCTCATGTCAGTGGTCACCACGCCCCTACGAATATCCACCAGAAGACCCTTCACATACTTTTTAATCCTCATGGCTTTTGGAGTAACAAGATCGGGACATAGACGAGCCATCTTATTAAACTTTGTGGTATATTCCCGATGCGTCATATTGCCTGCCTTCAAGGTCAAGAAATCCTGTTCAATGTTATCCAATTCGTGTGGAGGAAAAAACTGATCAAGAACCAATTTCTTCAACTCATCCCAAGTCATCCTCCTAATAGAACGATCACCTATAGCCTGCGCCAAATTATCCCACCAACACAGCGCCTCGGAACAGAACGAGGCAGTAGCATAAGTCACCATGTCTTCCCCCTTACACTCAAAACGGCCTCCATCTCCCTCACCGACTGATGTGCTGCCAATGCATCCTTAGTACCATCGAAAGAAGGAGGATCACATTTCTTAAAGTCTCCATACGAACCTCCTCTTCATCCTCATTCGACACAAACACCTCTTCCTCCTCGACCTGCGTCTCCTTATCCTTCCTTCCCTTATGCGAACTCTTACCAACCAATGATTCCTCCATGGCCCTAACAGCCTCAGCAACGATCTCTGGAATGGCGCTATGGAGAACCTGATAAACCTCATTCGCGATTGCCGCAAGCTTAGCAAGATCTAAGGCGGGGTTATCCCCCTCCTCATGAATCGGGGTTTCTTCCTGCTAGGGAGTAGGAATCTCACTCCTGAATCCCCCATACTTGGGTACCCATAAACGACCGTCCTTGTACTTCACCCCGTCACCGACGTCTTCCAACAATCTTTCCTGACCCCAAATACGTCCTGACATAATCCATTCCACCTGTAAGGCTTCATTCTGAACATTGGCTATCTGTTTCAAAATATCGGGCTTAAGAATAAGATGGTAAGATTTCATGCAAATAGGTTTCGGTCTCTCCTTCCGGCTCAACGCGTCGGCTACCACGTTAGCCTTACCGGGATGATACATAATATCCAAATCATAATCCTTAATCCAATCCAGCCACCTACGCTGACGCATATTCAGTTCCTTTTGCTCGAAGAAATACTTTAAGCTCTTATGATCGGTAAAGATAACACAAGGGAAACCGTACAAATAATGCCTCCACAACTTAAGGGCAAACACAACCGCCGCTAGCTCCAAATCGTGAGTAGGATAATTCACCTCATAAGGCTTTAACTGCCGTGAGGCATAGGCTATGACTCGGCCTCGCTGCATCAGAACACACCCAAGCCCCTGATAAGAGGCATCAGAATAAACAACCAGATCGTCAGTGCCATCGGGTAAAGCTAAAATCGGAGCATGCGTTAACCTATTCTTTAATTCGAGGAAAGCCTCCTCCTGCTCAGAACCCCACACAAACATAACGCTCTTTTTAATCAACTTGGTCAACAACGAAGCGATTTTCAAAAAGTCAGGAATAAAGCGGCGGTAATACCCCGCCAAGCCCAGAAAACTACGAATTTCGGACGAAGACTTAGGAAATTCTCAATCGTTTACAGCTTCCACATTTGCAGGGTGAACCAATATACCACTCGGGTTAATCACATGACCCAAGAACTGAACCTCGCGTAACCAAAAAGAACACTTCAAAAATTTCGCGTACAATTTATTCTTTCGCAGAGCTTCCAAAACTTTCGTGAGATGACTGGTGTGATCGGATTCACTTTTGGAGTACACAAGAATGTCGTTGATGAACACAATAACAGAACGATCAAGCATCGGCCTATAGACCCGGTTCATAAGATCCATGAACGCAGCCGGTGCGTTGGTCAAACCGAAAGACATCACGAGGAATTCATAATGCCCATAACGAGTGCGGAAGGCAGTCTTAGGGATATCTTCCTCATGAATTTTCAACTGATGATACCCGGACCTAAGGTCGATCTTCGAGAACCAAGTAGCTCCTTGGAGCTGATCAAATAAGTCGTCGATCCTTGGTAGAGGGTACCGATTTTTCACAGCGAGTTTATTCAATTCACGGTAGTCGATGCACATCCGCATGCTACCGTCCTTCTTCTTGACGAACAAGACCCGAGCACCCCAAGGTGAGATGCTCGGTCGAATGAAGCCCTTGTCAAGCAAGCCTTTCATTGAGCCATAAGTTATTTCATTTCATTTGGTGCTAGACGGTAAGGGGCTCGAGCAACGGGTTTTGGGTCTAGCACAAGGTCTATCTGGAACTCGACCTCGCGATCCGGCGGCATCTCTGATAAATCATCTGGAAACACATCCGGGAAATCCCGAACAATAGGAACATCACCGACGGTAGCCACCTCGGTTTTCACGTTTATAGCATACCCCAGATACGCCCTGCACCCCCGCTGTATCAGTTTTCCCGCCTTAAGCATGGATATGATATGTGGCGTCGCACCATTCCGATCACCGAAGACCGTAATTTGGGTCCCATCCGGGGCCTTTAGACGTACAAGTTTTTGACCAGAAATGATCTGAGCATCAACACTTGTAACGATTCCGACGAAACCAGGTATACCCTAACCGGTAGACTGTAGTTACGTCATATTTAATGTCGGGTACATGAATTACCATAGTAATTATACGAGAATACAGGGTTCACTGTATGGATTGCACGTGAATATATAATTAATCGTATTGAATATGCGATCAATCGATCGATAGTTATTGAAACCCTAACGATTCTAGGGTTCAATTATAGACGAGATATATGATATTTAGTGATGTTACGAAGTATTAAAGCTTCGGGATAAGTGGATTAAAGCACAGAAAAAGGATTTCGATTTAATAGTACGTCGGTACGTTAAACGAAACCTTTAATACCAAACCGAACAAGAGACGATCGATCAAGCCGAAAAAGATGCACAATTATTAATACTATGATGTTTTAAGTTAATAAATGTCATGGTTTAAGTTTTTAAATCGGTTTTATATATATTTCATTTTTTTAAGCCGAAAAACGACCGTTTTAGCTTCGTTTTAAGCCGAATTAAATGTTTAACCGAAAAACGAACTGAACCAGATTATCCAAATCATTATCCGGATTACGAGAATCCAAATATGTGGCTTAAAATGAAGTTGTGGGTCCCACCCCACCCATCCAAAATTCCGATCGGACCTTAAGTCCACAATCCCATTTTTATTTTCTTTTTCTCATCATCCATTCAACAATCCTTCATCTCTCTCAACTTTAACATCCAAAAATCCGGAAATTGAGCAAGAAAACCGAGGTAAAAATCGTGTTATATACGTGTTCATCTTCGTTTCTTGAGTTTGTTTGCAAGAAAATGAGGTTTCAAAGATGAAAACCGATTCTTGCATGATCAAGTGATGTATACAGGTTATACAAGGGATCTTGGTCCAAGAAAGGAGTTAAACGAACCAAAAACGAATTTTTACGGTTTAAATCTTTGTTTTTGAATCATAACCGAAACCATGAAAGAAATGGCTTGATCGTGAGTGTAACTTGCTTGGTATTGTGGTATGTTGTTTGTAGGCTCTGTGTTTAGTGGTAGATAAGGCGGAAAGACGAGTTTGTAGCTTGTAGTGGCGGAAAACGAAAGGTATATTCGGTTTATGTCGGTGTATGTGTTTTTGGACAGATTGTTGTTCGTTTAGAGTTAGATCATGAAATTTTACAGAGGTGTTAAACACATGAAAATATGAGTTCTGTGAATTTTTGGTAATTTTTGGATAAAGGATGAATATTTGGTGAATTTAATGCTCGGTTTTGGCCAAAAATGGTGAAAAATAGTTAAATATCATGAAAAATTCTGGAAAATTTCAGATAAGCTTTTTATATCATGTATAAGTTACACACAAAATTTGAGTTCAGTTAGAGAAGTCTAAGTAGGCTTTTCGGTTAAATGAGTTCTAGGGTGTTCTAGCTCGGTTTTAGTAAAAATGGCATGTAAAAGAAGATTTTGGTTCTGGAAAAATTACAAGGGACTATATGAATGGCAGTGGACATCCAGGAAAAATTTGGGATTTTTCTAAGATCGTTTGGTATTTACGACATATTTAGTGTTTAAATGGTGTTTAAAAATAAATAAATAACTTTTAAATATAAGAATTAATTCTGGAAATATTTTTATAAAATTCCCCACTGTTAAAAAGTGATTTGTGCAAAATTTCAAGATCCGAGAGTAAACGGATAATTATTTGTGCTAATTATCAAACTTTTAAAGTTAAAACGCGTAAACCGGTGAAGTTCGCTTAAGCGAGCTGACTGGTGTATAAAAACCCTAAAAATGAACTATTTTCATATAAATGAGTTAGACAAGTAAAAATAAATCATCCGAAAATAATTCGGATGATTTGAGTAATTTTAACCTATTTTAACAGTTTCCGGTACGCCAAAGACGGAAACGGGTCCCGAGGCCAATCGGGAGGTCTAAACCGAGCTATAATTTCACATCTTTAATTAAATTATCAGTCAACCACTATTTTCGGGTCGTGTGTGACCAAACTCATTTTTGAAACATAAAAACGGATAACCGTGCTAGGCACGCAAAACGAGAAAAACGACTAATAGTAGTTGTGACCATGGAACTCTAAACGACATCACAATCTGAGTCCGAAGAAGTGTTTATGGGTTAACCTTGCCCCCAGAACGGGTACAGTGCTGGGTTAACAGTGTCCCCAGATGTACCAGTCGATACGGTTAAAAGATTATATAAACAATAAGTGTATAATAACGATCTTAGGGATCATATTACAGATTGGACGCGTTAATTGATAATGATTGTTGTTACCTGCTTGCATGTGCTAAGGTGAGTTTCACGAGCCCCTTTTTCTGAATTGTTTTCAAATATTTTCGCGGGGCGTAAGCATGTTTCTATTAAAATGTTTAAGTACATACTGAACGCATGGACTTGCGTGTGTTTATAAATATTTGATTGTACGGGAATCGTACGGAATGGGTACAGGACTGGGTTAACAGTGTCCCCAGATGTCTTTGGAAGTGTTTCCGGGTTAACATTGCCCTCGGAGGGAGTACAGTACTGGGTTAACAGTGTCCCCAGGGGTTCCTAGAAGTGTTTCCGGGTTAACATTGCCCCCGGAGTGAGTACAGTACTGGGTTAACAGTGTCCTCAGATAATATTATATTATGATATGGATTTATCATGGTTTACTAAAATTGTGAAACTCACCAACTATTCGTAGTTGACCCGTTTTCTCACATGCTTTTCAGGTACAATTAAGATGAAGTGATTGCTTACGTGCTAAGTGCTTGATGTGTGTAAGATTTGCGTGTGGGATGTTAGGAAACATTATAACAGATAGAATTATGTATCATATTGTATGATGTGTGTATCACCTAGACGGTAATGAAATACGAGATAATGAAATTTTGAAGTATATTAATGCATTCAGTTTTCTTTATAAACAATGTGGTTGATATCAGAGGTGTTTGTCGCATCCCGTTTACGTTTCCGCTGCGGTTACGGGGTGTTACAACACTCGCGAGCCAATCCATCCCAAGCACCACATCAAAACAGCCAAGCGGCATCAAGTACAGCCGCACCGGAAATCAACACCCAGACAACTCGATAGAACAACCCTGAATAGCCCTAGTAACGGAAACAGACTTTCCTACGACGATCTCAACCTCAAACACATCGGCTACGCGCTGGGGTTATTTATTCAACGAGGAACAGAAAGTGGTAGACACAAAACTTCTACTAGCACCCGAATCAAATAGGACCGATACCTGTAATTCATCAAGTAAAAAGGTACCTGGGATAACATTACACTACTGCTTAGCTACACGATCACACATACGATTCCGAAAGAAAGAGAAATTATAACGGTAGAATATAAAGATGAATAAGGAAAAAGTATCTGAAACAACGTCCGCATCATCCTTTGCCGCTCTCTTGGAGATGTTGAAGGCCCTCGCCTTGACCTTCGGCTTCTCTTCCACTTTCCCCCTCAAGGAGGTCCCCTGATCGGACCCCCCCCCCCCCTCCCCCCGCCTTGTTAGTAGGACAATTTAATGCCAAGTGGCCGGCCCACTTACAGCGGAAACAAGTCAACGTCGGACACTCGAAATGGGGGTGTCCAACCTTATCACATCAAAAACAGTAACCAGAACCAAGCTTACATTCCCCCTTGTGCGGTTTCCTATACTTCTTGCATTTACCAAACGCTGCATCCCTCTTAAAATCCGAAGCCTCAGTCTTAACCCTCTTCTCAGCCGAATTAAAGTTGTTTCCCCCGAGCCGTACCGTACAAATTTGAGTTCCACATCTTCCTAGTCTCGGTTAGCGGTAACTTCTCTCTCTGATCATATAATGTGTCCGCTCGGGTAACCACCGAGTGAAACGAGCTCATGTCGGTGGTCACCACGCCCCTACGAATATCCACCGGAAGACCCTTCACATACTTTTTAATCCTCATGGCTTTTGGAGTAACAAGATCGGGACATAGACGAGCCATCTTATTAAACTTTGTGGTATATTCCCGATGCGTCATATTGCCTGCCTTCAAGGTCAAGAAATCCTGTTCAATGTTATCCAATTCGTGTGGAGGAAAAAACTGATCAAGAACCAATTTCTTCAACTCATCCCAAGTCATCCTCCTAATAGAACGATCACCTATAGCCTGCGCCAAATTATCCCACCAACACAGCGCCTCGGAACAGAACGAGGCAGTAGCATAAGTCACCATGTCTTCCCCCTTACACTCAAAACGGCCTCCATCTCCCTCACCGACTGATGTGCTGCCAATGCATCCTTAGTACCATCGAAAGAAGGAGGATCACATTTCTTAAAGTCTCCATACGAACCTCCTCTTCATCCTCATTCGACACAAACACCTCTTCCTCCTCGACCTGCGTCTCCTTATCCTTCCTTCCCTTATGCGAACGCTTACCAACCAATGATTCCTCCATGGCCCTAACAGCCTCAGCAACGATCTCTGGAATGGCGCTATGGAGAACCTGATAAACCTCATTCGCGATTGCCGCACGCTTAGCAAGATCTAAGGCGGGGTTATCCCCCTCCTCATGAATCGGGGTTTCTTCCTGCTAGGGAGTAGGAATCTCACTCCTGAATCCCCCATACTTGGGTACCCATAAACGACCGTCCTTGTACTTCACCCCGTCACCGACGTCTTCCAACAATCTTTCCTGACCCCAAATACGTCCTGACATAATCCATTCCACCTGTAAGGCTTCATTCTGAACATTGGCTATCTGTTTCAAAATATCGGGCTTAAGAATAAGATGGTAAGATTTCATGCGAATAGGTTTCGGTCTCTCCTTCCGGCTCAACGCGTCGGCTACCACGTTAGCCTTACCGGGATGATACATAATATCCAAATCATAATCCTTAATCCAATCCAGCCACCTACGCTGACGCATATTCAGTTCCTTTTGCTCGAAGAAATACTTTAAGCTCTTATGATCGGTAAAGATAACACAAGGGAAACCGTACAAATAATGCCTCCACAACTTAAGGGCAAACACAACCGCCGCTAGCTCCAAATCGTGAGTAGGATAATTCACCTCATAAGGCTTTAACTGCCGTGAGGCATAGGCTATGACTCGGCCTCGCTGCATCAGAACACACCCAAGCCCCTGATAAGAGGCATCAGAATAAACAACCAGATCGTCAGTGCCATCGGGTAAAGCTAAAATCGGAGCATGCGTTAACCTATTCTTTAATTCGAGGAAAGCCTCCTCCTGCTCAGAACCCCACACAAACATAACGCTCTTTTTAATCAACTTGGTCAACAACGAAGCGATTTTCAAAAAGTCAGGAATAAAGCGGCGGTAATACCCCGCCAAGCCCAGAAAACTACGAATTTCGGACGAAGACTTAGGAAATTCTCAATCGTTTACAGCTTCCACATTTGCAGGGTGAACCAATATACCACTCGGGTTAATCACATGACCCAAGAACTGAACCTCGCGTAACCAAAAAGAACACTTCAAAAATTTCGCGTACAATTTATTCTTTCGCAGAGCTTCCAAAACTTTCGTGAGATGACTGGTGTGATCGGATTCACTTTTGGAGTACACAAGAATGTCGTTGATGAACACAATAACAGAACGATCAAGCATCGGCCTATAGACCCGGTTCATAAGATCCATGAACGCAGCCGGTGCGTTGGTCAAACCGAAAGACATCACGAGGAATTCATAATGCCCATAACGAGTGCGGAAGGCAGTCTTAGGGATATCTTCCTCATGAATTTTCAACTGATGATACCCGGACCTAAGGTCAATCTTCGAGAACCAAGTAGCTCCTTGGAGCTGATCAAAAAAGTCGTCGATCCTTGGTAGAGGGTACCGATTTTTCACAGCGAGTTTATTCAATTCACGGTAGTCGATGCACATCCGCATGCTACCGTCCTTCTTCTTGACGAACAAGACCCGAGCACCCCAAGGTGAGATGCTCGGTCGAATGAAGCCCTTGTCAAGCAAGCCTTTCATTGAGCCATAAGTTATTTCATTTCATTTGGTGCTAGACGGTAAGGGGCTCGAGCAACGGGTTTTGGGTCTAGCACAAGGTCTATCTGGAACTCGACCTCGCGATCCGGCGGCATCTCTGATAAATCATCTGGAAACACATCCGGGAAATCCCGAACAATAGGAACATCACCGACGGTAGCCACCTCGGTTTTCACGTTTATAGCATACCCCAGATACGCCCTGCACCCCCGCTGTATCAGTTTTCCCGCCTTAAGCATGGATATGATATGTGGCGTCGCACCATTCCGATCACCGAAGACCGTAATTTGGGTCCCATCCGGGGCCTTTAGACGTACAAGTTTTTGACCAGAAATGATCTGAGCATCAACACTTGTAACGATTCCGACGAAACCAGGTATACCCTAACCGGTAGACTGTAGTTACGTCATATTTAATGTCGGGTACATGAATTACCATAGTAATTATACGAGAATACAGGGTTCACTGTATGGATTGCACGTGAATATATAATTAATCGTATTGAATATGCGATCAATCGATCGATAGTTATTGAAACCCTAACGATTCTAGGGTTCAATTATAGACGAGATATATGATATTTAGTGATGTTACGAAGTATTAAAGCTTCGGGATAAGTGGATTAAAGCACAGAAAAAAGGATTTCGATTTAATAGTACGTCGGTACGTTAAACGAAACCTTTAATACCAAACCGAACAAGAGACGATCGATCAAGCCGAAAAAGATGCACAATTATTAATACTATGATGTTTTAAGTTAATAAATGTCATGGTTTAAGTTTTTAAATCGGTTTTATATATATTTCATTTTTTTAAGCCGAAAAAACGACCGTTTTAGCTTCGTTTTAAGCCGAATTAAATGTTTAACCGAAAAAACGAACTGAACCAGATTATCCAAAACATTATCCGAATTACGAGAATCCAAATATGTGGCTTAAAATGAAGTTGTGGGTCCCACCCCACCCATCCAAAATTCCGATCGGACCTTAAGTCCACAATCCCATTTTTATTTTCTTTTTCTCATCATCCATTCAACAATCCTTCATCTCTCTCAACTTTAACATCCAAAAATCCGGAAATTGAGCAAGAAAACCGAGGTAAAAATCGTGTTATATACGTGTTCATCTTCGTTTCTTGAGTTTGTTTGCAAGAAAATGAGGTTTCAAAGATGAAAACCGATTCTTGCATGATCAAGTGATGTATACGGGTTATACAAGGGATCTTGGTCCAAGAAAGGAGTTAAACGAACCAAAAACGAATTTTTACGGTTTAAATCTTTGTTTTTGAATCATAACCGAAACCATGAAAGAAATGGCTTGATCGTGAGTGTAACTTGCTTGGTATTGTGGTATGTTGTTTGTAGGCTCTGTGTTTAGTGGTAGATAAGGCGGAAAGACGAGTTTGTAGCTTGTAGTGGCGGAAAACGAAAGGTATATTCGGTTTATGTCGGTGTATGTGTTTTAGGACAGATTGTTGTTCGTTTAGAGTTAGATCATGAAATTTTACAGAGGTGTTAAACACATGAAAATATGAGTTCTGTGAATTTTTGGTAATTTTTGGATAAAGGATGAATATTTGGTGAATTTAATGCTCGGTTTAGGCCAAAAATGGTGAAAAAAAGTTAAATATCATGAAGAATTCTGGAAAATTTCAGATAAGCTTTTTATATCATGTATAAGTTACACACAAAATTTGAGTTCAGTTAGAGAAGTCTAAGTAGGCTTTTCGGTTAAATGAGTTCTAGGGTGTTCTAGCTCGGTTTTAGTAAAAATGGCATGTAAAAGAAGATTTTGGTTCTGGAAAAATTACAAGGGACTATATGAATGGCAGTGGACATCCAGGAAAAATTTGGGATTTTTCTAAGATCGTTTGGTATTTACGACATATTTAGTGTTTAAATGGTGTTTAAAAATAAATAAATAACTTTTAAATATAAGAATTAATTCTGGAAATATTTTTATAAAATTCCCCACTGTTAAAAAGTGATTTGTGCAAAATTTCAAGATCCGAGAGTAAACGGATAATTATTTGTGCTAATTATCAAACTTTTAAAGTTTAAAACGCGTAAACCGGTGAAGTTCGCTTAAGCGAGCTGACTGGTGTATAAAAACCCTAAAAATGAACTATTTTCATATAAATGAGTTAGACAAGTAAAAATAAATCATCCGAAAATAATTCGGATGATTTGAGTAATTTTAACCTATTTTAACAGTTTCCGGTACGCCAAAGACGGAAACGGGTCCCGAGGCCAATCGGGAGGTCTAAACCGAGCTATAATTTCACATCTTTAATTAAATTATCAGTCAACCACTATTTTCGGGTCGTGTGTGACCAAACTCATTTTTGAAACATAAAAACGGATAACCGTGCTAGGCACGCAAAACGAGAAAAACGACTAATAGTAGTTGTGACCATGGAACTCTAAACGACATCACAATCTGAGTCCGAAGAAGTGTTTCTGGGTTAACCTTGCCCCCAGAACGGGTACAGTGCTGGGTTAACAGTGTCCCCAGATGTACCAGTCGATACGGTTAAAAGATTATATAAACAATAAGTGTATAATAACGATCTTAGGGATCATATTACAGATTGGACGCGTTAATTGATAATGATTGTTGTTACTTGCTTGCATGTGCTAAGGTGAGTTTCACGAGCCCCTTTTTCTGAATTGTTTTCAAATATTTTCGCGGGGCGGAAGCATGTTTCTATTAAAATGTTTAAGTACATACTGAACGCATTGACTTGCGTGTGTTTATAAATATTTGATTGTACGGGAATCGTACGGAATGGGTACAGGACTGGGTTAACAGTGTCCCCAGATGTCTTTGGAAGTGTTTCCGGGTTAACATTGCCCTCGGAAGGAGTACAGTACTGGGTTAACAGTGTCCCCAGGGGTTCCTAGAAGTGTTTCCGGGTTAACATTGCCCCCGGAGTGAGTACAGTACTGGGTTAACAGTGTCCTCAGATAATATTATATTATGATATGGATTTATCATGGTTTACTAAAATTGTGAAACTCACCAACTATTCGTAGTTGACCCGTTTTCTCACATGCTTTTCAGGTACAATTAAGATGAAGTGATTGCTTACGTGCTAAGTGCTTGATGTGTGTAAGATTTGCGTGTGGGATGTTAGGAAACATTATAACAGATAGAATTATGTATCATATTGTATGATGTGTGTATCACCTAGACGGTAATGAAATACGAGATAATGAAATTTTGAAGTATATTAATGCATTCAGTTTTCTTTATAAACAATGTGGTTGATATCAGAGGTGTTTGTCGCATCCCGTTTACGTTTTCGCTGCGGTTACGGGGTGTTACAACACTCGCGAGCGAATCCATCCCAAGCACCACATCAAAACAGCCAAGCGGCATCAAGTACAGCCGCACCGGAAATCAACACCCAGACAACTCGATAGAACAACCCTGAATAGCCCTAGTAACGGAAACAGACTTTCCTACGACGATCTCAACCTCAAACACATCGGCTACGCGCTGGGGTTATTTATTCAACGAGGAACAGAAAGTGGTAGACACAAAACTTCTACTAGCACCCGAATCAAATAGGACCGATACCTGTAATTCATCAAGTAAAAAGGTACCTGGGATAACATTACACTACTGCTTAGCTACACGATCACACATACGATTCCGAAAGAAAGAGAAATTATAACGGTAGAATATAAAGATGAATAAAGAAAAAGTATCTGAAACAACGTCCGCATCATCCTTTGCCGCTCTCTTGGAGATGTTGAAGGCCCTCGCCTTGACCTTCGGCTTCTCTTCCACTTTCCCCCTCAAGGAGGTCCCCTGATCGGACCCCCCCCTCCCCCCGCCTTGTTAGTAGGACAATTTAATGCCAAGTGGCCGGCCCACTTACAGCGGAAACAAGTCAACGTCGGACACTCGAAATGGGGGTGTCCAACCTTATCACATCAAAAACAGTAACCAGAACCAAGCTTACATTCCCCCTTGTGCGGTTTCCTGTACTTCTTGCATTTACCAAACGCTGCATCCCTCTTAAAATCCGAAGCCTCAGTCTTAACCCTCTTCTCAGCCGAATTAAAGTTGTTTCCCCCGAGCCGTACCGTACAAATTTGAGTTCCACATCTTCCTAGTCTCGGTTAGCGGTAACTTCTCTCTCTGATCATATAATGTGTCCGCTCGGGTAACCACCGAGTGAAACGAGCTCATGTCGGTGGTCACCACGCCCCTACGAATATCCACCGGAAGACCCTTCACATACTTTTTAATCCTCATGGCTTTTGGAGTAACAAGATCGGGACATAGACGAGCCATCTTATTAAACTTTGTGGTATATTCCCGATGCGTCATATTGCCTGCCTTCAAGGTCAAGAAATCCTGTTCAATGTTATCCAATTCGTGTGGAGGAAAAAACTGATCAAGAACCAATTTCTTCAACTCATCCCAAGTCATCCTCCTAATAGAACGATCACCTATAGCCTGCGCCAAATTATCCCACCAACACAGCGCCTCGGAACAGAACGAGGCAGTAGCATAAGTCACCATGTCTTCCCCCTTACACTCAAAACGGCCTCCATCTCCCTCACCGACTGATGTGCTGCCAATGCATCCTTAGTACCATCGAAAGAAGGAGGATCACATTTCTTAAAGTCTCCATACGAACCTCCTCTTCATCCTCATTCGACACAAACACCTCTTCCTCCTCGACCTGCGTCTCCTTATCCTTCCTTCCCTTATGCGAACTCTTACCAACCAATGATTCCTCCATGGCCCTAACAGCCTCAGCAACGATCTCTGGAACGGCGCTATAGAGAACCTGATAAACCTCATTCGCGATTGCCGCACGCTTAGCAAGATCTAAGGCGGGGTTATCCCCCTCCTCATGAATCGGGGTTTCTTCCTGCTAGGGAGTAGGAATCTCACTCTCGGCTTCGGCACGTGGCTTACGACCAAGACCACAAACACTAGGACCACATCTTTTAGCCGAACGAGTATTAACCATGACTTATCCCTACAAAGACAGAATTTTAACACGGTCAAGTACAAGTAGTGTTTAGAACATGTAAGGTAAGGGTAAACTGCTAATGACGTTGATCAGGTGTAATTAGTCGTTTACTTTACCCGCCCGTTCTAATCACCCCCTGCCCCTAACCACGTTAGCATTCTATCTAACACTTAAACAATTAATCATATACTGGAAACTTTAAAATTCAAATGAACGACTAAACATTTAAAGTTACCTCTTTGTGTGCAGCTACTCGCGGTTGGCATACTAGTCTTTTCCCTTACAGTTCAAGTCCAAGCATTCGGGGATGCTCGGATCCCTCAAAACATGGCTCTGATACCAACTTGTAAGACCCCGAATCCCGGGAATCCTACAGTTGGTGATCATACAATAAACTTACAAAATTCTTAAACTCAAGACAGTTCATTTTATTTCATTTTAAAAATCAATTCAGAGTGTAAATCAGCGGAAAAATCATAATTATTAAAACAAGTCCCCAAAACCCGGGAATTATGCCCAAAACCAAGTTTTCAATGTATTTAGTAATATTTGAAAAGAACAATGTTCATTAATAAAACTCTCCGACTAGGTATGCCTCCCACCGTCCAAGTAGCCTCGAGCATGTCCAAGCGGTAATGCATCCTCCTCCTAACCTGAAACTCACTCTAAGATACACACAAAGTCAGCTTGAGCTGAGTGAGTTCAAGTTTTTAATAATTGACATTTAAATAAGTCATTCCAATAATTTAAAATAAAACGGGATATGATCAGTTAGGGCATCATAAACGACAAGTAGTCATACTTATATATACATCTATATAATGCCATCCATATGAATAACATCCATGTAATAACATCAGGGTTGAGCACACGTACAACCCAAACACGTAACATTCCATCCAACGTATGCAAACACAAAGTAGGCATCGTAAACATCTTTAGTCGATAATGACTAAATAACATCGCCAATTATTGGCCATAAAATAATGCATGTATAATCATACATACAAACATACATAAATATCATCCCAAGGTATATTCTATACAAATAAGCCCATGCAAAATAATTTAAACGGTTCATCAAGCAAAATCGTTTAGGTGTGTATGCTAGCCCAAAACTTGAAAGAGTAAAACAGGGCATCATGAACTCACCTGACACAAGGCACAAAATCACCACGAGCTAAAGAACCCCTAAGTATCCCCACAACTCAAACGCCAGTCGGTTTACATACAATCATTACTAACGACACCGAATGGACTCGTTTATCCTACGAGGCGTTCAAACATGATTCAAGTCACCTAAAGCCTAGACCTCACCACGTTCGATTAAAACAGCCCCCGGGGCCTTATATTTACCAAAATGACCCATAGTCACTCCCAAGAACAAAGAATTCCCAAATTACTCCCGGAAGCACTAGGTGAGACTAATACGTGCCTTTAAGAGTTGTTTAGGCAATTAACATCCAACTCAGCCCCGTGTGGACCCAATATGATAAATTCACAACCAACAAGTCCACACGACGCTACACGAGTCGAATGGGTCAGTAACTTGCAAGTACAACGCACCAACTATTCCATAAACGCGAATACGCGTTGTACCGACCCGTTTGAGTAACCGACAACCAATTCAGCCCCATTACCTTTAAAAAATCAGTTTATTACAGCCCACAACTCATACCGAGGCTACAACAATCGAATTGGTTGTTAGTTCCCTCAAACAACGCGCTAGACATCACAATTCACAAACTACTCAACCGAATTCTAGTTTTCACATCATCAACGATTGACCAACCTAACGAATGCCAAAATTCACGATACTCAAATATGATATACAAGACATACCTAGAAAGATTATGGAGCAAAAACCTTAACCAAAACAGCCACGGAATTGCTTGAATGGACAGCCACCCGGTAAGCCTACAACACGCGATTTAACGATCAATAAGGGAGTTAATATGACCAATTAAGGTGTAAAATACTTGAGGGAACATGGGACTAACCTTCAATTGAAGTTTTACGCCCTAAACTTGGCTGGAAAAAAAAAAGAAAATCGGGGGTGGGGGGTGGCTGTGCTGTGCGCCGATCGGACCAAGAGAGGGGGGGAGTTAGGGTTTGTTTATGATATGAAAATCTTACACTCTAGCCCCTCCAATTATAAAGAAGTAACATCTTGATTGAAAAGTTAAATAATTTAACGTACCGGAAAGATGAGAAGGTCATCGAGGAATGCTGGATAACTCTCGAGAATTGTACATACTTTACAAGATTTAAATCCTTAAATCGAAAGTGACGGACATTACATCGATTGGCAATTCGTACTCGACAGAAGAACACTCTTGCTCGGAGAAGTGTAGCTTGCTCGAAGCCTTCAACACTTAGAAGAATTCACCCAAATGGCTCTAGAAGACCTTGGTCGAGGTAGTAAACCATGCTCGATGATCCAAGCTTGCTCGTATTATTATTAGTATTTTGTTTTCTTATTTCCTTTTAAAAAACCCTATATTTTGGCCCGGTTGTGATTTTGCTAAAACTTTTGGTTTCTTAAAAAAACCATAGTGGGTTAGTTTTATTGAACATGATTGGATTGGGATTTGCACGTCTCTTTTATTACAACGTTTATGGGACCAAAATAAACCCCGTAGAGGAAGGAAGTAAGATTATAAACCACAAACTAATAACGGCAAGAGATGTTTATAACCAACAGCCTGCTATGGATCCGAAGCTACGCCTTATATGTAACAGGCAACAAGATGGCAGAACATACAACCTTCCAACAACTTCAGAAGTTGCAGCACTAATTGTAGGATACATCGTGAAAGCGAAAGGCTTTGTTTTATAAGAAGTAAGCAAAAAGAATTGAGGTCCGTAACGTTGAGAACCTAAAATCTCTAAAGGAACAGGGACGTTTGGATGTCACAAACGTAGGACAACGTATCATATTACCCTCTTCATTTACAGGGGGAGCTCGGTACATGATGCAAAATTATTTTGATGCCATGACCCTCTGTAAGTGGTATGGATACCCAGACTTCTTCATCACAATAACATGCAATCCTAAATGGCCCGTAGTGACCGTAAACAAAAAAGACA
The DNA here is from genome assembly GCF_021521415.1 of Bidens hawaiensis. Taxonomy (NCBI): domain Eukaryota; kingdom Viridiplantae; phylum Streptophyta; class Magnoliopsida; order Asterales; family Asteraceae; genus Bidens; species Bidens hawaiensis. The sequence goes on along the minus strand of NW_027491382.1, from coordinate 362,770 downwards.
CCACCTTTATTCTGCTATATATGGCTCTCGTTATTATGTCAAAATAGTTTTCTGCTCTGAGGTTATCGATCTAACTTGATACCAATTCCGTTCTGCATCACATTGAAGGATCTGATGTATGCCTTGTCGGACATTCCACTTAACTTGATTGGAGCTTGGCGATCAAATAGCACTTGCATCATGATTTATTAGGGATAGATAATCATTTTTATCACCGCGCATACATTTTCATAGTGCTGTAAATGGACCAAACTTTCGCCGAACTATTTGTGAACGGTTCAGCGGGAAGTTCGTTTATGCTCATTTGTTTAAAAAATGAACAAGCACAAACACGGATTTTCATTCGATTAACTAAATGAATGAACAGTGAACACAAAAACTAGCCACGTGCAAGGGCTTATGCAACGACACTAGGCTTCAGGTTGTTTCTTTGGATAAACATGTAATCGAAGTGAAAATTCTTTCGGGGAATAATACCGGTGAGAGGATCTCTATTCCAAGAATTGCCATAACACGTTCTGATAAGAACATAGCATTCACGTTTACATGACGGCAATATCCCTTATCAGTTTTCTTCGCTATGACAATAAACAAAAGTTAAGGACATTCATTAAGTAGGGTGGGTTTGTTCTTAAAGAATGATGTCTTCTCACACGGACTGCTGTATGTTGCACTATCAAGAGTTACGAGTAAAAAGGGTTTGAAGATAATAATTCTAGACAAAAATGACAAGCAGGCTAAGAAAATGACAAATGTCGTTTTCAAGGAAATTTTTTCTTATTTGAAATAAAGTTAATTGTTATCACTTATAATATTATTATTTCTGAATTTAGTGCAATTTTATAAATTCATGATGTACAACAAATTTTATGAATTTATGATGTATACTAACAAACATAGTATAAGGTAACGAGTCAAATTGGGCTAAATCAATATATAAAAAAATGCTTAAAAGTAACCCCCGTGACACCCGGGATAAAAGGTAGTTAAGTAATAAAGGAAAAGGGAAAAAATATATATGTGCATTTTTACGTATGATACCAAATCGCATTTGATGTTTTGGGACTGCATAATGACATATTTTTGTGGGCTTCGGTTGTTGTGAAACAAAAGTGCACACAAATAAAAACCACATACACATAAAAATAATAGTTTTGGACTTGTGGAGTATGCCTCTTCAGCCGTTGTACAAGAAAAGAAACCAGAAAATATTTTGGTTATTATTCCTCTTCTGTCGACGAGACTTATCACGAAGAGAAGAAATTAGTGCTCCAAATTTTTTTGGTGTTTTCTGAAAATACAAAATGTTCCAGATATCGATTTATTTTACTCGTTGATCATACATCTTACTCGTTTATTCTTTTGTATTTTGATTCCATATACCTAATGTTAATTTGTACCAATTATATGATGATTTGTGTATGCATCTAGATTACCAACAAAAGAATATGTATTGCTCTATTATTGGTGATAGATTACCAATAATATAACCATTTCCAATAGCTGTATGACCATTGTGCATGTGTCTAAATATATACGTTGTAAATAAAAGAAAATGATATTTGAGACCTGAATTTAAAAAACAAGATACGAAAATTTGTTTGTATAAAATTGAGAGAATAAGAAAAAATGTTGGTATGCATAAGTAAATCTTAGCATAAGAATGCATGTAAAAGATACATGTAAATTGCTTAAATAAAAGTTAGATGGGTAAATAAAAGTTAGTTATTAAATATTATTAAAATTTCTTTTATGGTTGTGTATTTATAATAATACTTATCTTTTCAATATGTATTATTAATGAATTAAATTTTAGCCTTTATTATAAGGGACGTATTTTCGCTTTGTTGAACTTTTTGATTAAGTTATAAATAAATCGTGCTGGTACCATGTCATGATATAATTTTTTAATTAAGTTATAAATAAATCGTGCTGCTACCATGTCAGGATATAACTATAATAATACTTATCTTTTCAATATATATTATTAATGAAATTAAATGTTAGCCTTTTGTTATAAGGGGTGTGTTTTCGCTTTGTTAAACTTGACTAGTTCGGATCTTATGTGTGTATGAGATCGCATTTTGGTTCATTTATGTTTATTTCAAATATAATTAACTCCTTATATCTACATTTGTGTTTCAACCTCCTCTCATGCAATATTAATCAGAGGAGTCATTTGGCGTAAGATTAACCAAACGAAGATTAATTGTCACACCCCGACTAGCACAATGTGGAAGCGTAAAACGGGAATGTAACAGACACCTCTGGTATCAACACATTGTTTATAAAGAATCATTACAAAATAATTTACATTATATTACATTTCTTCGTTTTATCATTGTTTTACAGTCTAGGTGGTACAAAAAAAACTAGTTCGTTAACTAAACGTTCTTACTACTAACGTCTTTGCTTCTATTCACATAGCATCAACCACACACTTCAGGCAAGTGACAGATCACCCAATCATTCTGATTTATGTACACCTAAAAAGCAGTTTAAAACGGGTCAACTACTAGAGTTGGTGAGTTTCACGAGTTTCAAGAAAATAGAAATGAGTATTCACAAGTCAACACTTGTAATCATGAAATAAGTATGTATGTATGTAAATGATGTATGTAATGTAATTATGCTAAGCTACAGTGAAGCCTGGACTGTTCGTGCTGCGTGCTTCCATTTCCCACGCTCAATCAACCACTGTGGCCCCTTTCCGCCCACAACATGCCCCGGTAGCTATGTCTAACACTACATAGCCTGTTTGTATAAATATGGTCATGTGCAAACGGCGCTATCTGACACGGCAACCAGGCCGATTCTGTTTGGGTTTGTCAAACCAATAGTACTATTCACAAGCCACCGGCTCGAAGTTAATCACTGTGATCGTGGGGACTTTCGTGTGTTAGCACTTAGATAATTCACATCAGTACATGTTTCAGGTATGTATATGTAATCAAACATGCTTTTCACCCCAAAAGTTCGTAAAACAGTTTAAAAGTGGGGTCATGAAACTCACGGTTTAGTAGATATTCAGTACTGTATCAGCTCGTGGTTTGTTCGGTCCGCTATCAGTAGTTCCTATAATCAATATTATAATAATATTAATATTTTAATATTATTATAATCTCAATACTAAACTGGGCTGTATAACTAATCTGGGTGTAGCTGGAACGCCCAGAAAGCGGCAATAGGCTTAGGTTGTGATGTTGTTCAATGTCTAATACTTAAAACCGAACTTGGCTCAGACTCCCGTTTTCCCAGCTGGGCCAAGTTGCTCGTTTACGCGTTCAGAAAACACTTATGGGAAAATAAGCTTGAGTAAATGTATTGGTTAATAAAATGATTAAGTTATAAAGAAGGATCACCTATTAGGGTCCCGGATTAGCCACGGGGCCCGTTTCCGTTTATACAGTTTGATTTGAGAAGAAACGCGCACAATCCACCCGGATTGTCCAGGTTTCTCATAAAAAAGTTCATTTTTACTTAATTAGTCCAAAAAGATGATTTTTGATCACTCTTGGTGTTTTGATATTTCCGCAGATTCACTAGTCGCGAACTTGCCGGTTTTTATAAAAAACTGAATTTGTTTAATATTCAGATTAGCATAATTAATTAACCGTTAATTATTAAATTATGAAAACTTAACCACTTATCAATTAAAATATGTAGATTTTTATAAAAATAATTCTGGAATTTATTTACTGATTTATTAATTTATAAAAATTCATTTTATCAGCTATATTTCGCCTGAAAATCGTCCGTTTACCCCAAACAATTTCCAAAAATTCCACAAAAATTCCTGAATGCTCAATTCATGTCCCAATTCAATCTGTATCAATTCCAGAATGTAAAAAAGCTCGTCCGATATTCTTTTCGGCCCAAATTCGGCTATAAAAATTCACACGAACGCAAATAAACAAAACACCTTTAAACTTCTCCAAATGATCCCAAAATTCATATGTGATCAAAATACATCAAATCTGAGTTCCCAGAAAAATTTCATAGTTTTTGAAGTATTTTAGCTATTTTTCCCAAATAAACGTCCCAATTCGGTAATAAATTCGCCAAATATTCTCGGATGGTCGAAAAATTACCAATATGAACAGGGACTCATTGACATGGTCCCTGATGTCCCTGCAAAATTTCAAGTCCTAAAAATATGCACATCACAACTTTAACCTAAATAGCCCGTAAGCAAGTGTTTCGGCATTACCTTAGCGGGTTTGGCTCGTTTCCCACCTTTTAATCAAGATTTCAGGCTCTTGTACTTCTAAGTAAGCTAGTTACAAGTCCTATATCACAAACCAAGCAATATTTCATCAACATAACAGCCCCTAAGTTAGGGTTTCGGCTAGTGCACAAAAACGAACTTTTGAACCGTAAAAACGTCGTTTCAACCCTTTAATCCGTGTTTATGGCCAAAAAAACTATCAAAACAGGTTCCTTACCATGTGTATGATCAAAACATGTTTATGGACCATTTTTAGGATTTTTACACGGTTAGGAATGATTTTTAGTAACCAAGACATGTTTTTATGGTATTAAACAAGTTTAAACAAGTAAAAAAGCTACTTATTTAAGCTCCTTACCTTAGGTTTTCTTGCTGTTTTTGGCTGGAGAAGAAGTTGTGTCCAGAAGTTTCAAGGAAATGATGTTAAAAATGGCTTGAATCTAGTTTTAATGTGAAAGAATAACACTTGTAATCATGAAATAAGTATGTATGTATGTAAATGATGTATGTAATGTAATTATGCTAAGCTACAGTGAAGCCTGGACTGTTCGTGCTGCGTGCTTCCATTTCCCACGCTCAATCAACCACTGTGGCCCCTTTCCGCCCACAACATGCCCCGGTAGCTATGTCTAACACTACATAGCCTGTTTGTATAAATATGGTCATGTGCAAACGGCGCTATCTGACACGGCAACCAGGCCGATTCTGTTTGGGTTTGTCAAACCAATAGTACTATTCACAAGCCACCGGCTCGAAGTTAATCACTGTGATCGTGGGGACTTTCGTGTGTTAGCACTTAGATAATTCACATCAGTACATGTTTCAGGTATGTATATGTAATCAAACATGCTTTTCACCCCAAAAGTTCGTAAAACAGTTTAAAAGTGGGGTCATGAAACTCACGGTTTAGTAGATATTCAGTACTGTATCAGCTCGTGGTTTGTTCGGTCCGCTATCAGTAGTTCCTATAATCAATATTATAATAATATTAATATTTTAATATTATTATAATCTCAATACTAAACTGGGCTGTATAACTAATCTGGGTGTAGCTGGAACGCCCAGAAAGCGGCAATAGGCTTAGGTTGTGATGTTGTTCAATGTCTAATACTTAAAACCGAACTTGGCTCAGACTCCCGTTTTCCCAGCTGGGCCAAGTTGCTCGTTTACGCGTTCAGAAAACACTTATGGGAAAATAAGCTTGAGTAAATGTATTGGTTAATAAAATGATTAAGTTATAAAGAAGGATCACCTATTAGGGTCCCGGATTAGCCACGGGGCCCGTTTCCGTTTATACAGTTTGATTTGAGAAGAAACGCGCACAATCCACCCGGATTGTCCAGGTTTCTCATAAAAAAATTCATTTTTACTTAATTAGTCCAAAAAGATGATTTTTGATCACTCTTGGTGTTTTGATATTTCCGCAGATTCACTAGTCGCGAACTTGCCGGTTTTTATAAAAAACTGAATTTGTTTAATATTCAGATTAGCATAATTAATTAACCGTTAATTATTAAATTATGAAAACTTAACCACTTATCAATTAAAATATGTAGATTTTTATAAAAATAATTCTGGAATTTATTTACTGATTTATTAATTTATAAAAATTCATTTTATCAGCTATATTTCGCCTGAAAATCGTCCGTTTACCCCAAACAATTTCCAAAAATTCCACAAAAATTCCTGAATGCTCAATTCATGTCCCAATTCAATCTGTATCAATTCCAGAATGTAAAAAAGCTCGTCCGATATTCTTTTCGGCCCAAATTCGGCTATAAAAATTCACACGAACGCAAATAAACAAAACACCTTTAAACTTCTCCAAATGATCCCAAAATTCATATGTGATCAAAATACATCAAATCTGAGTTCCCAGAAAAATTTCATAGTTTTTGAAGTATTTTAGCTATTTTTCCCAAATAAACGTCCCAATTCGGTAATAAATTCGCCAAATATTCTCGGATGGTCGAAAAATTACCAATATGAACAGGGACTCATTGACATGGTCCCTGATGTCCCTGCAAATTTTCAAGTCCTAAAAATATGCACATCACAACTTTAACCTAAATAGCCCGTAAGCAAGTGTTTCGGCATTACCTTAGCGGGTTTGGCTCGTTTCCCACCTTTTAATCAAGATTTCAGGCTCTTGTACTTCTAAGTAAGCTAGTTACAAGTCCTATATCACAAACCAAGCAATATTTCATCAACATAACAGCCCCTAAGTTAGGGTTTCGGCTAGTGCACAAAAACGAACTTTTGAACCGTAAAAACGTCGTTTCAACCCTTTAATCCGTGTTTATGGCCAAAAAAACTATCAAAACAGGTTCCTTACCATGTGTATGATCAAAACATGTTTATGGACCATTTTTAGGATTTTTACACGGTTAGGAATGATTTTTAGTAACCAAGACATGTTTTTATGGTATTAAACAAGTTTAAACAAGTAAAAAAGCTACTTATTTAAGCTCCTTACCTTAGGTTTTCTTGCTGTTTTTGGCTGGAGAAGAAGTTGTGTCCAGAAGTTTCAAGGAAATGATGTTAAAAATGGCTTGAATCTAGTTTTAATGTGAAAGAATAACACTTGTAATCATGAAATAAGTATGTATGTATGTAAATGATGTATGTAATGTAATTATGCTAAGCTACAGTGAAGCCTGGACTGTTCGTGCTGCGTGCTTCCATTTCCCACGCTCAATCAACCACTGTGGCCCCTTTCCGCCCACAACATGCCCCGGTAGCTATGTCTAACACTACATAGCCTGTTTGTATAAATATGGTCATGTGCAAACGGCGCTATCTGACACGGCAACCAGGCCGATTCTGTTTGGGTTTGTCAAACCAATAGTACTATTCACAAGCCACCGGCTCGAAGTTAATCACTGTGATCGTGGGGACTTTCGTGTGTTAGCACTTAGATAATTCACATCAGTACATGTTTCAGGTATGTATATGTAATCAAACATGCTTTTCACCCCAAAAGTTCGTAAAACAGTTTAAAAGTGGGGTCATGAAACTCACGGTTTAGTAGATATTCAGTACTGTATCAGCTCGTGGTTTGTTCGGTCCGCTATCAGTAGTTCCTATAATCAATATTATAATAATATTAATATTTTAATATTATTATAATCTCAATACTAAACTGGGCTGTATAACTAATCTGGGTGTAGCTGGAACGCCCAGAAAGCGGCAATAGGCTTAGGTTGTGATGTTGTTCAATGTCTAATACTTAAAACCGAACTTGGCTCAGACTCCCGTTTTCCCAGCTGGGCCAAGTTGCTCGTTTACGCGTTCAGAAAACACTTATGGGAAAATAAGCTTGAGTAAATGTATTGGTTAATAAAATGATTAAGTTATAAAGAAGGATCACCTATTAGGGTCCCGGATTAGCCACGGGGCCCGTTTCCGTTTATACAGTTTGATTTGAGAAGAAACGCGCACAATCCACCCGGATTGTCCAGGTTTCTCATAAAAAAATTCATTTTTACTTAATTAGTCCAAAAAGATGATTTTTGATCACTCTTGGTGTTTTGATATTTCCGCAGATTCACTAGTCGCGAACTTGCCGGTTTTTATAAAAAACTGAATTTGTTTAATATTCAGATTAGCATAATTAATTAACCGTTAATTATTAAATTATGAAAACTTAACCACTTATCAATTAAAATATGTAGATTTTTATAAAAATAATTCTGGAATTTATTTACTGATTTATTAATTTATAAAAATTCATTTTATCAGCTATATTTCGCCTGAAAATCGTCCGTTTACCCCAAACAATTTCCAAAAATTCCACAAAAATTCCTGAATGCTCAATTCATGTCCCAATTCAATCTGTATCAATTCCAGAATGTAAAAAAGCTCGTCCGATATTCTTTTCGGCCCAAATTCGGCTATAAAAATTCACACGAACGCAAATAAACAAAACACCTTTAAACTTCTCCAAATGATCCCAAAATTCATATGTGATCAAAATACATCAAATCTGAGTTCCCAGAAAAATTTCATAGTTTTTGAAGTATTTTAGCTATTTTTCCCAAATAAACGTCCCAATTCGGTAATAAATTCGCCAAATATTCTCGGATGGTCGAAAAATTACCAATATGAACAGGGACTCATTGACATGGTCCCTGATGTCCCTGCAAATTTTCAAGTCCTAAAAATATGCACATCACAACTTTAACCTAAATAGCCCGTAAGCAAGTGTTTCGGCATTACCTTAGCGGGTTTGGCTCGTTTCCCACCTTTTAATCAAGATTTCAGGCTCTTGTACTTCTAAGTAAGCTAGTTACAAGTCCTATATCACAAACCAAGCAATATTTCATCAACATAACAGCCCCTAAGTTAGGGTTTCGGCTAGTGCACAAAAACGAACTTTTGAACCGTAAAAACGTCGTTTCAACCCTTTAATCCGTGTTTATGGCCAAAAAAACTATCAAAACAGGTTCCTTACCATGTGTATGATCAAAACATGTTTATGGACCATTTTTAGGATTTTTACACGGTTAGGAATGATTTTTAGTAACCAAGACATGTTTTTATGGTATTAAACAAGTTTAAACAAGTAAAAAAGCTACTTATTTAAGCTCCTTACCTTAGGTTTTCTTGCTGTTTTTGGCTGGAGAAGAAGTTGTGTCCAGAAGTTTCAAGGAAATGATGTTAAAAATGGCTTGAATCTAGTTTTAATGTGAAAGAATAACACTTGTAATCATGAAATAAGTATGTATGTATGTAAATGATGTATGTAATGTAATTATGCTAAGCTACAGTGAAGCCTGGACTGTTCGTGCTGCGTGCTTCCATTTCCCACGCTCAATCAACCACTGTGGCCCCTTTCCGCCCACAACATGCCCCGGTAGCTATGTCTAACACTACATAGCCTGTTTGTATAAATATGGTCATGTGCAAACGGCGCTATCTGACACGGCAACCAGGCCGATTCTGTTTGGGTTTGTCAAACCAATAGTACTATTCACAAGCCACCGGCTCGAAGTTAATCACTGTGATCGTGGGGACTTTCGTGTGTTAGCACTTAGATAATTCACATCAGTACATGTTTCAGGTATGTATATGTAATCAAACATGCTTTTCACCCCAAAAGTTCGTAAAACAGTTTAAAAGTGGGGTCATGAAACTCACGGTTTAGTAGATATTCAGTACTGTATCAGCTCGTGGTTTGTTCGGTCCGCTATCAGTAGTTCCTATAATCAATATTATAATAATATTAATATTTTAATATTATTATAATCTCAATACTAAACTGGGCTGTATAACTAATCTGGGTGTAGCTGGAACGCCCAGAAAGCGGCAATAGGCTTAGGTTGTGATGTTGTTCAATGTCTAATACTTAAAACCGAACTTGGCTCAGACTCCCGTTTTCCCAGCTGGGCCAAGTTGCTCGTTTACGCGTTCAGAAAACACTTATGGGAAAATAAGCTTGAGTAAATGTATTGGTTAATAAAATGATTAAGTTATAAAGAAGGATCACCTATTAGGGTCCCGGATTAGCCACGGGGCCCGTTTCCGTTTATACAGTTTGATTTGAGAAGAAACGCGCACAATCCACCCGGATTGTCCAGGTTTCTCATAAAAAAGTTCATTTTTACTTAATTAGTCCAAAAAGATGATTTTTGATCACTCTTGGTGTTTTGATATTTCCGCAGATTCACTAGTCGCGAACTTGCCGGTTTTTATAAAAAACTGAATTTGTTTAATATTCAGATTAGCATAATTAATTAACCGTTAATTATTAAATTATGAAAACTTAACCACTTATCAATTAAAATATGTAGATTTTTATAAAAATAATTCTGGAATTTATTTACTGATTTATTAATTTATAAAAATTCATTTTATCAGCTATATTTCGCCTGAAAATCGTCCGTTTACCCCAAACAATTTCCAAAACTTCCACAAAAATTCCTGAATGCTCAATTCATGTCCCAATTCAATCTGTATCAATTCCAGAATGTAAAAAAGCTCGTCCGATATTCTTTTCGGCCCAAATTCGGCTATAAAAATTCACACGAACGCAAATAAACAAAACACCTTTAAACTTCTCCAAATGATCCCAAAATTCATATGTGATCAAAATACATCAAATCTGAGTTCCCAGAAAAATTTCATAGTTTTTGAAGTATTTTAGCTATTTTTCCCAAATAAACGTCCCAATTCGGTAATAAATTCGCCAAATATTCTCGGATGGTCGAAAAATTACCAATATGAACAGGGACTCATTGACATGGTCCCTGATGTCCCTGCAAAATTTCAAGTCCTAAAAATATGCACATCACAACTTTAACCTAAATAGCCCGTAAGCAAGTGTTTCGGCATTACCTTAGCGGGTTTGGCTCGTTTCCCACCTTTTAATCAAGATTTCAGGCTCTTGTACTTCTAAGTAAGCTAGTTACAAGTCCTATATCACAAACCAAGCAATATTTCATCAACATAACAGCCCCTAAGTTAGGGTTTCGGCTAGTGCACAAAAACGAACTTTTGAACCGTAAAAACGTCGTTTCAACCCTTTAATCCGTGTTTATGGCCAAAAAAACTATCAAAACAGGTTCCTTACCATGTGTATGATCAAAACATGTTTATGGACCATTTTTAGGATTTTTACACGATTAGGAATGATTTTTAGTAACCAAGACATGTTTTTATGGTATTAAACAAGTTTAAACAAGTAAAAAAGCTACTTATTTAAGCTCCTTACCTTAGGTTTTCTTGCTGTTTTTGGCTGGAGAAGAAGTTGTGTCCAGAAGTTTCAAGGAAATGATGTTAAAAATGGCTTGAATCTAGTTTTAATGTGAAAGAATAACACTTGTAATCATGAAATAAGTATGTATGTATGTAAATGATGTATGTAATGTAATTATGCTAAGCTACAGTGAAGCCTGGACTGTTCGTGCTGCGTGCTTCCATTTCCCACGCTCAATCAACCACTGTGGCCCCTTTCCGCCCACAACATGCCCCGGTAGCTATGTCTAACACTACATAGCCTGTTTGTATAAATATGGTCATGTGCAAACGGCGCTATCTGACACGGCAACCAGGCCGATTCTGTTTGGGTTTGTCAAACCAATAGTACTATTCACAAGCCACCGGCTCGAAGTTAATCACTGTGATCGTGGGGACTTTCGTGTGTTAGCACTTAGATAATTCACATCAGTACATGTTTCAGGTATGTATATGTAATCAAACATGCTTTTCACCCCAAAAGTTCGTAAAACAGTTTAAAAGTGGGGTCATGAAACTCACGGTTTAGTAGATATTCAGTACTGTATCAGCTCGTGGTTTGTTCGGTCCGCTATCAGTAGTTCCTATAATCAATATTATAATAATATTAATATTTTAATATTATTATAATCTCAATACTAAACTGGGCTGTATAACTAATCTGGGTGTAGCTGGAACGCCCAGAAAGCGGCAATAGGCTTAGGTTGTGATGTTGTTCAATGTCTAATACTTAAAACCGAACTTGGCTCAGACTCCCGTTTTCCCAGCTGGGCCAAGTTGCTCGTTTACGCGTTCAGAAAACACTTATTGGAAAATAAGCTTGAGTAAATGTATTGGTTAATAAAATGATTAAGTTATAAAGAAGGATCACCTATTAGGGTCCCGGATTAGCCACGGGGCCCGTTTCCGTTTATACAGTTTGATTTGAGAAGAAACGCGCACAATCCACCCGGATTGTCCAGGTTTCTCATAAAAAAGTTCATTTTTACTTAATTAGTCCAAAAAGATGATTTTTGATCACTCTTGGTGTTTTGATATTTCCGCAGATTCACTAGTCGCGAACTTGCCGGTTTTTATAAAAAACTGAATTTGTTTAATATTCAGATTAGCATAATTAATTAACCGTTAATTATTAAATTATGAAAACTTAACCACTTATCAATTAAAATATGTAGATTTTTATAAAAATAATTCTGGAATTTATTTACTGATTTATTAATTTATAAAAATTCATTTTATCAGCTATATTTCGCCTGAAAATCGTCCGTTTACCCCAAACAATTTCCAAAACTTCCACAAAAATTCCTGAATGCTCAATTCATGTCCCAATTCAATCTGTATCAATTCCAGAATGTAAAAAAGCTCGTCCGATATTCTTTTCGGCCCAAATTCGGCTATAAAAATTCACACGAACGCAAATAAACAAAACACCTTTAAACTTCTCCAAATGATCCCAAAATTCATATGTGATCAAAATACATCAAATCTGAGTTCCCAGAAAAATTTCATAGTTTTTGAAGTATTTTAGCTATTTTTCCCAAATAAACGTCCCAATTCGGTAATAAATTCGCCAAATATTCTCGGATGGTCGAAAAATTACCAATATGAACAGGGACTCATTGACATGGTCCCTGATGTCCCTGCAAAATTTCAAGTCCTAAAAATATGCACATCACAACTTTAACCTAAATAGCCCGTAAGCAAGTGTTTCGGCATTACCTTAGCGGGTTTGGCTCGTTTCCCACCTTTTAATCAAGATTTCAGGCTCTTGTACTTCTAAGTAAGCTAGTTACAAGTCCTATATCACAAACCAAGCAATATTTCATCAACATAACAGCCCCTAAGTTAGGGTTTCGGCTAGTGCACAAAAACGAACTTTTGAACCGTAAAAACGTCGTTTCAACCCTTTAATCCGTGTTTATGGCCAAAAAAACTATCAAAACAGGTTCCTTACCATGTGTATGATCAAAACATGTTTATGGACCATTTTTAGGATTTTTACACGATTAGGAATGATTTTTAGTAACCAAGACATGTTTTTATGGTATTAAACAAGTTTAAACAAGTAAAAAAGCTACTTATTTAAGCTCCTTACCTTAGGTTTTCTTGCTGTTTTTGGCTGGAGAAGAAGTTGTGTCCAGAAGTTTCAAGGAAATGATGTTAAAAATGGCTTGAATCTAGTTTTAATGTGAAAGAATAACAAGGGGGGGTGGCGGCTGCGGCCGGGATTCCTTATGGGCCCCCTTTGGGCTGTTTTGGCCCAATTATCTTGTTTCTCCAGCCCAGATACGAAAAGCCCGGTCCAAATTAAGTTCGGGTTGGGTTTTTGGCGCGAAAAACTTATCGGGTGCGTTAAACAGCGCGAAAACGAGTGTTTTTCGGCTAGTTTTGTGTAAAATTATAAAAACATACTATATGTTTGTAAAAATCAAAAATATTTTCACGAATCGCTTAAAACTTTCCAATAAGTGTTTGGTAAGTCTTTTTCGGCTTATCGGATGATACAATGCTTGGTTTGTAACTATCTTTCGCGTTTAAATCTGTAGCGGGTAGTTAAACGAGCATGTTTTCGTTTAACTTGTTTGCTATCAAAATAAGATCATATTTCTAATATTTTAGCTTGTATAGATCGTATATCACTTATAGATGCCCCCCGAGATATTTGGGTCATAACCCGACCCGTTCGGTTAATCGTTCGTTTGTTATGCAAAAGGCGTTTATTTGCTTAATCGGTAAATACATACTGAGGTGTGCCTTGTTTTGGCTCAAATGTCACATTAATTCCACACGTTGCCATAATCTCAGATATAATTAACTCCTTATATCTACATTTGTGTTTTAATATATATTATTAATGATCACTCGTTGTCCCTGATCTTCAAAATTGATCTTTTTTGTTCTTTACGTTTCAAAATCCAATAGCGTTGTCCTTTTCGCCTAACTCTGTTATAAATCTTCTTTAGTCAGGTCATGCGCCTTGCACATGAGGGCAAATTGGTAATTTTACCTATTAAATTAAAAAAATATTTTAATAAACAAAGAAACACAATAAAAACTTAAAATATATAATTTAATTCTCTCTCTCTATCTCCTCCTCCTTCTTCTTCCTCATCCTCCTCCATAGACACCACCAAGCTTTCCAGCGGTCACCACCAATGTAAGACCCCGAATCCCGGGAATCCTACAGTTGGTAATCATATTAAAAAAAATTCTCAAAAATTTAAAAACCAAACGATTCTTTGTATTTAAAACAAGTTCAGAGTAAATAACAGCGGAAAAAGTGTAAGTATTTAAATATCCCAAACTCGGGTACAGGTGTCCAAAATCAAATGTAAATAAAATATTTGTTTTATTTGAATTCCTCGACCAGAAATGCCATCAACCTCCCGAGTAGCATCCAGCACGTCCAAGCGGTAGCATCCACTTCTTAACCTGAAAGTCAATCTAACATACACACAAAGTCAGCTTGAGCTGAGTGAGTTCAAGTTTTCATAAACGACATTCATTAAAATTTAAATTCCATAAGTATGAAATGTAGTGGAAAATCATGAGACCATAAAATCATAAATAGCCTTTCTTAACCAAATCATATGTGAATAAAACATTAAACATCTTTTCACACAGCACGGGCCTCCTCACCCCGGGTCTTCCCCGAGTAATATATTTGACCCGGCCGCGGTTTAACAAAACCGTTAAAATCATGCAACACGAGACTCCTCACCCCGGGTCACCCCCAAGTAATATATTTGACTCGGTCACAGTTTAATAAAACAAAATCACGCAACACGAGCCCCCTCACCCCGGGTCATCCCCAAGTAATATATTTGACTCGGTCACAGTTTAATAAAACAAAATCACCCAACACGAGCCTCCTCACCCCGGGTCATCCCCAAGTAATATATTTGACTCGGTCGCGGTTTAACATCCAAACACGTGATACGGGCCTCCTCACCCCGGGTCTTCCGCAAGTAATATATTTGACCCGACCACGGTTCATACATCCAAGCACGTGATACGGGCCTCCTCACCCCGGGTCTTCCCCAAGTAATATATTTGATCCGATCACGGCTCAACATCAGGGTCGAGCAAACGTACAACCCAAACACGTAACATTCGGCGCATGCAACACAAGGTAGGCATACGCAACATTCAGTAGTCGAGATGACTATAAACATTCAGGGTCGAGCAAACGTACAACCCAAAAACGTAACATTCGGTGCATGCAATACAAGGTAGGCATACGCAACATTCAGTAGTCGAGACGACTACAAACATTCAGGGTCGAGCAAACGTACAACCCAAACACGTAACATTCGGCGCATGCAACACAAGGTAGGCATACGCAACATTCAGTAGTCGAGACGACTACAAACATTCAGGGTCGAGCAAACGTACAACCCAAACACGTAACATTCGGTGCATGCAACACAAGGTAGGCATACGCAACATTCAGTAGTCGAGACGACTACAAACATTCAGGGTCGAGCAAACGTACAACCCAAACACGTAACATTCGGCGCATGCAACACAAGGCAGGCATACGCAACATTCAGTAGTCGAGACGACTACAAACATTCAGGGTCGAACAAACGTACAACCCAAACACGTAACATTCGGCGCATGCAACACAAGGTAGGCATACGCAACATTCAGTAGTCGAAACGACTACAACATCGCCAAATATAGGCCAAGCAATAATGTATATACATATATATATATACATATATATATATATATATACATATATATATATATATATACATATATATATATACATATATATACATATATATATACATATATATACATATATATATATACATATATATACATATATATATATACATATATATACATATATATATATATATATATATTTAACATCCCAAGGCCTACCATTGCTAGCAAGCCTATATAAATTCGTTTAAAAACATTTCAAGAGTTTAAATATCAAAACGGGATTATAAAACATTCCAAGAGTTTAAAATATAATACGCGACACGAACAGTTAGGCCATCATCAACACTAAGTATTCGTACTTAGACATCTATATACATCCATATGTTTATATCCCTATAAATACCATCCCGATAATAACATCAGGGTCGAGCATACGTACAACCCAAACACGTAACATCTCATCCAAGTAATAACATCAGGGTCGAGCACACGTACAACTAGAGATGGGCAAAAAAACCGGTTGGTGAACCGGTTCAACGGTTTAAACCGAAAACCGGTTTTTACAAAAACCGGTTATTTAAAAACCGGTTTGACCGGTTTAGTAACCGCCGGTTCGTATATCGGTTACAAGTTCTAGAGAAAAAACCGGTTACTGAACCGGTTATGGAAAAAACCGGTTAATTTTAAAACCGGTTATTATGAAAAAAACCGGTTATTAACCGGTTATTTTAAAAAAAAAAACGGTTAATTAAAAAAACCGGTTATTAACCGGTTCTAACCGGTTTCTAAACCGGTCCTAACCGGTTAGACCGGTCCGAGTTTTGCACCAAAAAAACCGGTTAATAAACCGGTCCGGTTATTTAAAAACCGGTTTTTTTTCAGGCCAAGAAAAACCGGTCCGGTTATTAACCGAACCGGTTTTTTTAAAAAAATCGATTTGTGCACCTCTACGTACAACCCAACACGTAACATCTCATCCAAGTAATAACATCAGGGTCGAGCACACGTACAACCCAACACGTAACATCAGTGCATGCAAAAATAAATAGGTCTACTCATATTCAATTACTGCCAAGTCCACTAACATCCTCGAGTCTAGACCATCAATAATGTATGTAACCTTAAGGACACAAGACCATGAACGAGTCTAAAATATCCTAAGGCATATAAAATAATTCAAATATAGCTTTCAAAATGCACCATCACGAGTGAGACCATGTAAAACTATTCAATTCCCTGTAACGAGTAAAATCGTTTAAAATTGTATTTCGGTGTGTATGCTAGCCCAAAACGTAAAAGAGTAAAAAGGGCATCATGAACTCACCTGAATCAACCGAACACCTGCAATGAGCTAGGAAATCCCTAAGTGCACAATCACAAGCAAGGGCCTGTAAATTATACACAATGCGTTACTAAACTAGACTGTAAGAACACTCTAGCCTAATGGGGCGTTCAAGCCCAACAACTTGGCCCAAGGCCCAACACTTTTGCCCAAGGCCCAACCACTTGGCCCAAGGCCCAACACTTTGGCCCAAGGCCCAACAACTTGGCCCAAGGCCCAACCACTTGGCCCAAGGCCCAACACTTTGGCCCAAGGCCCAACCACTTGGCCCAAGGCCCAATACTTTGGCCCAAGGCCCAACACTTTGGCCCAAGGCCCAAAACTTTGGCCCAAGGCCCAACAACTTGTCCCAAGGCCCAACACTTAGCCCAAGGCCCAACAACTTGGCCGAAGGCCCAACGATAATCAAATCGGGTCGAATACGCGCGAAATAAACCTTAAAACCATTTGTTAAACGAATCAGCCCCGAATGGACCAAATTCCATTTTAAATCTTTTCATTCATCAAGATTATGTCACCCGAGTTGATAGGGTTAACGGTTCATTTTTACAACTCTTACTTTAACGTTTAAACGAAAATTCACGCACCGCCGACTCGATTGACGAAGCACTAACCCCAACAGCCCCGTGCATCAAAAATATAATTTTCCCACAGTCCTTAAACCCCCCTAGGGCTGTACAAACTGATTTGGTCGGTCATCCGATCGTTTAACGCATCAAACTCAACAATTGCCAATCCTACACCCGATAAACCCTAGTTTTCGAACTAAAATCGATTGACCGACCTAAACACCTCCATTGGCCATGAAATTTTAGTATATTGTAAGTGACATACCTAAGAATATGACGGAGTACGAACTTCAATTATAACAGCCCCGAAAGATGCGAGAAAGGGTAGCCACTGGTTAAGCCTAAAACGAACTTATCGATCAATACGAATATAACATGCAGATTTTAGCATGCAAAGATGTATTTTATTACATAGGAAAACCATGGAATTAAATTATTAAATTTTTACCAGTGTTGCATAAATATCTTAAGTTTATAAAAATATTTTTATTATATTTTTCTAGTGGACAAAAAAATCATAAAAATTCTTTCAACACAGAAAGGTATGTGCAGCTATTTCAGCTGCGCAACAAAATGGTTTTATTTTTATAAAATTCATTACCTAGCCAAATTAAACGATTCCAATTGGGTTTAGTTCCTAACTCAAAATATTAACTTCCAGAAGTAGAACCAACCAATTTAGACTCGTCGAAATATGATGTCGGGAAGACGGACCAGAATCCGTCGTCACGCATCAGGTTTGACACTCGATTTTATAAAATCATAAAATGTATTCAAATCTCATCCAAAAATTACGTATTATACCTTTCTGGAAACTAGACTCAAATTAGAACATCATGGAATCAAGAATGGATCAAAAACAGTGGATTAACATCGCGTTACAGACTCTACAATAAACATATACGAATCTGTCAGCAAGCTGTTATCATCAAAACTCAATCTTAACGACCAATAAACGCGTTAATATGATCAATTAAGGTGTAAAAGACATGGGGAATTATAAACCGACCTTGAATTGAAATTTTCACGGCTGAAACTTGGCTGGGCAGAAGAAAAACGAGCAGGGAGGGTCCAGGTCCGACGGCTGCAAAATAGGTTTAGGGTTAGAGTTCTCTTTTGTTTTATGATATAAAATAGTTACATCCAAGTCCCTCCAAATTGAAGTATGTAGCAACTTGGGTGGAAAGTTAAGTGAGAACGTTTACGAGGTTTGCAAGGAGCTCCCGGGAGAATGTCGGGTCAAGACCGATAAATATACAAACTCTACAACGTGCACGCCGATAAACGAAAATGTCGGGTGTTACATACTAGTATAATACTTTAAGCCGTAAGAGGGGATGTTTTGGGAAAAAAAAAGGATGGACAAACGGACTTTTAAAATGTATTACAAGACTCTAAATTAGAAAGATGAAACCCCGGCTTTTTGACCAACATTTATAAACGATCGAGCCGATTAACGAGATTTACGGGCATTACAACCAAGCTCTCCGGCAGCCACCACCGCCGCCGTCTTCTCCGATAAAGAAAACCACCTTCACCTCCACTCTCACCGGAAACCACCACCAATAGAAGATTATCAAAATCTTTCCTTAAATTCACCCAAATCACCCCAAATTAAACAGTTCTAACACCTGTATAATTTTTGTTTGATTAACAGGGTTTGATATCTTTTCTTACCACATGGAGGAACAAATATTAATTTAGTACATTGAACCGGAACAAGATTCCTACTAAGCTTTTCCCACCACATGGATCCTATTGACCACCATCGTCACTTCAACTTAGAAGTTTCAAAATGTCATCTTGTTTAAGTTAAAGAGCTTGTGGGTTTGACCTTAAGCATCTGGTCAAATGGGAAATCAGTAATAATTCCAGTAGAATAACTTCAACTTCTAATTCATCATCTCCGTCTTCCACCTTGTCGGAATCAAGCAACTCCCCGATAGCAATCTCGAATCAGAAACCGAGAACACCGTGAAAAAGACTGAACCAGACTTACAATGAAGCTGCTGCTATGCTTTCCATGGTCTCCCCCAACATTTTCAAACTCAATAATATCCCTAAATTCACCAAACAACACCTTCCCCGTTTTTTTGACCACCTTCCAGAGAGAATTATGCACAACTCCGGCGTTCTCCTCCGCCGACAATTTATGAACAAACAAAATATTACACATGTGTTAGAACTGTGATTTAAACAGTAGAAGGTATCACAATCGAAGCCCATTCATCGTCTTCAAGCCAAATTGAAACCATAATCGGAGTTCATTCATCGTATTCCGGCCAAATCGGATCTCATTCATCATCTTCCGGCCAAATCGAAAGCCCAATCGAAGTCCATTCAACCATTTTCGGCTAAATCAAAACCTTAATCGAAGACCATTCACTTTCTTTCAGTGACCGATTAGGGCCTCGTCTTCAACCATATATATTCTAGATCTTCAATAGTGATGGCGGGGCGACTTCATCTTTTTATCAATAGCAATGAAAAAGACCATACACAGAAGTTGAGGGGAGGCGGAGATGGTGTTTGCAAAATGGCGGTTAGAGGTTGAATGGCGGTGGTGTTGGGGTGGTGGTGGTGGTGGTGGGTTGGTGATGATGGAGTATAAACGGGAGAAGAGAGGGTGAAATGTATGTATTCTTTTATTTTTTAAAATAGTTTTTTAATAATGGAGTAAAATGACTAATTTACCCTCATGTGCAAGTCACACGACCAAACTTAACAAGAAAATCTAACAAGGTTAGGCGAAAAGGACAAATGCTGTTGGATTTTGAAACATAAAGGACAAAAAACATCAATTTTGAAGATCAGGGACAACGAGTGAAATTTGGGTGAAAGATAAAGGACAATTTCTATAATTCTGTCTTATTTTAAATGCAATAGGCAGGAGTTGAACAATGAGGATAACAAGTAAAATAAGCATTATGGTAACTAATAGTAAAACCGGGTGAAATCATGTTTATTGTGTAATCTTTAGAAATAGCATTTGTTTATTGTGTAATTAAAAAAAAGATAATTGTCAATTTATAGTGAGCGAAAACACTTGTTTATAACAATAATATAACTGTTTCCAACAGTTGTATAACCGTTGTGTATGTGTCTAAATATATACGTTGTAAATAAAAGAAAATGATATTTGAGACGTGAATGAAAAAAACAAGATACGAAAATTTGTTTGTATAAAATTGAGAGAATAAGAAAAAATGTTGGTATGCATAAGTAAATCTTAGCATAAGAATGCATGTAGAAGATACATGTAAATTACGTAAATAAAAGTTAGATGGGTAAATAAAAGTTAGTTATTAAATATTATTAAAATGTCTTTTATAGTTGTGGATTTATAATAATACTTATCTTTTCAATATATATTATTAATGAAATTAAGTGTTAGCCTTTGTTATAAGGGACCTCTTTTTGCTACGTTGAACTTTTTGATTAAGTTATAAATAAATCGTGCTGGTACCATGTCATGATATAACTATGATTAACACAAATTAATGTTTAATGTTGTAACTTAACAAATCCTTAGATAGAATACAAGGAGAAGAGATAGAAATGTGTATATCTCCACGAAGTTATACATTTTCTTTAATATGAGGGTGCATATCTCTGTTAAGTTATAAATAAATCGTGCTGGTACCGCTCAACCCTGTGTCAACGACTTGTCGTCGCTACAGGATGCACCGTGAAAAAAATTCGTCAATTCCTAAGGCAACGGCAAGTCGTTGCTATAGGTTATCTATAGTAACGATAATTGTCGTTGCTATAGGGTTCGTCATATCAGATAGAATTTCTTGTAGTGGTGGTATTTGCATTATAAAATCCACTACTAATTGGAACTATCAGGAGACAACATTGTACACAGTTATACATGGTTAAAAAAAAGTTCATGCACATGTTTTGATGGTATTCATCACACTTCTACGTACCTCCTTTGATTCCTGTTCGTAAATGTAGTTTTTAAAGATGAGGAAAAATATTTGACATTTAAGTTCAAGAGTGAGAACGAGAGCCCACAAGTTGATATAGCCAACTTGTTAGTAAAGTGCAACCTGTAGAAAAACTTTGAGAAAAGCCATATTGACCTAGACCTCACTTCAAAGGCCAGAAGAGACCAGATACCAAGCATTATCATTGGTGTGAGTGTGTGGGGAAGAATATACCATCCTCACTAATTTGTACATGACTTACAACCTATGACACAGATACATGTGTGGCCACATGTTGATACTTAATTTAATTAACCAATGCACATAAAGCAAACCTCAAAGCAAAAAAGGCGATAGAATATATAAAAGGAATAGCACTAATCTTAGTGGAGTAAAGTCTCTTGAGTACTTGATTAAGAGCCTGGGATTATACTACATTATCTTCCTTTGTGGCAGCATACTCATATTATTTTATGCTGACCTACTGTGCCGCATGTACCTTAGTCTCCTCCTTTAAGATTTAGCTTCATATTAACTATATGTTGGGGAAAAAGTGACTCCCATGGGGGTGGGTTGCTTGCTGTTTGGGGACCATGCTACTCCTAGGACACACTTTAGAGACATGGAGACCTAAATCTGTGTCTTGGACAGGCATCCATGCGACCTGAACGTGCCCTCCAATGTTGTATATTGTTTCTATATCTCTAGGTTAATTTGTTTGGCTTATGTCACGTGAATATTTGGTGTTTCTATCCTCATCTTCCATCACTTCAGAACCTAGCTTTTTTTTTAATCTTTCTAATGAACATATTTGCTGTAACTAGTCTATATATATGATCCATGCAAAAAGGTCACTAACTTTTTG
This sequence comes from Bidens hawaiensis, assembly GCF_021521415.1. NCBI lineage: Eukaryota > Viridiplantae > Streptophyta > Magnoliopsida > Asterales > Asteraceae > Bidens > Bidens hawaiensis. The sequence goes on along the minus strand of NW_027491382.1, from coordinate 340,419 downwards.
AGTTTTTGTTATTGTTCAACTCAAATAATGGGAAGTGTTTTAACTGAAAGAAATATTCATAATCATGGTGTTCATATATATGGTTATATTATTCCTATACAAATTGAAGTTATAATGTAGTGTTATATTTTTTATTGATATTAGAGACACATTAAGTGTTTTTGCCGGATTGCGTACCTTCTTTTTAACTTGTCGTCAACCGAAACCCTTTTTACCCCCTTGATCTTTCTTCCTATCACCACAACTCTCTTTGATAACCACCAATTAAGTATGATTAGTTGAATCAACTCTGTTAACACATAATAATATAGAACAAATAAGAGGAGTAATAAACTAGAGAAAAACTAGCAAAATACGATCACCCTACTCATCTAATTATACAAACTAGACTAAATTGTTAGCCTCTAATTAACCTAGTAGGATTACAATCAAGGAACGAATAAACATATTATCTAAATTATAATTATTAGTCTCCTAATTATTTTTTTTAAACTAGAATTCACAACTCTCTAAACTTACCTATAAATTACATCTATACCTTTATTATGGGACTTTAACCCTTACCAATTAGAAAGACAAAGCTTTATCCAATACCTTGATATTAGGCCTAGAGGCCTTGGGTTCCTAATTCAAATATTTGAATTTTATCTTTCGTTGATGTGTATCCTCGTTTCTCGAATTCTACTTGAACAATTACCACTTGTATTATAACAATAATAATAAGGAAAAATTTTAATGCATGATGCTTGTTGAATATATAATTTAGTACTCTGGTGATATGGTATTTGTTCCTTCATAAGTTAGGTAGTTGGTTTAAATTGTTGCGAATGCAAATTTATGAGGATTTTAGATGAAAAATTCTACCTTTAAAAAAAAGAAAGAAAAAAAACAAAGAAAACCATGATGTTGGTTGAAGCTTTTTTATTATTAGGCTAAAGGGTATGGTTGTGTTTAGGCCACTTAGGGGTCTTACGTGACCACTTGATCACTCCATGACACCCTTTGAACATGACCCACCCGCCTCATCATCAGTTCACTAGTGAAATGAGCTCAATGGTCACGGTCATTGTCACACCTCAATCTAATACGGAAATACAAAGGCACGAACTGATTATTAACAGCTGACAAGGTACTATCATAAATAAAAATATCACAATATCTATTAAATTAATTATTTCAAATTTCAAATAAGGTGCACAAATTTCAAATATAACAATAATAATCCCAAACTAAATAATTTAGGTAAGCTGTAAACACATAATAATAAGCACATACGGCAATCAAGTAGGCATGTATAGGGTCCTAAGCATATTGCTAGGACTCTTTTAACCACCTATCTTATAACCTTCGGCTCTAATACCAATTTGTCACACCACAACCTAAGGCGGAAATGCCGGGGTGCGAACCGTGGTTCACAGCTCACAAGGTACTATCATACAAGTTGGATTATTTATAATCCAAAATAATTAATAATTCCAATCTGTCAAACCACAACCTAAGACGGAAATGCCGGGTGCGAACCGTGGTTCACAACCACAAGGTACTATCATACAATTTGAAATATGACAATATCTATTTAATTTATTTATTTAAAATTTCAAATATGTGCACAAGTTCCAAACATGACAAATATAATCCAAAATAACTAATAATTCCAAAACTAAGATAAAATAGAGCAAATATTATTTATGTTATTGTCTAAGGTATTTCTATGCGTTCTTCATCTTAGGTTCAAATCAATTGATAACCTGCATATGTGTAGAAAATAAACAGAGACCTGTCAACAACACATGTTGAGTGAAATGATCACCAGTTTTGACACTAATAATATATATATATATATATATATATATATATATATATATATATATATATATATATATATATATATAATATAATAATTGATAAATACGCAAACCAAATAATGTGAATAATGATAAATCAAACCATGAGCAAATAATGTGTCAGTTGACCGTTGCCTTGTGAATTGGGCATTGGCTACTATGACTGCTGGATGTTAATCATCGCCAAGCGGACTGACTTTGGCTACTAAGACTAGCATATAAATGTGATTGTCGGTTGACCATCGCTATGCGAACGGGCATTGGCTACCAGGACAGCGTATAATCATACTTACTGCGATATATTATGTTGGACCTCTCTGAATGCGATAAAATCAACACTTAAACAAATAGCAATTAACATTCAATTGAAATACGCACAATATTTACCTTTGCGAGTTTATGTATATATATGATATTAAAATATGAATTAGATATGCATATGTCCCCAAAACATTTAAAAATAGTAAAATAAAGGGGAATGATATCTCACCTTGATGATTAAGCGATTAAACCGAGAGGTAGAATAAACGAGCAAAGTTAACGTAGCAAGTTTTCTGATCCAAAACATACCTGAGGACTTATAAAAGATAAAACATAGTAAAAACTAAGAACATAGCTGCTAGAATCAATCCAAACGGATATCTAGAACTCCGGTTATGCGATTTTTAGTAAATAAAGCGAGCTGGTACTGACCAGAATCCGAACAACGAGTCAGAAGTCGGGTTTTGGTCAGTAGCCTTAAAATCTTAAGATGAAAATAAAAGTCTTCAGCACCGAAAGTTGGTTCCAACCAGAAGTATGAGAAATCGATTAGTCAAAGTTATTGACTATTTTACCCTTCAATGGTTTTGAGTTAAATTAACCAGTCAATACCCCTCAAACTCAAAAATTGATTGAGGGTTATCGACAAGTGGCATATAATGAACAATTCATCAGTTGACAACTTACCCTGATAATGCTTGAGTTGACGGGAAATCGAGGTCAAAGATAAGAAAACCGACAAAGTCAAACTGTAGCTTCAAATCTTCGAGTAAATAAGCAAAAATGAGGGAGAAATCGTCGGGTGAAGGGAAGTGAGGGCTGAGAATGCGATATTTTAGTAACCCATAGGGTTTGGAATGATGGTTTATTTATATAGTTTATGGAGGTACTAATGGTAGAACGGCCCACTCAGGTCTTTCACAATAAAGTGATAGACGGAACTGGCATGAAACGACTTATTAGTCAAAAGGTGTTCTATTTGCTCGTAGCTCCCGTTTCCCTCCGGGGGTAGGAAAATCATGATCGGGATAGCGGGCTATGGAAGGAACCTTTGCCCTCCCCAGCCATTTAGGTTAGGGTTAAGATGTCAAAGCGCCTTTATCTCTAGTATATGCTTCAACAGGAATCACACAAGGGTAGATTATAAACCTCAAGTAAAATGACCGCCCGTAACCCAATACTCCTTTTTAGGGATTGGCGACTTACCCATTCAGTGACTTTGGCACTGGACATTCCCCAAACGGGTATTGTCGGGTCGGGTGAATTCAATAATAGACGCCTGTTGGTACTACATCAACTTGTAGGACAAGAAATCGACTCGCTTTGGTTAACGTATAACGCATTAAAGACAAAATCAAGTCATAAAATCATCGATATAGTGATCGAAATACAAAGAATGAACCTAGACATTATTCCCTAGCAGATACAATAACTTGTTGCTCAATTTTCGCGATTTAGAATAGTTTAGGGAAATATTTAGCATTAAACGAAGATCAGAAACAAATTTAGGTGGTCTAAGGTCCTTCGAGCCACGCGCAGGATCAAGCCCTCCTGCTTCGCGCTGCGCGAAGGGGGAATTTTCACCAGCTTTCAAGCCTGGCAGTTTTGGTCCCTGAAGTTCCAAAAATGCATTTTAAGCCATTTTAAGAGTTTCTAAGCACTATTTGACATGATTGAAAGTTATGAAATTATAAAATAAGTTAAATACAAGTTTTAAATAATTTGAAAGATCCGAATTATATTCTTGAAGCGGTTTAAACAAATACGAAAAATCTGAGATGTTATAGTCATGCTCCTCATTTCAAATGGTTATTAGGGGAGAGAGCCAATCAAATTTTTTTTTTTCAAATATTGATATTATTATTAAATAATATAATGGTGAAGAATGATGGACAACGAGTGGAATGAACTATAATAGGGGTGAAGGGATAAGGTTGAATGATCGATGGAGGAAAAGCTGATGTGACATTCGTCAGTTTTATATGTATTTGTATTTTTATTTTTATTCGTTAAATCCACTCGTTGTGTCGTTTCGATGTATTTTGTTTATCAGTCGTCAATAATATAATATTCCCAATGAATTAAGTTTATCGATTTTTCATTTTATATTAGTGTTGAACTTCGAAATTTAAAGTTTTATTAAGTTTAATCAATTTCCAAACTAAACGGGTATAATACAAAAATTACCCGAGTTCTATAACTTCTTTTTCTTTTTGACACATTTCAATGTTCAAAGTTTAATTTGTAATTATATTTTAATTTGTTTCAAAAGAAAAATGAAACTTGAGGGGGGCAAAATGTAAATAATTCAAAATATAATATAATATATAAAATATATCCTAACCCTCCCGTATCTCCTCATTTTCACGGTGGAAATTCCGGCCTGCCCACGAAACTTTCCGGCAACCATAAAAACCCCTCAAAAGTCGCAATTGATTCAGTTAATTACTTGTATTGACCATAGATCGTAACGACAAACGTTATCATCAATTATATTGCGTTATAACAACTTAAAATGAGCAAATTGATCCGTGAACCCACCGAAATTGTAATTTAAATTCAATAGCGAGCATTAATAATTCTACGCTCCAATTGATCTTATAAATAACACCTAATTCCTCAACTAAAACTGCCTGTAATTAAACCCCTAACTTTAATTTAACAAACACTGAACGGATTAAACGAATTTGAAACGTAGGGTTTGAATGAATATGATGAAATTGTATGTATATATATAATGGGGAAAGTGAATACGGTGCAGTTAGGTGTGTAATCTTATGCGTAAAACTAATCAAAACTACGTAGTTTTGATTAAATTTCCCTAAAATCCTTTTGAAGTGAAGTCACGATCTTCCAGTCTTCCAAAATTGTTCTTTCTCTCTTTGTATCAAAAAATTTAATTTCTCATTGTCTAGTTTTTTTCAATCCTTAGTCCAACCGAGCACAAGTTTATTAAGAAATTAACTTACTTCCTGCTGAGTTAGATGGTCCAAACTGTTCCAAGCTTGATTCTAACTTCACGATGTATCTTCCTCTTCTTGCTCATCAAATGACGTGTCCTATCCAATCCTAATTCAGTTAAAATTAATACTCTATTGATAGATGTGTTATATTAGAGTAAGATATTGCAATTCTTCACGAAATCACAAGTACCATTTGGAATTGAAATTAGTTGGATATTAATTATTTCATAATTCTAATTAAGCTATTGCAGTTCTTCATAAAAATCAAAAGCACCATGTAGTCTAAAGCAACTAGAAACAAATCTCAATGATTTATGAGTAATACTTTTGATGAAGAGAGGAAAAGGAGAAAGAAAGGAAATTATTTTAAAAACAACATTTTGTGGCTAAAACTGAAGTACTACGCCAAATCGAGAATTCCAAATTTCTTAATAAACGTTTGCTCAGTTGGGTTAAAGATTGAAACAAATTTAACCAGACTATGGGTAACTGAAATATTTGACACAAGGGGAGGAAGAACAATTCTGGAAGAGCGTGACTTCTTTTTCAAAAGGGTTTTAGGGAAATTTAATCAAAACTACGTAGTTTTGATTGGTTTCACGTGTAAATTTATATGCCTAACAGCACCGTACTCACTTTTCCCATATATAATTCTGTTTTTCTTCTTAAATCAAATATCAGTCTGGTCCACTGATTAAAACATATGGGTTTGGAATATCAAACCCAGGTTCGAGCCCGGATCAGTGCATTTTGTTTGTTTATTTTTTTTAAAACCATTTTTCTTATATCTTAAAAATCAATTAATTTATTAAAAGTTATTATAAATTAAATAAAATTATTTTAAACTAAATAAAATTAATTATAAATTATATTTTATCATTTTTCACCTAAAAACTAACTTTCATAGTCGTTAAACCGGTTAATATTATTTTATAATTCCGTTAACTTTATAATTCTTTAACATAATTGTTTTTCGAGATAAAATTACCTTTAAAATCCGTACTTCGTAATTAACATAATTTTCATATTAGTGTTAAGTTGTTAATAAAATAATAATAAAATAATAAGAGATATAATAAGTTAATGCATAACTACTAAAACTAAACTAAACTAAACTAATTAAGTTTTATAATTCCAATAGTTAGTCTTTAAATTTTTGTATATTTATTTTTCTTTCGTGAGTTTCAATCGTTCCAATTTCTTTGACATACTTTTGGCTTTTGTTTCCCGTTTATCTTCAAATTTCAAAGATAAGTTTTTCACACCCCTTTTGTACTCTTTCAAATGTTTTGGGGGTAGCATATATATCCTAGCAAAACATTTAGTTTTACTTAGCCTTATTGCATTAAACTACAATACACATCATAGACTTGTGTGTTTACTTGATTACTTGCTCGAAACTTACTTGCACGTGTTATCCTCAATAAGTATGTTCATACGCTCCCATTTTCATTCAGGACCATTTTGTTATGAGTGGAAAAGAGCCTCATTATCCAAGTGCGTTGGTTGTTACCAACCGGAAATGACCTTACTTACTCGATTATCCGAGTACGTTGGTTGTTACCAACTGGAAATGACCTTACTTACGCAATTCTTACACATGTTTCATGGAATTGTACGGATTTCTATTATATATAAGAAAACTTGTGTGAACTCACCAAATATTCATTTAGTTGACTTTATTTTATATATATGCTACATGTACAACAAATAGAGGGTGATGCTTGGAGAAGACACTAGACTTAGGTGTTGGACTCGGTCTGCCCAAGACACATATTATAATTGATGTGGCTAGTACGTTATGATCCAAGTCGGGTCATACCCAATAACAAGCTAGACAAACACCAATTACATTTGTTTATATATGATATGATCATAAGTAAATAAATATTGACACTTATGTTATTTGGAAAAGGGTTTCTAAATACAATGTACTTGTGAAATGAATAAATCATATGGATGATTTATATTTTGAGAGAGAACATTCCTAGTGTTATTTAAGATGATTAAATAACAATATGTGAAAATGGTTACCTAGCATGTTGCATATATGTTGTGTTACACTTATAAGTAATAAGTTTTATAACACAAATATATAGATGGAAGGTTTAATAATAATAATAATAATAATAATAATAATAATAATAATAATAATAATAATAATAATAATAATAATAATAATAACAAGGAAGGAATCTCTTTCTCTCTTATTATTTTATTGTTATTTCAAATGTTAGTGGAGACATGCAAGGTTTCTAATTGGTGCCATGGGTGGTGCCAAAAGATACACACTTACTTCCTCTTTCACTCTCATTTTTTTTGCAAGTAACAAAAATGTTTTCTACTCTCTCTCCCTTTTCTCTCTAATTTTTGGCCAAGAGGAGGAGCCAAGGGAGGAAGAAAATTTTTGCGTGCAAATCCTAGCTACAAGGTGTTTGCTTGAAGGCTTGAAGGGTATACAAGCTTGAGGAACTCCTATCTTGAAGTTCTAGCCTACCATTCATCATCCCTTTCACATTTCCTTGGTTTTGAAAGGTAGTCTTAACATGCATGGACTTATAGTAACATGCATGTGTTTGATAGTATGTATTTCGTATTTGGATCCGGGTTTGGGTTTTGCATGTATAAAATTGTTTTATACACTATAAACTAACAAGATTTAAAACATTTATCCGCTGCGTTTTTGGTAAAAGTAAGGTTTTATCACTTTGATAATCTTGTTAAAACCCAACATTAGGTTACAACAATAAATGAAAAAGATGCTTTAAATTTTCTTTTATTAAATGTAATTTATTTGTTTTGAACTTGTGTACTTAAAGTTTGAATAAATTAATGATAATATTTAATAGTGTCACATGTGTTTTGAGCAATCTGTACGTCACACTCAGGCATTTCCGATTAAGCTGGGGTGTTACAACTGAGTTGGCATTGAGGTGACAAATGAAGGTTAATCTTGAATTATTAATAAAGTTAAGGGATTATTTTGTTATGTTTAATTTAGTTAATTGAATTATAATAGGTTTATGAAATGTTTCGTCTTGGAGAAGAAGTTAAGTAATTGTCTTGGAGTGCAAATAAAGTTGGTATATAAATAAGGGCATAGATTATTTCTTTTGTGTGTGTCAAGTAGTCTCTTCTCCATATACGTTTGATAAGTTTATTTGTTATGTTCATTGATTATATGAAAAGAGTCGAGGGATGTCACCCAAATATCTCGTGTTTGTTTGTTAATATGTTTGATCCATCTGGGCCAACAATTGGTATCAGAGTTATACCAAGCCCATACCGAGATTCGAAGATAGTGGCCGATAATAACACGAGTTTGATCGTAGCAAGAAGGATTTAATTAGTGGCTTGGTGCACATAATTGAGAGCCTGTTAAAGTTATGGTAAAGTTTGGATCTGTGAAGAATTAAAGAGGTCATTATAATGTGTGGTTTTGAGTACTAAGAAAAAAAAGTTTGTATTGTTGGGCTATCTATTGGAGATTGGTTTCGGGATTGGGAATCAATTCCAACTGAAAGAGCAAACCAGAAAATGAAAGTATAGATATGAAAGACACGATGGTGAGTGGGGGACTCTAAGTATTGACGAAATCGAACTACAAAGTATGGTCGACCAAGATGAAGGGATTTTTGAAAGACTATGGGTTTTGGGATGTTATTGACCCTACAGTAGGTGAAGCTGTAGATGAAAGAACGATGTACACAACGTTGGAGTTTATATGTCAAACCCTACCGGAAGTTAGCTTCGTACAAGTTGGCACACTCATAAACGCTAAGGAATCATGACGTGCTTTGAAGATTTAATTTTTTGGTCTTGGATTATTGCATATTTGGATGTGTAATAGATGTTCATAGCTTAGACATGGCCTTGTGTTTGGTTGTATGAATGTGTTGTGGTTGATAATTTATTCGATATGGTTGTAATATTATTTGGGTTTTGTAATCTATTTATTCATTCATTTGGTTTATAATAATAAATAGGTTAGATGTATTTCTTTTACTAGAAAAATGTATTAGGATATATTTTGTAAAAGAAGATGCAAGGAAGGAAACCCAAATAAAATGGATGGAGACCACAACACGAGGGTGACACCTGGAGCAATTGGATGCGGGATCAAGTGGGAGTTCACCGACACAAGCTCATGTCGTTTTGAGTCCCTTAGGAGAGACCATTTGACACACTTGTCTTCGGTCAACAAGTGTGGTCAACATTAGGAGGCTATGGTTATGAACTTGTGGTTGTATATTTTATGCTTGCATGGTTGATTTTCTTTTGTTTGTGTTATTGCAATATGGTTTGCTAACTACTTCAAATCAACAACTAGCATAAAATTGGTTCCTTAGAAATCGTTAGGTAATAAAATTGGTTTTATTAAAGTCTAATGATTTCATAATAAAATGGGTTTTATTAATAGGGATTTTGAAAATGGGTTTTTCAACTAAATACCATACATTTGAATGCATGCAAATGGAAGGTACATAAAAGGTTTTCCAATCTATAATTTAGAAAACTAAAATCCCTTTTATAAAATAAGTCGAACACCATCCTTTTGTACAACACTCGAATTACTTGGGAACTCGGTATGGGATAAAGGTCACCTAACCACTTGTATGTTTGTGGTAGGTTTACCATAATTATGGGATAAAGGTCACCTAACCACTTATATGTGTAAACTCACACGTGTGTATAAGTAGGACGACTTAAATTGGAAACCATGTGAATAGGGTCACCGAAGCATGGTATACAATGGTGTTAATGGGATTAAACATGCCAACTAAACATAAGATGTTTAACCGATCCCATAAAACTAGAAGTTGCAAAGGGTTGCAATTGTCAAACGTTGACTACCTTTTTAATTTAAATAGTAGGATAAAGGTCACCTAACTACTATTTGAATGTAACGTTGGGTTCTAGATTTTAATCATTAATTGTCTAGGAGACATAAAGGATATTAACGATTAAAATTAATTATTGATATCGAAAATACTAAAATTGAGCTTTGTTATATTTGTAGATGGCCGCAATCAACAATCCACCTAACGTTATTATTCCACCCGTTAACAACCTATCACTAAGATCTATTCTTGATAAGGATCGTCTAAACTATACCAACTTTATGGATAGGTATCGAAACGTGAGAATCGTTCTCAAGCAAGAAAAGAAATATTACGTGATAAACGAGCCTATTCCCGAAGAACCTAGCATTGACGATGCCGATAACTATAACAATTGGGTAAAGAACAATGAGTATTCCGTGCAAGTTTCTTGCCTCATGTTGGGAACTATGATTCCCGAAATTCAAAAGGATTTTGAACTTCATGGGGCATACGATATGATCACCCAACTTAAGGAAATGTTCCTTACACAAGCTAGGGTGGAGCGCTTCAAAACAGTTCGAGCGCTTCATGCATGTCGTATGGAAGAAGCCCAATCGATTTCCTCCTATGTGCTTAAGATGAAAAGTCACATTGATCGTCTCGTGCGCCTTAATTGTCGCGTCTCAAACGAGTTAGCCACATATTTGATCCTAAATGGCCTAACCAATAAATTTGAGACTTTTGTTATGAATTATAACATGAATGGGTGGGACAAGAGCATTGGTGAGCTTCACGCAATGCTCAAGACGGCCGAGACGGGAATGGGTAAAAAGGTTTTACCCGTTCTAACAATCAATGAAGGCGGTAATAGGAAGAGGCATCACCCAGAACCTAAGGCAAAGGTTGCCAAAGGTAAGGGACAAGTCATGGTTAAGTTCAAGGGATAGGCGAAAGCGGGACCACCCAAACCGAAAGAAAAGAAGCCAAAGGTTTGCGCGGAGGATCCGTTCTTTGGATGTGGGGAGATAGGGCATTGGATGAGGAATTGTCCAACCTATCTAAAAGAGTTGAAATCTAAGAGGGATGCGGGGCAAACCTCGGGTACAACTTTCGTGATTCATGTTGATCTTAATATTATTTCCTCTAACACATGGGTATTGGATACCGGATGTGGAACTCATATTTGCAATTTGTTGCAGGGGTTCAAAGGAAATGAAGGATTCAAGTCTCTTCATGGGCAACGGAGCAAAGGTTGTTGTCGAAGCCCGAGGGGACTACATTTTGAAGCTTCCAAATGGTTTGGAAGTTATTTTAAATAATGTTTTGTATGCTCCTAGTTTCACTAGGAATATTATCTCCGTTTCCTTGTTAAGACAATATGGTTATGATTTTAAGTTTATGGATGATTGTACTTATGTTTTCATGAATGATGTATTTTATTTTAAAGCAATGCCATCTAATGGCATTTATGAATTGGTTCATAATAACACATCTTTTGATAGCATGTTATACCAATCAAGCACCAAAAGACTCAAAATGGATTTAAGTAAAACTTATCTTTGGCATTGTCGCCTTGGTTATATAAACAAAGATCGCATACATACACTTCAAAAGAATGGTCTTTTGGAATCAAGTGAAGGTGATTCATTTGATAAATGCGAGTCTTGTATGTTAGGAAAGATGACCGAGGACCCCTTTAGTGGGACAAACGAAGGGGCAAAAGACTTATTAGGTATCATACATTCGGATGTACGTGGTCCTTTTAAGGCAATGATAAGGAATGGTGAAAGATACTTCATTACCTTTATTGACGACTATAGTCGTTATGGGTATGTGTACTTGTTAAGACACAAAGATGAAGCTTTTGAAATGTTCAAAATCTTCCAAAATGAAGTACAAAATCAACTCGATAAAACCGTCAAAGTACTTCGTTCGAATAGAGGAGGAGAATACCTAAGTGATGCTTTCCAAGATCATCTTAGGAGTTGTGGGATCATCTCACAACTTACTCCACCCGGAACACCACAACACAATGGTGTATCCGAAAGGAGGAATCGAACTCTATTGGATATGGTTCGATCTATGATGGCTAGAAGCAGATTGCCTCTATCATTTTGGGGTTTCGCTTTGCTCTCCAAGGCCCGTATTCTAAATATGGCCCCAACCAAGAAAGTGGACAAGACACCTTTTGAAATATGGAATGGAAGGGCTCCATCATTATCATATTTAAAGGTATGGGGTTGTGAGGCTTATGTCAAGAACAACACCTAAAACAAACTTGAAAGTCGATCCACTAAGTGTATCTTTGTAGGATATCCCAAAGATTCTATGGGATATTATTTCTACAACCCAACCGAGCAAAAGGTGTTCGTTGCTCGAAAGGCCGAGTTCTTGGAAACTAAGTTCCTTATGGAAGGTACTAGTAGAACGGTGGAACTCCAGGAGGATCGAGAACCATAAGCCGATACACGTTTGGTTGATACTAGCAATCATCAAGAGGTTGTTGAGAATGATCAAATGGTTGATCAAAACACACAAAACCTTCGCAAATCCGGTAGAATTAGTCATCCACCCGAAAGATATGGATTTTTCATGGATGGATGCTATGTGGTAGATTCGGATGAACCCACCACATACCGTGATGCAATGTCACAATCCGATTGTGACAAACGGCTTGAAGCCATGAACGTTGAGATGCAATCCATGCATGACAACCAAGTATGGGATTTGGTTGTACCACCTCTTAATTCCAAACCGGTTGGAAGTAAATGGGTTTTCAAGAAGAAAACCGATATGCCTGGAAACTTGGATACTTATAAAGCAAGACTTGTAGCAAAAGGTTTCACTCAAACTCAAGGGGTTGACTATGATGAAACTTTTTCTCCCGTAGCAATGCTAAAGTCTATTAGGATATCGTTTGCCATAGCCGCACATTATGACTATGAGATATGGCAAATGGATGTCAAAACCGCTTTTCTAAATGGGCATCTTGAGGAAGATGTCTATATGGTTCAACCCGAAGGTTTTGTCGATCCACAACATCCTAACAAAGTATGCAAGTTAAAGAAATCAATCTATGGATTGAAACAAGCATCTAGAAGTTGGAATCACCGTTTTGATGAAGAAGTTAAGAAATTTGGATTCATCAAAAATGGTGATGAAGCTTGTGTGTATAAGAAAGCTAGTGGGAGCATCATTACCTTCTTAGTATTGTATGTTGATGAAATACTACTATTTGTGAATGACATTCCAATCATGGAAGGTGTAAAAGCATGGCTTGGAAGTTGTTTTTCCATTAAAGATCTTGGTGAAGCTGCCTACATTTTGGGAATAAAGATCTATAGGGATAGATCAAGGCGGTTGATAGGTTTAAATCAAAGCGCATACTTTGACAAAATCTTGAAAAGGTTTAAGATGGAGAACTCTAAGAGAGGTTTGGTACCTATTCAAAGAGGAACGATATTGAGTACATCTCAATGTCCAAGCTCAAAGGATGAGCAAGAGAAAATGAATGGAATCCCATACGCATCAGCTATTGGATCCATCATGTATGCAATGGTATGCACTAGACCGGATGTGTCATGCGCTTTAAGCATGACAAGTAGATTCCAACATAATCCGAGAAGTAGCCATTGGATGGCGGTTAAGAGTATATTGAAATACCTTAGAAGGACTAAGGACATGTTTCTAATATACGGGTCGGGTGACGAGGAAATCGTTGTAAAGGGTTACACGGATGCGAGTTTCCAAACCGATCGAGATGATTCTCGATCACAATCGAGATATGTTTTCATTATGAATGGTGGGGCAGTCTCTTGGAAGAGCTCGAAACAAGATGTGGTAGCTTTGTCCACCACAGAATCGGAATACATCGCCGCCTCATTGGCAGCTCAAGAAGCTGCATGGATTAGGAAATTTATCGCCGACTTAGGGGTGGTCCGTACAATTCAGGACCCTCTAGAAATCTTTTGTGACAACGAGGGTGCGATTGCTCAAATCAAGGAACCTCGTGCACATCAAAAGACGAGGCACATTGAGCGGAGGTGATGTGTGTCTAATAACCCAATAAATATGACCCTCACAACTAAGCTTTAATATTAAAACGAAAATCCTAAAACCACACACAATCGGCAAGTGTACCGATTGCAAGCAGTATAGACTTAGGAAGTCCGAGTATCGAATACGTGGACACGTCAGAACGATAAAGATCACTAACCCTAGACAAGACCTACCTTAGAATAATAATTATATTGATTTTTGATTTTTAAATACTTAACTGAACTAACTAGACTGACTAACAAAACTTACCAAAAATAGAAAACTAAACGGGAAACAAACTGTATTAACTTAGGAATAGAGAAAAACGTCTACCTAGGTCTGAATCAAATTGTAGGCCTAACAAGCTAATGGATTGGATGACTTCAAGACACCGGTCCCTAAAGATGACACGACTAAGGATCGCTCGGGCTCACTGGATTACCTCTCGGTCTCACTCAACAAGCCTAAACTACTCAAAATCGCCTAAAACGACCAAACCGGGAAATAATTGCTAACGTGTTCTAATGAAGGATCACCTCTCGGTCTCACCAACACTCGACCCTAATGGTAATGAATACTACACAACCAAGGATAGAGGAACAATTCAACTTAAACCAAAATAGATCAACTAGTCGCTCAAAATTCCTAAACCTGACAAGAAACGAACTCGCTCTCGCGCAATCCTTATTCTAGCATGCAAAGGCAATGAGACAACCCTAACTTCCTATCACCTCTCGGTCTCAAGGAAGGTGTCTAACCGCTGTACTTTAATCACAAATTCACGCAACAAAACCCTACGGTTGTTCCTACCGCAAACAAACCCTAAACACAAAGTCTAGAATCAAACAATGCACCGATCAATCAACACAAAACTAATTAACCGACACATGGGGTTTATGCAATGAATCACTAGAATTTCCAGCCCTTAAACACAACCTATTTCATGTTTAAATCAAACTTTACAATAACAATTCAATTCCATCCATCAAACAGTCCATTAAACTCATCAAAACTCAACAATTTTCATCTTCCCTAGATAGAGCTAACAAGTTTAGCCGAACATAGTTTTTGGACAGCAGCTAATGATCAAATAAAACATCATAAAACTCCTACTAATCATCTCAAATATCATTCAACAATTAACAATATTCATAAACAATTCAATCTCTCAATCAATTGCAAAACAATTCAACAATTAAGCAAGAAACTAAAAGTGTATGAATAATGAAAAAGAGGCGAAAGGATATGGCAGTTCCGGGGCTGCTCTTGCTGTAAAAAACGATGGGGATTCAATCCCGAGGCTTGGTTCTTGTGTCTTCTTCCTTCCCTAGCCGCTACACGATCAAACCCTAAGCCGAAAAAAGATTTTCGCTCCTCCCTTTTGCTGCTGTTCCTGCGATCGGCTGCTGTCCACAGCTGCTAGGGTTTTTTAATTTTTTATATTATAATATTATAATAGTATTTGGGCCTCCATGATGCATACGGGTCGGGCCTTAAGCTTTGTCTTGAACTTGTATGCGTAAAAAGGCTCGTAGAATGCTCGAAAAGTCCCGGTTTTCTTCTTTCTTTCACCCAAAACCTACAAGATTAATAAATGTATGTAAAACCTATCTAAATCGAGTTAAAACATATAAAATATAATATACTACGTAGATAAAACGTGCGGAAAATACGAGTGTTTTATAACACATCAGGAGGTTCAACTACATAAGGGATGAAGTTGAAAAGTCAAAGATATGTATTCTCAAAGTTCACACCGATCAAAACATTGCGGATCTACTCACGAAGCTCCTTGAAAGGCCAAAGCATGAAGGTCACACTTGTGCCTTAGGACTTCGATATTCTATTGATTGGATATGATCGAATTTTGTATTTGGATATCGGAACAATTGTTATTTTGACTCATTCATATGATTATGGTTTATGATTATGACATTTTAAGTTATGTTCCATTTTAGCATGTTTAGATCCATGAATAAGTTACTTATTCTAAATGTCCGTAGTCGCTCATATTTGTGGGAACAAATATGAAGGTAAGACTATTATGAACTTGGATTGGTGGATATTCATGGGATATGAATATAGAGCAAGGGTTGCTGCCAAGGTTCATAGATATTTATGGGATATAAATATTGGACTGACCCGCTCTCTAATGTTACTACATGGAATCTTTGTGATTGATCATAAGTAAATTTGAGGAAAGACGAATATCATAGTATCCTCCGACCTGAAATACATATTGGGTCTTGATATTCACCAAGTATTATGCTTTGACTTAGTTCTTTGCTGCTCTGAAACATGACGGTACATAAGTCTAAGATCAGGTATGGTACTAGGTGATTGTGAAAGACGTGTGTAGTCAAAAGGGGATTTGTCCTTCTTATTCGTTGAGAGTAATATGTCTAAGGCCTGCTAAGTTAAATCAACAGAGAATGATCACTCTATGTCTTTGGATTTGACATGACATCTGAGGCAAAAGGATAAATGATAGATTCACCTAAATCATTTCAAGTAAGGGACTTGAAGGGGATGATGTTTTTGAATGGCACTTCGTCATGCGTATTAGGGGTAGTAAACTGTAGTTAGGCGGTATTTGCTACTTGCATCAATCTTCTATGTATCTTGTGCAAGTGGGAGATTGTTGGACTCGGTCTGCCCAAGACACATATTATAATTGATGTGTCTAGTACGTTATGATCCATGTCTGGTCATACCCAATAACAAGCTAGACAAACACCAATTATATTTGTTTATATATGATATGATCATAAGTAAATAAATATTGACACTTATGTTATTTGGAAAATGGTTTCTAAATACAATTTACTTGTGAAATGAATAAATCATATGGATGATTTATATTTTGAGAGAGAACATTCCATAGTGTTATTTAAGATGATTAAATAACAATGTGTGAAAATGGTTACCTAGCATGTTGCCTATATGTTGTGTTACACTTATAAGTAATAAGTTTTATAACACAAATATATAGATGGAAGGTTTAAAAATAATAATAATAATAATAACAAGGAAGGAATCTCTTTCTCTCTTATTATTTTATTGTTAATTCAAATGTTAGTGGAGACATGCAAGGTTTCTAATTGGTGCCATGGGTGGTGCCAAAAGATACACACTTACTTCCTCTTTCACTCTCATTTTTTTTGCTAGTAACAAAAATGTTTTCTACTCTCTCTCTCTTTTCTCTCTAATTTTTGGCCAAGAGGAGGAGCCAAGGGAGGAAGAAAATTTTTGAGTGCAAATCCTAGCTACAAGGTGTTTGCTTGAAGGCTTGAAGTGTATACAAGCTTGTGGAACTCCTATCTTGAAGTTCTAGCCTACCATTCATCATCCCTTTCACATTTCCTTGGTTTTGATAGGTAGTCTTAACATGCATGGACTTATAGTGACATGCATGTGTTTGATAGTATGTATTTCGTATTTGGATCCGGGTTTGGGTTTTGCATGTATAAAATTGGTTTTATACACTATAAACTAACAAGATTAAAAACATCTATCCACTGCGTTTTTGGTAATAGTAAGGTTTTATCACTTTGATAATATTGTTAAAACCCAACATTCGGTTACAATAATAAATGGACAAGATGCTTTAAATTTTCTTTTATTAAATGTAATTTATTTGGTTTGAACTTGTGTATTTGAAGTTTGAATAAATTAATGATATTATTTAATAGTGTCACATGTGTTTTGATCAATCTGTACGTCACACTCAGGCATTTCCGATTAAGCCGGGGTGTTACAACTGAGTTGGCATTGAGGTGACAAATGAAGGTTAATCTTGAATTATTAATAAAGTTAAGGGATTATTTTGTTACGTTTAATTTAGTTAATTGAATTATGATAGGTTTATGAAATGTTTCGTCTTGGAGAAGAAGTTAAGTAATTTTCTTGGAGTGCAAATAAAGTTGGTATATAAATAAGGGTTTAGATTATTTCTTTTGTGTGTGTCAAGTAGTCTCTTCTCCATGTACATTTGATAAGTTCATTTTTTATGTTCATTGATTATATGAAAAGAGTCGAGGGATGTCACCCAAATATCTCGTGTTTGTTTGTTTGTTAATTTGTTTGATCCATCTGGGCCAACAATTATAATCAGAGCTATACCAAGCCCGTACTGAGATTCGAAGATAGCGACCGATAATAACACAAGTTTGATCGTAGCAAGAAGGATTTAATTAGTGGCTTGGCGCACACAATTGAGAGCCTGTGAAAGTTATGGTAAAGTTTGGATCTGTGAAGAATTAAAGAGGTCATTATAATGTGCGGTTTTGAGTACTAAGAAAAAAAAGTTTGTATTGTTGGGCTATCTATTGGAGATTGGTTTCGGGATTGGGAATCAATTCCAACTGAAAGAGCAAACCAGAAAATGAAAGTATAGATATGAAAGACACGATGGTGAGTGGGGGACTCTAAGTATTGACGAAATTGAACTACAAAGTATGGTCGACCAAGATGAAGGGATTTTTGAAAGACTGTGGGTTTTGGGATGTTATTGACCCTACAGTAGGCGAAGTTGTAGATGAAAGAAAGATGTACACAACGTTGGAGTTTATATGTCAAACCCTACCCGAAGTTAGCTTGGTACAAGTTGGCACACTCATAAATGCTAAGGAATCATGACGTGCTTTGAAGATTTAATTTCTTGGAATTGATTATGTACGACGGGAAGAAGATGAAAAGGCAGCTCGAGAAGCCGCTAAGGAAGAAAGATTGAATGAGAACACAAAGAAAAAAAGATTGAATGCGATTGTTCAAGAAGAACAAGCACGTAAGAAAGAAGCTCCGAAAACTGCAGAGAAAGAAGAAGTTTTGCAAGTTGTTTTAGATTGTGAAGAAAAAGAAAGATTGAATGAAGAAAAAGAAAGAATTTCTTTGGAAAAAGAAGATAATGAATTTTAAGGTATATTTTTCTGACTTAAACAAACTTGAAGATAAGAAAACTGTTAAGATAAGTGAGTAGGAACTAAACAAGAAATTGGCTACTGATCATGATAATGAGAGAAAGGATATGATAATAAAATGTAAGAAAGAATGCAGTTAACAAGTTTGCGAATTTAGAAGTACGTGTGAAAGTCAACAATCGAGCATTTGTAGATGAAAAGTCAGAATTGAATGAAAGGTTGAGAAAAACTGTTAGAATGGAAGGCCCGGCAGGGTCTGATAAAGAAAGAATGAATAACCCATCTGCATGTTTTGAGCAAAGAAAGAAAAGAAAACTAAGAAACAAGAACATGGAGAATGAAGTTGTATGTGAGATTAGTGAATGATGAACGTGAAGAACCTATTAAACAAGTTTGTTAAAAACAACTGAAAAAAAGAGGTAAAAATGAACCAATGATTAAATCGAAGAGTTGAGTGTGCTATTGGGAATTCAAGACTTTGGCGGTACAAAAGAGATGAGCAATTCAAGATTAAGGGGGTGAATGAAGATTAATCTTGAATTATTAATAAATAAGGGTTTATTTTGTTATGTTTTATTTTAGTTAATTGAATTATGATAGGTTTAGGAAATGTTTTGTCTTGAGAAGAAGTTAAGTAGTTGTCTTGAAGAGAAAGTTTAATAGATCTATAAATAGGGGTCTAGATTTTTTTTTTGTGAGTCAAGGAGTCTCTTCTCCATATACGTTTGATAAGTTCATGAAGTTCGTTTGTTATGTTCGTTTGATTATATGAAAAGAGTCGAAGGTTGTCACCCTAATATCTCGTGTTCGCTTGTTTGCTCGTTCGTTTAAACTAATTGTTTGATTCATCTGGGCCAACAACGCAAACGTTACAAATGAGGATAAATGAAAAGAATGAAGTATACCTGCTAGCCTTCCTAACTGGGTTTGTTTTGGTTGCTGGCTATTATGGCTCGGGAAACAGCACCAAACCAGGATACATTCTTTCACTTTCTTAAAACATTATCAACTCATACAAACCTAGTATTCATCAATCTCAAGTTAGATGTCTCCAAAGTGTAGTTATCTGACAGTCTAAAGTTGAATACATAAATAAGAATATATAATATGTATAGATATACTTATATAAATAATTGGTGACAGAAATATCATGTTATATTAGGATCTACAGGCTTTATATACCTTTTCTTTTCCTTTTTAGGCTGGTAGTGAACTACTTGAAATCCCACCAATGCCCCCACTATCTTCATCATCATGTATCTCTCTCTCTCCTCAATTTCAGGATCATCTTTGATCTTATCTTCCTCCATATGTTTTGAAAAGAAGACAAGACAAGACAGTGCAACAGTTTTTTCGTCCCAGGTAGCATAATACGAGGAGTGCCCCAAAGCAGGCTTAAAGAAACCGGTCAGTCTTATTAGGTATTTATCTCTTGCTTTATGTTTTAACTATGCTCTTTATCTTTTTTTCCTTATCTTTTTCGGACCATTAAGATCATGATTTTCGTTTCTGTTGATCAAGTTGCTTTTTGTATGTAATTACTTATACAGTCATGAGTTAATAATATAACTAAGAAATACAGGAAAAGCCATGAAAAACTCTAACACAAGTTGCCGATCTAGAAGAACAGTTTTCAAACAAATCATTAAAATTTTGTCAAACAATAGAAACTTTTAACATAGAGGGGGCTAAAATTTTAGAAGGGGATTTAATTATATGTAGAAAAGTTAATAGAATAATGTATATCAGTATAAATACGTTTACTATAATATTACAAAGTAAACTGAGATCTTAAATTTATAAATAAATAGTCTAATTAAGTTGATTAAAGTGTTAAACTCCCATCTCCCCAGATGTATTCAACGTGAAATATATATTTTATAATTTCATTCGTTGAACCGAAATCTTCTTGTGTATTTAATACATTAAACCTGAATTTTTTGTTACTTCATGCATGCAAAGGATGGATTATAATCTAAAAACTACTTACATGACACGACCATGTCTAAGAAAATACATTTTCAAAAAAAAATATGTAACGTTCAAAAATTTATGAATATCGAGTTATATTACTTCTCCAGAATTATGTATTATTTACTTAAATAAATAATACTTTATAATTATATTATATTCATTCAATAACATTAAAAATATATTAAAATAAATAAAGTACGTGTTTATAAGAATAAGGGTAAAACTAAATAGGGATGTGATGATGTGAGGACATGCATTTATGAGAAGGAATGGATTGTTTGAAAAATGTTTTTGAAAAGGTTTGCAGGGCGTGTTAGATTGCCATTCAAGTATGTAGAAGTTTTCTGGTTTGGTGTAACCACTTTAACATCATTTCCTTGTATTATCATACAAAGTAAAGTGTAGGCTTATTATATACTCAAGGGTGGGGTATCATCTTTTGGAAATCTGCCATCATGATATTCTCTCTCTCTTTCGTACGTATAGTATCAAATTAGATTTGTCTATTTCCATCTCTTAACAAAAAAATGTTTATAATCTTTCTCATCTCTCTTGCCTCTTTTCTCTCATACTCATGCCACCACCGCTGTAGCACAACGTCTTGACCATCCCATGTCGTCCTCACGTGATGAGGAGCTAGTTGATTGGTAGACTCTTGTCGTCCTCACTTACAATAGATCAGACCCGAGCTTTTCGAGCTCCTTTTTAAAGCTATAGCTCAGCTCTTAAGTTGTTTTTTCTAGCTCGGGCTCGGCTCGAGTTCAACTCGTTTATTATTTATTAATTATTTATAAATGTTTTTAAATACTTTTTTATATATTTTGGAAACCCTGTAACGAACGCAAGCTCAGCTCGAGCTTGTGTAGTACCTTAAATGAGCTAAAGCTCGGCTTGATCTCGATTGTGCAATATAAAATTAATACATAAAAGTCCAAAAGAAGAAACACTTTAAAATACACAAGGCTCGAGCTCGAGCTCAATAACTGAACGACCTCGAAAAAGCTCGGCTCGTTTCGAACTTAACTTTTTATCAACATGACATCTTAATTCCTAGCTAGGGTAAATATCTGAAAGTTTGCAAGTGATAAATCGTGCATAACATCAAAGTGGGTTTTCTTAGTAAAAATGTTGCTCAAACATTGCTCCCTATGCAGGCTCAAAGATTTAAAACTAGAATTAATAACAGTCTTGAAAGACTTTAGAGAAGTTATTAACAACTGAACCCTGTGATGCGTTGATGGCATTATCAAAAAGCATAGACATGGAAATCAAGATCCACAAAGACGATGATTCGGACACCAGCAGCCACGTTGATTCTAACTTTTTGGTTCAAAAAAGATCTAAATCTCCTATCATGGACAGCCTCATGATACAAGAAACATCCAAGCATATGCATGATCCTGTGTCCCTCGAATTGAGTCTAACCTTCTACGATAGCATAGATAAGTTTGAACCAAGTGACGGTATTGGAGGTTCACTATCAATCGCAAGTAAAAGCTCAAATGAAAACGAATCAAACGTATCACCAGTGACCGCCTCTAGAGTTTTCCCTTGCAACTATTGCCAGCGAAAAATTTTCAGCTCGCAAGCTCTTGGGGGTCATCAGAACGCACACAAAAGAGAGAGGTTGCTTGCAAAGAGAGCGATGAGAATGGGTATTTTCTCAGAGAGGTATGTCAACCAGCTTGCAGCCTTTCATGAAACTTCGTTCAGATCTCTTCAAATTCTAGCTCATTCGTCACAACATCAAGCATTAATGCCTCCAGTTATGACGATACCGATATCGAATGAAACTAATATCATGCCTCCAACGCAGTCCAATGGATTTATGGGATTGCCTACATATGTGGAGGATGATGTACCTGATCAGCTTATTTGGCCAGGAAGCTTTCGTCAGGTGGCGGGAACTGGTGCTGAAGTTGATTCCCTGCTAGACACGTCGCAACTGCAAATCGTGGAAGGGATCCGGTCAGTTTACGGTGGTTATGCAACACCAGATCTTACTTTGAGACTTTAAGTTAGCTCCTTGTTTCTTTGTATTGTAATTTAGCACCTTTCTTTATTATTTATGAGGATTTTTGCTTGTACAGTTAACTATGATTAGGTAATCGATGCTATGTTGCAAGTTTACATGTTTATTTCATGCTCCTAAATTTGTGTCAGTAAGCAGAGCTTTGCAAATTCTTTGGTATGAGTGTATGATGATAAGTTATTATCTTTTATGTTGCTTTTGGTACATATACTTTCTTTGAATCTTTTTTAGGATTAGTCGTTTAGAAAAACTTCTATCAAGGAAAAGACATAAATCAAGGATATGTAAAAACATTTTGATTTATTCTTTTCCTTTTCCTCCGTGTCACAATTAAAATTATGTATTAATGTGGAGCAACGTCTTTGAGAGAAGGATTGTGGGGAGGACTTGGGACGGATTCAACGTTGGCACCCCACCCACATTCACATGCATACATACATAAATACACACACATATCTATAATGTATATAAACGAAAACCTAAAAATCTTATGTGTCGTGATGTGGTCGCTCCACCCCTTTTATAAAAGCCATCAGATTTCTTGATTTTTAAATAGAGGCCCTTCATTAATTTAACCAAAATTCATAGGTATGGGTCTTACCAAAACCAGATAGCTCTTAAACGGGATATAATATCTCATTAAATTAAAAATTAATCTTACCAATTATTTGATACGAAAATCTTACAATATAGAATATACTAAAATTTAATATTCAATTTAAAAAGAAAAAGATATTATTTATAATTAATAAATAATTTTGTAATAGAAAACATAAGTAGGTCATCTCTTCTTGTGATATAAAAGAAATTACGTGAAAAGCTTTGGTATTTATAAAGTATACAAAATCTTTTGCTGGATCTGTAATTGATGTTTTTATAAATATATTGTATTACTAATTATTGAAAATTAATATCAGTTGATAACTTTTCTTTCACAAACATCTTTTACATTGTTCAAAATAAATAAATAAATAAATAATAATAATAATAATTACGTTAAAGTTGTAATCATATTTTAGGAATGAGTAATTCAATATTATGACTAATTTATCATATGCTAAATTTGTAACCATATTATTTTATTTCAAGTTTAATATAGCATAAGCATAATTTATGATTTACTGATTGCCTGTAGCTCTTTTCTTCAATTGCCAGTTTGCCATGAAGAAACTACTCGTTCGTCACGATATATTGCGTCATAAATAAGTTTCCTTGAATTTATTTAATCTATCAGAATTTACTGTTTATTCAATTATAACATGAGATTCCAATCTATAATATATATAAACGAAAACCTAAAAATCCTATGTGTCGTGATTTGGTCGCTCCCCTTTTTTATGGAAGCCATAAGATTTCTTGATTTTTAAATGAAGCCCTCTCATTGATTTAATCCAAATTCATGGGTATGGGTCTTACCAAAACTAGATAGCTCTTAAACGAGTTATAACATCTCATTAAATTAAAAATTAATCTTACCAATTATTTGATATGAAAATCCTATAAGATAGGAATATACTAAAATTTAATATCCAATTTAAAAAGAAAAATATATTATTTATAATTAATAAACAATTTTATAGTAAAAAATATAAGCGGGTTATGGGTCACTAAATCCAGATAACTTTTAAACGGGTTATAACATATCATTTATTTATGAAACCCTTAAACCCTTTCATCATCAAACCTTAAGTATATTATTAACTTTTTACAATAAAAAAAATTAAAATCCAAAAAATAAATATTAAAAAACGAAAAATATAAAACAAACATTCTCTCAAGCCATCAGATTACTTTATTTGTAAATAAAGGCTTCTCACGCATTTGACCCGAATTCACGAGTAAAGGTCTCATCAAACCCAGATAGCTCTTAAACGGACTATAATATCTCATTATATTAAAAAATAATCTCATCAAATATTTGATATGAAAATCCTATAAAATAGGAATATACTAAAAATTAATAACCTATTTTATTTTAAAAAACGATATTATTTATAATTAAGAAACAATTTTATAATAAAGAAAATAATCGGGTAATGGGTATCACCAAACCCAGATACCTTTTAAATTGGATTATAACATATCATTTATTTGTGAATCCATTTCATCATCAAACCTCAAGTATATTAATTATTAACTTTCTTAAAATAAATAAAATTCAAAACCAAATATACATGTATAAATATTAAAAACAAATAATGTAAAACAACCCCTGTAATATGGGGGGATAAAATCTAGTATATATATATAAGGGGAAGGATTAAGAGAGAACTCTTTATTGGGAAGAGAACTAAGGAACTCCTAACTATAGGGTTATAATTGTAAATTACCTCTAATAAAGAACAACCAGCGTCGCTTCCTGTTCGGCGGCCTACCTATGCAGCAATCTTTATACAAGCCTTCTTTCTACAGAAATTAACAGCTGCAAATCGTAAGTTGTGACAACTCAACTATACAGAACCCTAATAATCGATTATTTCAATCATTTAACATGTCAATTGCAAGTATTTCTTTTCTTTATTTCCTTTTGTTTTAATCAGTAAATTGATTGATAATCTTCTTGTTACATGTGTTATCTTGATTGTTTAATTGATTACTTGAGATTTGTGACATGATTAATGGACAATTGATTGTTGATTATGAGTTATTAGGAAGACAAAGCACTCGAATTGACCTAATTACTAGATTAAGTTTTATAATGTGTAATACATGTATTACACATGTGTAATACATGCATTACATACAAGTATTAATAAATGAATTACATATATAGATTGGGTAAATGGACAAGATGTGTAATACATGTATTACGTATACGTAATACTCAGTATTACACATATGTAGTATTTACTTATTTAGTAGGGGGTTCATTTGTTTGCAGTAATTTTGAAGTATATGTTGAATTTGGGTCTTGATTCTTCCTTTTTAATTGATTGGTACAACACTGGTTTTCAACTTTTGTGCTTGATCGATTGGCGTATGATTAATCAATTGTTTGATTAAGAATGCCCTCCAACTGTTTGATGAAATGTCACAAAGAAAATTAGTTGAAAATCAATGAAATAAATAAATAATTAATGATGCTCTTGAACGAAAACTGCAATAGGTTTGAACTTTAATTTATGCTTATGTTTTTTAATTTGTCAATTTGATTTTTAAGCAGGTGTTATGATAATGATCAACTCTTATTCTTAATAGGTTAAAGCCGAAAGGGAAGAAACGAGATGAACGTGCCCGCAAATATGCTAACAACATAAATATTTTTTTTTACATTTAATTACAAATTTAGGTCGGCTAGAAAAACTTGGGCAACCCTTGTCCTAGCCCGTTACTCTGTCTGAAACCAAAATATAAGGTAAATATGACCTGACCAAGAAGCGAGTGTAATATTGCATATCCAGGTTTTGGTCTTTTTCGGAATGAGTTATCGGGTTTTTCGGTCTAGCAATAATTATGCTCACCATGTTATTTAGTATTATATATATGTCATGCATTTATTACCGATGTGTCATACCGAGTATTACACACATGTAACACTATATCGCTGGAGATGATCTATGATCATACTATTGATATGTGGCCTGTCGGTAGTTGTTTGAGCTTTATATGGGTAAACTTTTGTTCTCGATTACCCAAAATAACCATCACCATCATCCCTTTAGACGAACTACTACATCAAAATGCAAACTCTACACCAACAACTAACGAGCGTACATATAAAATAGGCGTGATGCAAGCATAATAACCAGATGAAATGAACAAGAACTAGATGTGGTTGATCGTTGATGAGGACTGATTTTTTTTTGTTTAAGTATTTGTACTAGAAAAATTCAGTGGTTTATGAATGCTTTGGTCGTTATTATAGTCTTAGCATGTTTAGTTTTGAATTCTATGTGTTGGTAATGGTTCCAAAATTATATTGTCTGATACATGAGTGTGCATCGGGCACAGCCCGAACGAGAACTGGACCATAATGGGTCGTCTGGGTTTTGAAACGGGTTCTATGGGACAGGTTGGCGGGTTTCTGTCAGGACCGTTAATCTGGTGCAACCTTAGATAGGTTGACAAGAGCACACATATCTATTACCCAAAGGCCTATCGAATATCCCGGCGGAATCAGGATATTCAATGGATGGGAATGAAGGTGTGATATAATGACAAACGAAATGATAAAATAATATTCAGTAAGAACACATTCAAAGACAAAAATTCATTGTATTAAATGTATCATTTAATGAAACAATAAATGGAATGTGTAGGGTTTCATGACGGCGGTGGCAGTACGAGGAAACAAGAATGTTTGTGCCCTCGTATTGCATGCGTTGCCAGCGTCTCTTAAAAATGGAAACCTAGGACGCTATTTATAGACCCTGACATTCCTTCTAAAATCCCTAATCATTACATAATGAAATACAAAAACAAATACAACTATAATAGTCTTCGAGCTTGATATGTATTTTGCTCGAGCAGACTCAATATGCAAGGAATGCTTGATGAGTGTCTTCGAGCATACTTTACTTAGAATATTTTCACAGAACATATTCTCCTTTAGCAAGCTTTATTCTTCTTGACCAATTCTTGCTTTGCTCGAACTAGTCCATCGAGCAAGCTCATTCTTCTTAATGCCTTCAATCCTGTCTTGAGACTTATAGAACAATCTTTAGCATGCTCGGATGTAAATCTTGCTCGGGGGACTGAACCATGCTTGAAGTCCATGCTTTGATCATATGACATCTTCTTATTGCATCCATGCTTGTCACCATGTGCTCTGACATCCTGTGCTCGGATCACCTGGTTAAAACTTGAATGATCAAGTTGTTTGCTCGATTGGCAATCCATACACGATAGAAGAACACTCTTGCTCGTTGAAGTGTAGCTTGCTCGAAGCCTTAAACACTTAGAAAAATTCACCAGAAATGGTTCTGAAGACCATGCTCGAGGTAGTAAACCATGCTCGATAGTCCAAGCTTGCTCGAAGTCCATACTTATTCGATTTTCAGAGGAGGTTGAGAAGATTCCAATCTTCCTTATCAAATATCCGACTCAACAATCTCCCCCTAGATTGGAACAAGATCAGATGCAACAAAACACACATGCATGTTGGACTCGTTATGCCCAAGACACATAATTTTATTTATGTGGCTAGTACATCATGATCCAAGTTGGGTCATACCCAATAACAAGCTAGACAAACACCTATAATATTTGTTTATATATGATATGATTATAACAAATGAATATTAACGCTTGAGTTATTTGGAAAGGGGTTTCCAAATAAAAATGTACTTGTGAAATAAATAAATCATGTGGATGATTCATACTTTGAGAAAGAGTATTCCATATTGTTGTTTAAAGGGGTTAAGTAACAATATGTCAAGCGTGTTACCTATATTGTGTTATGTTGGGAAATAACACAATTGTGTTTTATAACATAATTAGAAAGGTTATAAAACAAAATAATAATAATAACAAGGTAGGAAAGGGCCCCCGTTCTCTCTTCTTGTTGGAATATTTTATTATTATATCTTCTTAGTGGGTACATGCATAAGATTTGATTGGGTGTCTTGGAGGTGGCTCTTGAAAGACTCTAAACTCTCCTCTTTCTCATAACACAATACAAGATACAAAAGTTTTACTACTCCTCTCCCTTTCTCTCTATTAGTCTCGGCCAAGAGGAACCAAAAGGGAAGGAAGAAAAACTTCAAGTAATACAACACAAGAATAGAGTAAAAATCCTCTACTCACTCTTCCTTTCTTCCTCTCTTTTGACGGCCATAGAAACGAACCAAGGAGTGTTGTCAAGTGAAAATCCTAGCTACAAGTGGTGTTTGTTGGAAAGCTTGGGGTATGCTAGCTTGAGGAGCTTCATATTCAAGTTCTTGCCTTCTTCAACATCATCTCCTTCCTCTTCCTTGGATTTGAAAGGTAGCTTTAACATGCATGTACTTTTAGTGACATGCATGTGTTTGATAGTATGTACTTCGTATTTGGATCCGGGCTTGGGTTTTGCATGTGTAAAATCGGTTTTATACATATCTAACTAACAAGATTTAAAACTTATTTCGGCTGCGTTTTTGGTAAAATAGGGATTTTATCACTTTGATAATCTTGTTAAAACCCAACAATGGTATCAGAGAGCCGCTTTTACGGATGCACGCTTCATTAGACCCAAAAATTTTCGGGTTTATGGTGGGGTTTTACCATATGGCCGAAAATTTTAGGGGTTTTGGTTACCCCATGGTTTTTCAAGGTTATACTTTACATGCATGTGGTAATCTTGAAAACCCAAGTCATTTGGATGATTGATTGTGTTATTTGGACAAAACCCGAAACTTTTGGTTTTGTCAAGTTTGGCCGAAAGTTTTAGGGTCAAGGGGAACCATTTTGGGTCATTGTGTTATTACATATTTGGATGTGTAATAGATGTTCATAACCTAGCCATGGCCTTGTGTTTGGTTAAATGTTTGTGTTGTGTTATTTATTCATTCAATATGGTTGTAATTTATTTGGGTTGTGTAATCTATTTATTCTTTCAATTGGTTTGTAATAATAAGTAGATTAGATGCATTTCTTTTACTAGAGAAAAATGTATTAGGATATATTTTTGTAAAAGAAGATGCAAAGGAAGAGAGCCCAAATAAAATGGATGGAGACCACAACATAGGGGTGAACACTTGGAGCATTTGGATGCGGGATCAAGTGGGAGTTCACCGACACAAGCTCATGTCCTTTTGAGTCCCTTAGGAGAGACCTTTTGACACACTTGTCTTCAGTCAACAAGTGTGGTCAACATTAGGAGGCTATGGTTATGAACCTGTGGTTGTATGTTTTATGTTTGCATGGTTGATTTACTTTTGTTTGTGTTATTGCAATGTGGTTTGCTAAACAACTAGCATAAAATTGGTTCCTTAGAAATCGTTAGGTAATAAAAATGGGTTTTATTAAAGGCTAATGATTTCATAATAAAATGAGTTTTATTAATAGGAACTTTGAAAAAGGGTTTTTCAAATAAGTACCATACATTTAAATGCATTTGCATGGTTGATTTACTTTTGTTTGTGTTATTGCAATGTGGTTTGCTAAACAACTAGCATAAAATTGGTTCCTTAGAAATCGTTAGGTAATAAAAATGGGTTTTATTAAAGGCTAATGATTTCATAATAAAATGAGTTTTATTAATAGGAACTTTGAAAAAGGGTTTTTCAAATAAGTACCATACATTTAAATGCATGCAAATGAAAGGTACATAAAAGTTTTCCAATCTAGAATTTAGAAAACTAAAAATCCCTTTTATAAAATAAGTTGAACACCATCCTTTTATACGAAACTCGAATCACTTGGGAACTCGGTGTGGAATAAAGGTCACCTAACCCCATTAGAGGAAACTTGTGAGTTGAGGTGCGTTTGCCATATTTGTGGGATAAAGGTCACCTAACCACTTGTATGTGTAAATTCACATGTGCGTGTAAGCAGGACGACTTAAATTGGAAACCATGTGAATAGGGTCACCGAAGCATGGCGTACAATGGTGTTGATGGGATTAAACATGCCAACTAAGCATGAGATGCTTAACCAATCCCATAAAACTAGAAGTTTCAAAGGGTTGTAATCGTCAAACGTTGACTACTTTGTTAATTTGAATAGTGGTATAAAGGGCACCTAACTACTATTTAAATGTTACGTTGGGTTCTAGATTTTAATCATTAATTGTCTTGGAGACATAAAAGGGTATTAACGATTAAAATAATTGATATCGAAAATACTAAAATTGAGCATTGTTATATTTGTAGATGGCCGCAATCAACAATCCACCTAACGTTACTATTCCACTAGTCAATAACCTATCACTAAGATCTATTCTTGACAAGGATCGTCTAAACTATACCAACTTTATGGATTGGTATCGAAACTTGAGAATCGTTCTCAAGCAAGAAAAGAAATACTACGTATTAGAGGATCCTATTCCCGATGAGCCTAGTGTTGACGATGTCCAAGACCATAACAATTGTGTTAAGCACAATGAGGATTCGGTTCAAGTTTCTTGCCTCATGTTGGGAACTATGATTCCCGAGATTCAAAAGGATTTTGAAATTCATGGGGCATACGACATGATCACCCAACTTAAGGAAATGTTCCTTACACAAGCTAGGGTGGAACGCTTTGAAACGGTTCGAGCGCTTCATGCATGTCGTATGGAAAAATCCAATCGGTCTCATCTTAGGTACTTAAGATGAAAAGCCACATTGATCATCTCGAGCTCCTTAATTGTCGCGTCTCAAACCAGTTAGCCACGGATTTGATCCTAAATGGATTAACTAAAAGGTTTGAGACATTTGTTATGAATTATAACATGAATGGATGGGACAAGAGCATTGGTGAGCTTCACGCAATGCTCAAAATAGCCGAGACGGGAACGGGTAAAAAGGTTTTACCCGTTCTCATGATCAATGAGGGAGGCAGTAAGAATAGGCATCACCCGGAACCTAAGGCAAAGGTTGCCAAAGGTAAGGGACAAGTCAAGGGCAAGTTCAAGGGAAAGGCTAAAGTGGAACCACCCAAACCAAAGAAGCTAAAGGTTAGCTCGGAGGATCCATGCTTTGGATGTGGGGAGATTAGGCATTGGATGAGGAATTGTCCAACTCGTCTCAAAGAGTTGAAAGCTAAGAGGGATGCGGGGCAAACCTCGGGTACAACTTTCATGATTCATATTGATCTTAATATTATTTCCTTTGTCACATGTGTATTGGATACCTGATGTTGAACTCATATTTGCAATTCATTGCAGGGGTTCAAGGGAAATGAAGGATTCAAGAAAGGAGATATTAGCCTCTTCATGGGCAACAGAGCAAAGGTTGTTGTCGAAGCCCGAGGAGACTATACATTTAAGCTTCCAAATGGTTTGGAAGTTGTTTTGAAAGATGTTATGTATGCTCCTAATTTGACTAGGAACATTATCTCCGTTTCTTTGTTAAGACAATATGGTTATGATTTTAAGTTTATGGGTGATGGTATCTGTGTTTTCATGAATAATGTCTTTTATTTTAAAGTGATGTCATCTAATGGCATTTATGAATTAGTTCATGATAACACATCCTATGATAACATGTTGTACCAATCAAGCACCCAGAAACTCAAAATGGATTTGAGTAAGACTTATCTTTGGCATTGTCGCCTTGGTCACATAAACAAAGATCACATACATACACTTCAAAAGAATGGTCTTTTGGAATCAAGTGAAGATGATTCATTTGATAAGTGTGAGTCTTGTTTACTTGGGAAGATGACCGAGGACCCCTTTAGTGGAACAAACGAAGGGGCAAAAGACTTATTGGGTATCATACATTCGAATGTATGTGGTCCTTTTAAGGCAATGACAAGGAATGGTGAAAGATACTTCATTACTTTTATCGACGATTATAGTCGTTATGGGTATGTGTTCTAAGTCTTCCAAAATGAAGCCTTTTATCGACACAAAGATGAAGCCTTTGAAATGTTCTAAGTCTTCCAAAATGAAGTACAAAATCAACTCGATAAAACCATCAAAGTACTTTGTTCGGATAGAGGAGGTGAATACCTAAGTGATGCTTTCCGAGAACATCATAGGAGTTGTGGGATCATCTCACAACTTACTCCACCCGGAACACCACAACATAATGGTGTGTTCGAAAGGAGGAATCTAACTCTATTGGACATGGTTCGATCTATGATGGCTAGAAGCACATTGCCTCTATCATTTTGGGGTTTCGCTTTGCTCTCCGCGGCCCGTATTCTAAATATGGCCCCAACCAAGAAAGTGGACAAAACACCTTATGAAATATGGAATGGAAGGGTTCCATCATTATCATATTTAAAGGTATGGGGTTGTGAGGCTTATATCAAGAACAACACCCAAAACAAACTTAAAAGTCGATCCACTAATTGTATCTTTGTAGGATATCCCAAAGACTATATGGGATATTATTTCTACAACCCAAACGAGCAAAAAGTGTTCGTTGCTCGAAAGGTCGAGTTCTTGGAAACTAAGTTCCTTATGGAAGGTACTAGTAGAACGGTGGGACTCGAGGAGGATCGAGAACCACAAGCCGATACACGTTTGGTTGAAACTAGCAATCAACAAGAGGATGTTGATAATGATCAAATGGTTAATCAAGACACGCAAAATGTTCGCAAATCTGGTTGGATTAGTCGTCCACCCAAAAGATATGGATTTTTCATTGATGGATGCTATGTGGTAGATTCGGATGAACCCACCACATACCGTGATGCAATGTCACAATCCGATTGTGACAAATGGCTTGAAGCCATAAACGTTGAGATGCAATCTATGCTTGACTACCAAGTATGTGATTTGGTTGTACCACCTCCTAATTCCAAACCGGTTGGAAATAAGTGGGTTTTCAACAAGAAAACATATATGGATGGAAACTTGGATACTTATAAAGCAAGACTTGTAGCAAAAGGTTTCACTCAAACTCAAGGGGTTGACTATGATGAGACTTTTTCTCCCGTAGCAATGCTAAAGTCTATTAGGATATTGTTTGCCATAGCTGCACATTATGACTATGAGATATGGAAAATGGATGTCAAAACGGCTTTTCTAAATGGGCAACTTGAGGAAGATGTCTATATGGTTCAACCCAAAGGTTTTGTCGATCCACAACATCCTAACAAAGTATGCAAGTTAAAGAAATCAATCTATGGATTGAAACAAGCATCTAGAAGTTGGAATCACCGATTTGATGAAAAAGTTAAGAAATTTGGATTCATCAAGAATGGTGATGAAGCTTGTGTGTATAAGAAAGCTAGTGGGAGCATCATTACCTTCTTAGTATTGTATGATGATGACATACTACTATTTGGGAATGACATTCCAACCATGGAAGGGGTAAAAGCATGGCTTGGAATTAGTTTTTCAATCAAGGATCTTGGTGAAGCCGGCTATATTTTGGGAATAAAGATCTATAGGGATAGATCAAGGCGGTTGATAGGTTTAAACCAAAGTGCATACATTGACAAAATCTTGAGGAGGTTCAAGATGGAGAACTCTAAGAAAGGTTTGGTACCTATTCAAAGAGGAACGATATTGAGTAGGTCTCAATGTCCAAGCTCAAAGGATGAGCAAGAGAAGATAAATGGAATCCCATACGCATTGGCTATTGGATCCATAATGTATGCAATGGTATGCACTAGACCGGATGTGTCATGCGCTTTAAGCATGACAAGTAGATTCCAACATAATCCGGGAAGTAGCTATTGGATGGCGGTTAAGAGTATATTGAAATATCTTAAAAGGACTAAGGATATGTTTCTAATATACGGTTCAGGTGAGGATGAACTCATTGTAAAGGGTTACATGGATGCGAGCTTCCAAACTGATCGAGATGATTCTAGATCACCATCGGGATATGTTTTCGTTATGAATGGTGGGGCAATCTCTTGGAAGAGCTCAAAGCAAGACGTGGTAGCATTATCCACCACGGAATCGGAATACATCGCCGCCTCATTGGCAGCTCAAGAAGCTGCGTGGATTAGGAAATTCATCGCCGACCTAGGGATAGTCCTACAATTCAGGACCCTCTAGAGATCTCTTGTGACAACGAAGGTGCGATTGCTCAAATCAAGGAACCTCGTGCACATCAAAAGACGAGGCACATTGAGCGGAGGTTCAACTACATAAGGGATGAAGTTGAAAAGGGGAAAATATGTATTCGCAAAGTTCACACCGATCAAAACATTGTGGATCCACTCACGAAGCTCCTTGAAAGGTCAAAGCGTGAGGGTCATACTTGTGCCTTAGGACTTCGATATTCTAGTGATTGGATATGATCGAATTTTGTATTTGGATATTGGAACAAT
The DNA here is from genome assembly GCF_021521415.1 of Bidens hawaiensis. NCBI lineage: Eukaryota > Viridiplantae > Streptophyta > Magnoliopsida > Asterales > Asteraceae > Bidens > Bidens hawaiensis. Next base: position 305,709 of record NW_027491382.1, on the reverse strand, counting down.
TGTTATTTTGACTCATTCATATGATTATGGTTTATGATTATGACATTTTGAGTTATGTTCCATTTTAGCATGTTTAAATCCATAGATAAGTTACTTATTCTAAATGTCCGTAGTCGCTCATATTTGTGGGAACAAATATGAAGGTAAGACTATTATGAACTTGGATTGGTGGATATTCATGGGATATGAATATAGAGCAAGGGTTGTTGCCAAGGTTCATAGATATTTATGGGTTATAAATATTGGACTGACCCGCTCTCAAGTGTTACTACATGGAATCCTTTTGATTGATCATAAGTAAATTTGAGTAAAGGAGAATATCATAGTATCCTCCGACCTGAGATACATATTGGGTCTTGATATTCACCAAGTATTATACTTTGACTTAGTTCTTTGCTGCTCTGAAACATGACAGTACATAAGGCTAAGATTAGGTCTGGTACAAGGTGATTGTGGGAGACGTATGTAGTCAAGAGGGGATTTGTCCCTCTTATTCGTTGAGAGTGAGATGTCTAAGGTCTGAAAGTTAAATCAACAGAAAATGATCACTTTGTGTCTCTGGATTTGACATGACATCTGTGGCAAAAGGATAAATGATGATGTACCTAAGTCATTTCAAGTAAGGGACTTGAAGGGGATGATGTTATTGAATGGCACTTCGTCATGCGTATTAGGGGTAGTTAACCGTAGTTAGGCAGTATTTGCTTCTTGCATTAATCCTCTATGTATTTTGTGCAAGTGGGAGATTGTTGGACTCGTTATGCCCAAGACACATAATTTTATTGATATGGCTAGTACGTCATGATCCAAGTTGGGTCGTACCCAATAACAAGCTAGACAAACACCTATAACATTTGTTTATATATGATATGATCATAACAAATGAATATTAACACTTGAGTTATTTGGAAAGGGGTTTCCAAATAAAATGTACTTGTGAAATAAATAAATCATATGGATGATTTATACTTTGAGAAAGAGTATTCCATATTTTTGTTTAAAGGGGTTAAGTAACAATATGTCAAGCATGTTACCTATATTGTGTTATGTTGGTAAATAACACAATTGTGTTTTATAACACAATTAGAAAGGTTATAAAACAAAATAATAATAATAACAAGGTAGGAAAGGGGGCCGCCCCCCCTTCTCTCTTCTTGTTGGAATATTTTATTATTATATCTTCTTAGTGGGTACATGCATAAGATTTGATTGGGTGTCTTGGAGGTGGCTCTTGAAAGACTCTAAACTCTCCTCTTTCTCATAACACAATACAAGATACAAAAGTTTTACAACTCCTCTCCCTTTCTCTCTATTAGTCTCATCCAAGAGGAACCAAAAGGGAAGGAAGAAAAACTTCAAGTAATACAACACAAGAATAGAGGAAAAATCCTCTACTCACTCTCCCTTTCTTCCTCTCTTTGGACAGCCATAGAAAGGAACCAAGGAGTGTTGTCAAGTGAAAATCCTAGCTACAGGTGGTGTTTGTTGGAAAGCTTGGGGTATGCTAGCTTGAGGAGCTTCATATTCAAGTTCTTGCCTTCTTCATCATCATCTCCTTCCTCTTCCTTGGATTTGAAAGGTAGCTTTAACATGCATGTACTTTTAGTGACATGCATGTGTTTGATAGTATGTATTTCGTATTTGGATCCGGGCTTAGGTTTTGCATGTGTAAAATCGGTTTTATACATATCTAATTAACAAGATTTATAACTTATTTCCGCTGCGTTTTTGGTAAAATAGGGATTTTTTCACTTTGATAATCTTGTTAAAACCCAACAATGCAAACAGTCACATATGTATCAAACTTCTAAAGATAATTAATTTAAGCATAACGTGTCATTTCATTATATAAGGGAATTCTGCCACTTGGGCAGTACAAATCAAATTTTTTACTTGTCAAATTACAAATCATAAGACAAAATACAAAGATAAAACAGAAATCAGATAATCATCATTAAGCTCCATCCTATCATCTTCTTCTTTGGCTCCTCTCGATAGCTTTTTCCTTTTTCAGTTTCACAAAGGCAGCCTTTTGTTTGAATATGTCAAGCTCCACTGCATTAAGAGAGTCAAAAGGAAAATTTGTGCTAATTATGTCTTTTAAGTCTTGGATGTGAATGAAGTTGAGATCTTCATCATACTTAACAACAGCAATGGTTCCTCTTGACGCGTTTCTTAATGAGATAGAGTCTGTGTTTCAGTTTTATGTGATGTGGGCTATCCTTCCATTTTGTTGCACAATCGAATTCGGCTCCATCATTTCTCTTCTCATGGCTATGCACTCTCTTAAAGTTTTCCTTATTCCACAAGAGCTGCTTGCCTGATGAGTCTTCCTCTTCTTTGAGTCAAATAGAGAGAGTTCTAAAGTATGAACTTCATTAATCCTTTTCCTCCTCCCCTCTCTCTGCTTGGCTATGTACTTCTCTCCTCTTTTTTTGAGAAAAAGGAACCCCTTTTCAGATTGTTCTTTGACGAATTTTGAGAGGTCATTTTTCTGTTGTCCTGTAAGTTGATTTCTTTCTTAATTGTCGTACAGGTTCAACTGAGCCATTTTCTCCAACTGTTCCTTTGAAAAGTTTCTTAAATCATCTCTGAAGATTATTAGGCTTTCGTCGTTATCTTTAGTCATAACTCTTAAGGTCTTGGATATTTTGTCAAAGTAGAGATGAGTGGGCAGGTTCAAGTTTCTTGACGGTTCAGGCCTTATAAGAGTTCTGCTTGTACTGACTGGTTTATTCTTCTTTGCCTCTTCAATTTCAAACTCACCAAACCATTGTTTGATGGTTTCATAGTTCTACAACATCAGCCTTCCTACATTTGCACCTCTTTTGCATAGTATGCTTATCATATATGCCCTTTCTTCTTCCTGTTTCTTCAGTTTGGCTTCCTGTAGTCTTCTTTCTGTTTCTAGGAATAGCCTTTGTTCTCTGTGATAAATATCAAGAGGTTGAGCATGAGGCATATTATCAAATTCATCCTCTGTCATGCCTTTGTCCATCATGATTTATTTCAAAGTTTGCACCCTTTGGGGATCTTTAAACCATTCCCTTGCTTCTGCTTCTTTTAGTTCAGCCTCTTCCTTTTCCTTTTGCATCTACAATTTCAGTTTTCTTTCCCTTTCATGATCAGCAGTACTCTTTTGAACCTTGTGAGAGTCTTTAACCATTTGTTCTTTTCTTTTTAGTTCATCAAGGGTTAGATTGATCAATGTGTTGTAGTCGTAGCCATGTACTTGCAGAAATTTGATATCTTTGTGTTTGGCTTTAACTGACTCATACTCTATATGAACCCTTATTTCCTTCTTCTTGCTTACTACTAGAGCATTCTTGTAGATTTTATCAATTGAGTCAAATGATTGCAAGTTCAAAAATGCAGGCTTGTGTCCAGCCTTTATCAGGAATTCTCTTTTTTATTCTCTTTTCCTCCATCCTTCTGCCTCTTGCATCACATGTTCCTTTGACAGTCTTTGAAGATATTTTTCATCATACTTGAGGCTTCGGAGGTAGGCTCTGTCTTCCTTTTCTTTATCATCATTTTTGTTTGTCCTTTCCTCATCCTCTTCATCTTCCAAGTGTTCATCCAAGTTGTGTAAAGACTCAATCATTGGTTCTTCATTTTGAGTATTAGGAGTCTTAAACACAAACTTGGAGCATTGTCTCCTTGTATAAACTGATTTTTGTCTTTTGGCTTTGGGGACTTCTAATTATGATGTTTTTTTTCTTTTCATTTCCCCTTCAGCCTCAGTCTCTTGCTCACTAATAATTGGTTTAGTTGCCATATGCTCATGAGTTTTTTCTGCTTGTTCATCATCAACAACCTCCTTGATTATTGGTTCATTGGTTTGTGTTACTGGCTCTTCATTAAAGATTTCTTCAATTATTGGTTTCTTGACATGAGTACCTTTATCAAGAATTTCATCAACCTCATGAATAATGGGTTCAGTAGCCCTAATCACCTCTTCAACTCTTGGTTCTGGCATGTTCTCAGTTGAGCTTGATAAAATCCTTTTGAGCTTTTCTTGCAGCTGATACAATATCATGATCATGCCTTTCTGGTTGATTCAGGATGTCTGTAAGAGTTTTCATTATAACTGACGTGAGGTCAAAGACTCGCGTAAAATTAACCCAATTACAACTAACTAGATAGCGGTAAATGGGTATCGAACACGAGGAGTTTGTGGAAAATGTGTTACTAAGTAGCTTACAATTAAACTAATATAAATGTAAATGACGAAAAAGTAATTCTCAAGTTGGTTTTGATTTGAGTTTATAAACTAAATAACTAAAGAAAGCTGTAAACAATTGATTAAACGAGCATTTCTCTTGGAGTTCGGTTATTACGCAACACTTTTGTTAAAGTTCAATGGAAAAATCATAATATCCTGATTTTGTGTAAGTGTAATTGTTTGTGATTAATCAAGAACTAAGTACTCAGATTCCTACAACGCGAGGTCGTTACTTGGTAATCAATCAATATATTCTCAACCCTAATTCCTTCTACTAAATCTCAATTGTCAATGACACCAAGAACGTATAGAATGAAATTAGGTTAAAATGATATGGACAAATTACAAACAATCAAACAAACATCATGATTATACTAACATAAACGATTGGATAATCAATCCAAGTGCAAGAATGATAAACATAAAGAGTTTTGTAATAACCTTACAACCAAGAGTAATACCTAAGATTTTAGCCACATATGAGTGAAATCATTAAACCAATTTTTAATCCAATGCAATCAAAGATTATGATGTAAATCATAAATTAGAAACACCCAAAATATTGTTCCAAAGCCCCAAAATCCCCCACATCAATTGTCTGGTTCGAAATAACCTTCGAAGTATGTCAAAAGGCACTTATAACATAAAATTCAAGTTGTAACCGCCATCAGCATCAGGGTCCACCGTAAGCTACAGTGGCCACCGTAGCTTACGGGGCTTTGAAACCCATTACACCAGAAATGTTCTGTTTACGCCAGTCCTCCTACGCCAGCTCCTACCGTAGCTTACGGTGGCTACCGTAAGCTTCAGTAGCCTCAATTCCTTCTCTCTTATGCTTCTTTGACTTGTTGACTTCTATCTTCAAATCCTAAGTCCTTTGCTCCTCTCCATCATAGTTCCCTTAAATCAGCTTTTCTCAGCTTGTACCTGCAAACACACATAATATACGGTAGTAACCTAAATCCTTGAATTAACACGTAAACGCACATGTTTTAATTAGATTTACTATACTTAAGGGTGGCTTTACAATCCACACGTCACATTCCCACTCTTCAACGTTGCTTGCACTCAAGAAACTTAATCAATCTCTTTCATATATAATATTTTAAGCTCAATAAACACTTCCTTTCACAAAGTTTCGGTCAAGGTCCAAGTTCATACCCTATTCCTTGTATTTCATATAAACTATTGTCATACTTCACAATTTTGAAAGAGCCGGTAAGGATCTAGATCTTATGATGACATTGATGAATTCATTGAATATGTATACGATTAGGAACGAATACATTATGTGTGTGTTGAGAGCGTATTTTGACAGAGTTACGATGCAAGAGAGGAAAAATATCAGAACTGTTACATTAACGAATATCTTACATGGAATTTACAGGGGATGACCACATTCGTTAAGTTAACACGTAACGAATGTGTCATTCGTTACTTTAAACCATACGAATGTGCTACTCATTCGTTAATACAGTTAACCATAACGAATCACCCTAATTCGTTATCTCATTCGTTAATCAAGGTTAACGAATGAGCTTAGATTTAATACGAATGTGTTACATTAAAGCCCCTACATTATAAGATAATTACATTAATAACCTAATAAAGACCGAGACATATAAAACATGTATTAACAAACTCCCCCTCGTCTCGAGCTCTTTATTCTTCAAAGCTGGAACATCTTCGTCTTCCAGTTCACACAACTATGAATCTTGTATGCATAACAGACACGAACCACCTTCTGAAATTGCATAGCAAGTTCGTAGTCGCTTACGTTAGCGAATCTGAACTGACTAGTAAATAAAGCATCGTTGTCAGACTCAGATAAGTTAACCAGCCACATCGGATCAATCACACGAATAGTCTTCGTGTTTGACCCGGAACCAAATACAATAACCGCTTCACTCGTTTTATTATCATAATACCAGTAGTTGAACGACATGAATAGACTGAGGGAATGTTATCATCGGAGCCCTCTTCATTGTCTTTGGCGGCTTCACCTATTGGATCATCTACCTCCAGCCAGTGCGCGGATCAATCTCATCTATATACTTGTGAGTCGGCACCTGTGGCTTAAAGAATTAGAAACCATAACGGGTTTCATGCAATAAATGAGTGTAGACCACTCAGCCCACTGATCTTTCCCATGATTCACGAACGGTCTATTGGCTAGTGTTCTAACATCCCACCTTGGCATAGATAAGATATCGTGTGGGCGTTTGAAATAATAAATACCATGCTCCCACTTCACGATATATACCTTAAGCTCAGAATCAAACTGCCCTGACACCAAATCACCTTTAACATCTTTGACAGGCTTGTACTTTTTCATCTGGTATGCCGATGCTCGAGCCTTGGCCAATTTTACTTCCTCTTTTTCATGATATCGAAAGGCCTCAATCATCTTGTTCATTTTCTTCATATCATGCTCAAACATACCCTCCAAAGCATGCTTCTGTTTTCTTTCTTTAGCAAACAGGTGACTTGTCTCTACAGCTTTGTTCCATTTCTCAATCTCTTCTCGTAGATGACACTCTACTGCATCAAAATGTTCTGTAGTGAAAAACGGAATACCTGAGCCGTTGTTATTATCAGTGTAAAACTCAGGGTTCTCCTCAGCAGTAACATCCTCAACTTTCACTTCATCAAATTCAGGCACATTCCCATGTGGAATGCCTGTATTCGTACTTTCCTCAATCTCAATATCCACATCTACACTTTTATTCAATTCCTCAACCTCCTCTTCATTTAGATCCAGATGCAAGGCTATTTGCTCTTTGGTCAACGAATGATCTACAAAATCTCCTTCTTCGATCTCATCTGCGTTCACCATACTATAAATAATACCGTCCATACCCACAAATAAAATCATATTTTCTGGTACAACGTTAATCGGTTTCACACTCGTGTAATCCTAGTACAACACAATCTGTAACTGATTACCTTCTCTTTCACTACCACCACCCATACTTGTATCACCAGCTTGATTACCTGCTACTGGTGTACTCTCAGCATTACCAGCCGACAATGTACCACCGCTCGGTTGCTGATCACCCACCACCTCCTGCATCCGGATCCTCTTCATCATTCTTCAATCTCTTCAACTCATCATCTTTGCACGTAAGTTGAAGAATGATCTCATCAGCTTTATCAATCCTCTCCCCCTGAGCAGCAACAAGGGCTTTTAGTTCCTTATTTTCTCGCGGAATAAACTGAATATGTCGCAACAAATTCCGTTGTGCTAGCTCATGGGCAGCTCTGTCAGCTTGCATCTGTGTCTGTTAAAGATGCAACAGATTCATCATGTGGAACCATTGAGTTTGAGGAGTCATACCAAAGAAATTTGGATGAACTAGTTGCAAGGGACCCTGAGGACGAGTAAAGGTTATAAACGAATGCTCAGGTCTAGGCAACTGTGTCGGAGTAACTGGTGTAGAAACAGTCTGTTGTGGAGAAGTCGACGTACAAGCTAATACCGTCTGAATAACATCTCCAAAATACGGATAAGACCTAGCTGTAGTCGCCAAAGTTATAGTAGGAGGTACAGGAGACATAGGCAACTGTACAGGAGTAGGAGATCGAGTAAAAGCCGGAACTGGAGATCTCGGAATGTTCTCAACTGTAGGTGAAGTAGGAACAACAACTGGAATAGATACCGGAGCAGATACAATAGGAGTAAACCTCTTTAATGGTTGACTAGTTATCTCAATCCCATATCCTTTCCTAACCCTTTGCGTTTTAGGCTTCTCCCACCTATCTTCCATAGGTTCCTAACCCTTACATTTTCTCTTCTGTTCATAAGTTAACCCAGCCTGTGGTCCTGGACCACCATCACCACCATCATTTCCACCATTTCCACTATCACCACCTTCACGCTCAAAATCGGAATCATCATGAGCCCATCGATCATTAGGTGGTGCGACATAATCAATGTTCGCAAGATGACCGATCAATATCTTAAACTTCGGTCTATCTTGAAGACTTTGACCACGGTAAGATCTTAAACGCCTCATAGTTTCTTCATTCATGTGTTCAAGCTTCATCACGTCATCTTGATTCTTTAATAAATTAGGCTGCAAGTCATCGATCATCATCTGTATAAATCTGGGATACATGAGAAACTTATGACGGCTCATGATATTTTCCTTCAGATGATAATAAACCAATTCAGAGAAATTGAATGGTTTATTCAGTACTAGATTAACAAAAGCTGACTGTAGCATCACTCGGCATTCATCGAATCCACCTTTACGTCCACCGAGACAATGTATCAACACGTGAAGCAAGTACTTGTATTGTTCACACAAGTTTGCTTTGTTGTACATTGATCTACCCAAATCTCCATTATACTTTACTTTTCCAAATAACCCACGTATCAAACTTTGATCATACTTGCATCTATCGTCAACCGTATCACGGAAACCCAATGAATCTCGAATCACACCAATATCAATCACAACTCGTTTATCTTGAATCACTGCCTCTATCTGATTTTCGGCTTCGTTGTATCTAGCAGTATTCCAGAATGCTCGAATAATACTCTGATCAACAACAGTACTAGTAGAGATGGCCTTGTATATCCTGGAGCTTGTCAAGAAACTGATCATGCCTCCAAAGATCGGCGTGTCTTCAAAATTCGGCTCTAAATAGGCACATATGTTGTGACTCTTGCTCCAAGATAACATCACTGGAGCTTGTTCAGGTTCGGCTTGAAGCGGATGATCTGGGTTATGAATATTTTTGTCAGCCATTTCTGTTTTGAACAAACATAAACATTAGAAAAACTGTTTAAGAATATATTATTGATTAGCGAATGTCTAGCTCATTCGTTAAAATGTTTTATACGAATGAGACATTCGTCATACATTAACTATCTTTCATTTGTTACTAATAACGAATCAAAAAGTAAACTAATGCATTCGTTATCATGAATCTGGTTTATTACCCTAACAAATCAACCCTGATTCGTTACACTTATTTGTTACGAGTGTAACTATCTATTCGCTATCTTAGCCCTTTAAAAAGTTATTCGTTAACAATAAACGAATCTGATATACTTATTCGTAACCAACTAACGAATCTGAGTTAATTTCTCATTTGACTAATCATAAGTCAAATTACCCTTTATTTTGACTAATCACAGTAAAAAACGACTAAGATCATTGACAAAAACATTGATTTCTAATCACATTTAACAATTAACCTCAATACCCATGTTCGGAAAATGATTTAATGCCTTAGTCACATATTATTAGTTACAATTTTGATTTGATTATGAGGTTTATTGTAGTTTAACTGTTCGATTAATATGCAAATCTAGAACTAATCAGTTAACTCCTAAAACCCCTGCGAAATTCCATGAATGTTATATCTTGGAGATCGCCTTTACCTGCTGAATACAAATAAGTCAGTTAATCGAGCTAATAAGCAAGTAGATGATTTTGGAAAAATTTGACAAGAGTTTGTTTAGAATGATGAAGAAATAAGAACAGGGGAATGAAAGTCCATTCGTCTGTCTTTGGGATTATAAATTTCTATTATTTCACGAATAACGAGGTCATTCGTTCAAATTTGAACTAACGAATGGCCTCATTCGTTAAATTAAGAACCTGATTCGTCATCCTTTTAGATGAATAAGTTATCCATTCGTTAAGTTTTAACGAATATTACAATAATTCCTCTTATCCGTTAACCTTTTAACAAATATAGGAGTCATTCGTTAAAATCTTAATGAATGATACATTAAAATCATTCCATTCGTTAAAAGTTTCAGCGAATGTCTTCTATTCGTTATGCACAACGGAAGTGAATATTAATATAACGAATAAGAAACTTATTCGTTATGTTTTAAATAACGAATGGCTTTACATTCATTAAAGCAATTAACGAATCACCAATCCTCCTTAACGAATGAGATAAAGATCTCATTAAGGAATTAAATAAGATTAAAAACCAATTAGGGTTTTAATCAAAGAATTAAATAATCAATCAAACCAATTATGGTATTGATTTTATACATTAAAATACCCGATCAATACAAGATTGGCTAATGTTTAAATTAAGTGGATTTTTTAAGTTAAAATCAGTCAATACCAATTGAAAATTACGTTAAGCACGATTAACTTAAAATTTTAAGGTATCAAATTCTTCGTATTGCTTTGGATTATTCGCCAGCTTTGTAAATCGAAAATAACGCAGAAATAAAACCTTTTTGAGTTTTGAAATATCTTTCAAATAACAAACAAAAATAAAGAAGTAAGACAAACTAATAAAGTAGTACATATTTTCGTGAGTCGAGCAGGGAATCACATTGACCAAAATTTCCGTCCATACCAGTTTTATTTTCAGCTTTTATTATGACTGGTGTTAAGTCGATTATTGGTATTTTTATCCACTTAAATCTTTGAACAAATATTTCAGAACTTTCGGGTGATATTTATTAATTTGTTCAATTAGGCACAAATATCGAAATGAATTTGTTCAAATCTTAATTCAAGCGTAGTTTGATTTTCTCCAAATCACCTTAACTTGAATTAAACCTTAAAAACCAATTTGATGAAAAATGATTATTTTTTTAAGTAATCATAGTCCGTAATCCCCACTAAAAGACATACCCTCGTTATCAAGCAATACCCTAAGGTCCGTTCCCATGGATGAGTATGCACGATTTCATCTGTCGGTTTACAGACATTGTGTCCCTTGTGGTCCGTTTCTTAATGGTAATAAGATGCGAGCAAGGGGACAATGTATGACTCACAGCGTGGTTTGATCAAGTCTGTAATTCATTTTTATACACGAAATACTTTTTGCGATCAAGTTTAGAGACTTAAGTAGTTACACTGCGGGTTCGCTTTTATAAGCAATTTTAATATTCCTCGAAATGAATAGCAGATGTAAAACCGCATAAAGACCCAATGGTGTCAGGAACCTTAAAGCATCCCATCAATACAGGATTTAAGGCCACAAGACCATACATCGTTGAAGCGTTAAACACCAACTAGATACTTTTGCTAAATTGTTTTCAAATTGGTCAGAAGGCCTGAGTATGACCAGTTTATTACATTTCTGCCATCATTATCAAGACCTCTTATAGACCTAATCTCCCTGAATATTTAGCAATTTATGTTTATATCACTTACTAGTCCATACTTGTTTGTTAAAAGACCTACCAATACATCAATATTATTAAGCACACAGTCTTTTATTACTTACTTTTTACTGGACTTAGGAGCAAATGACCAATGTACTATCATTTTCCTTTTTTGCTTCTAAACTCATTTTGAGGAGCATTTTTCATTGTTTTTGAATTTTCAATATTTGAATGTTTTTGGGGTTTTTTAAATTTCTCTGTACAAACTGAAAACACAATATTTTTTTTTGGATTTTATATTTTTCTCACCCTAAAAACAACAAAAATTTAACTAAAACAAGAAAAACAAAATAAACTGATTTAACCAAGCTTTTGAATATCTTTCAAAGTTTTTAAACCATTTATACCCAGCAAATATTGAAAACATGTTTTTTCAAACGCTTTGGTATAAAGGTCAGCCTTTTGAAAATCCGTGTGAATTTTATCAATTGAAATTAATTTCTTTTTAAAGCAATCACGTATAAAGTGATAACGGATTTCAATGTGTTTGGTTTTCGAATGGTGAACCAGATTTTTGGTGATAGATATAGCGGCCGAATTGTCAATAAAAATAGGAGTAGTAAGAAACTTCAAACCATAATCCCGCAAGTGTTCCTGGATCCAGAGAACTTGTGAACAGCAACTTGAGGCCGCCACGTACTCCGTTTCGGCTGTTGAAGTTGAGACCGTTGTCTGCTTCTTACACTGCCAGGAAACAAGCCGGTTTCCTAAGAACTGACAACCCGCTGTCGTAGACTTGAAACTGATCTTTCATCCTCCATAGTCTGAATCAGTAAAAGCGGTGAGTTCAAACTTATCGTCCTTGGGGTACCACAACCCGATGTCGGGATTTCCCCTCAGATAATGTAAGATACGCTTTACTGCCACTAGATGAGTCACTCGGGGACTCGATTGGTACCTGGCACACAAACAAACAACAATTTAAGAATGCCGATTTCACATCCATCTGATAAACCTTAAATCTTTTATAGGCTGCATAGGCAAGAAAAATACGTATAGCCTCCAGTCGTGCCACAGAAGCATATACTTCAGTGTAATCTATGCCTTCTTGTTGATTGTAACCAAGAACAACCAATCGTGCCTTGTTTCTCATGATTACCCCGCGATCGTCCTTTTTGCACTTAAAAACCGATTTAGTCGGAATAGCCTTTTTCACACGGTCGGGTTTATCAATTAAGTCCCATACACCCAGTCGAATAAACTGTTGCAGTTCCTCCTGCATTGCTTCAACCCAAGATGATTCCTTGAGTGCCATCGTGACACTTTTTGGTTCAATCTGTGAGAGAAAGCAAGTGTATTGTGCAATACTAAGGATGCCCGAAGAGTGCAAATCCGCATAAGCACAAACTGTCGAATCCTCAGTAGGAGATAAGTTACACTCAACTTGATCATCACATACATTAGCTAATTGGTGTCCTGTACCAACCCCGTCGTTCACATCACCAATTATTTGTTCCTACGAATGATTATAATGAATCATTAAGGAAGGATTAGCATGTACAGATACGTTGTTACTCAGATTGGTGATATTTTCCTCTGCCGTGTCTAAAGAGACAGTTGGTGAGTCATCATCAATTAGAATAGGCTCGTTTGTGTCTATAGCGTCATCTAATGGAATTGACGATGAATCAACAAAATCAGCTTCATCGGATGACTCGGAAACCTCATTTGACAATTCTGATACATTAGGAGAGTCATCAACATCGACCGAAGAAGGTCTTGGAATAGGAAGACATTGTTCTTCCAAATATGATCTTACGAAATCTTCAGGTACTTCTTCAACTACTGATGTAAACCAATTAAATAATCCGTGGTAATCGAACATCCAATCGGGACCCGTACCGGTTGGAGGTGTAGTATAACTTTGGCAATAAACGTGATACTATTCTTCCACACAACCAGAAGAGATATTGAAGATTCATTTCTTAGGAGAATTGTATCCCAAAAAATAACCCTCAAAAGCCTTTTCATCAAACTTTCCAGCATCTCTCTTCAATACAGTACACGGACACCCGAACGGTTCCAAATACTTTAAGTTCGGCTCACGATTGTTCAGAAGCTCATAACTTGTCTTCTTGAACCTCTTTACAGTTAGTATGCGATTCAGTGTGTAGCACGCTGTATTCACAGCTTCGTTCTAGAATTGAACGGGTAGCTTAGAATCAGCAAGCATCGTTCTCGCAGCTTCAATCAAAGTACGATTCTTTCTTTCAGACACACCATTTTGTTGAGGAACATAAGGTGCACTGAATTCCCGATGAATTCCTTTCTGAATGCAGAAGAAATCCAATACATTATTCTTAAATTCAGTTCCATTAACACTCCGTATTCATCTGACATTCAGTTTGTAAAGTGATTCGATCTTCGTTATAAGGTTCTGAATTAAGATAGGCGTCTGATCTTTCGATCCCATAAATAGAACCCATGAGTATCGTGAGAAATCATCAGTAACCACCAAGCAGTATAAATCACCAGCTATACTAGCACGATTCACTGGACCAAAGAGATCCATTTGAAGTCGTTCTAGTGGTGTAACAATCGAGTTAAGTGACTTACTTGGATGTGATTTCTTCTTTTGTTTCCCCTTTTTGCATGCAATGCAGTGATCATTAATCTTGGAATTCTTAAGTGAAACACCATCCACCAGATCATTTGAAATGAGAAATTTCATTTTTCGTATGTGAATGTGCCCCATGCGTCGATGCCAAAGAATAGAATCGTTTTCTGTATCTTTCGAAACGAAACATGTAGCCAAGGGCGAAACACTTACATTACAACTCATGTCTAGTACATAAATATCATTTGATCGAGGTGATCTCATGACAACCATATCTTTAGGAATCGTGTATCCCGATTGAAGAATAACTCATTCCATGTCTATGAAAATTGTGGTAAACTTTTTATCACATATCTGTGATACGCTCAACAGATTATGATCCACCTTTTCACAATAATTAACCTTTTCAAACGTCACTTTCCCGCTTGAAACTTCTCCTTCCTTAGTAATCATCCCACCGTTGTTACCAGCAAACGCCACGTAACCCCCTTGAATATCTTTGACGTTATTTAGAAGATTCAGGTTTCCAGTGATATGCCGAGAACATCCACTATCCAATAACCACTTGTGATTTTTCACGGATCTAGATGAACTCTACACAACAAGGTAAAGATATTAGTTCAAAAAGGCAGCCCAAGCCTCAGTCTTGGGCTCTCCCTTTAAAATTTTTGGAGATTAATTTAACTTAAAACTGACATTCGGGACTTGAGAATAAGTGAAAGGTTTCTTGGTTTTCTTCTTTAAGTACCCATCAGGTATTCTTCCTGAATCAGTATTGTTACAAATAGGTTGAGCATAGTCAACGAATTTGTTTGATACATTAACAGAATCAACCCGAACCACTTTCTTCGGATTGATATTAGAATACATTATGACACACTCATCAACTTGATTTTCTTTTAAATTTTGAAACAAATCAGTCTTTTGAGTTGATGAATGTTTGATATCATCTATCTTTGCTTTACATCTCTTTGAAACATGACCAGGTTCACCACACTTGAAACATAACCAAGGATCTAAAGATTTGAGTGGTGAACTACTTATTTTGGTAGCAAAGATTGATTAGTATCAATCTTGGGTTTCTCAAACGTTATCGACTTTGGAACTTCATGTTTTAACCCCTTTTTGTTTTTATAAAATTCAATATTTGTTGAGTTCGAAGAATTTTCCAATCCTGAAGATTTGATAAATTTAATGTGTTTGAAAACATTACTTTGAGATTTCACTTGAACATTAGCAGATTTTGATTGATAGAATTTTTGTTCAAGTTCGATAACTTTTGAAGTGTCATCCTGATATACACTTTCAATCATTTTGGGTTTGAGAAGGTTCAACGGAACTTCCTTGTCCGAAAAGACTTTGGATAAACCCTTTAATTTATACACTTTCCCATTTGAAGAAACAGACTGAGGATTGACGAATTTCATCAACTTCTCATCAGACACAGTCGGTTTATCTGACTTCTTCGGTTTAGGAATTACACTAGGAATTTTCACTGAATTATCCAAAGGCTTTGAGCCATAAACGGATTGCTCAAACTCTTCAGGTTCACACAGAATATGATTGCCAGCAGGTATATTCTTGTTTTTGACAATCTCATCTGGTTCAGACAACTCCTCGATAGAACTGTCCAATTCATTTTTGGTAAATACAACTTTACTTTTGATATGAATCTTTTCTCAAGTAGTTTTGGTTGAATCAATATCCTCAGATTCAACAGTAGGCATTTCTGAACATTTTTCCACATCAGGAATGCTACTGTAATCTTCCTTAATAGGAGGAGGAATCTCGACATATCCCAAACCCGCTTTTCCATTTTTCTTATGAGAATTGTTTACTTCAATGATCTCATTTAATAGAAATGAGAAATCTCGAAATTTTCCAAGTTTATTTTTAAGTTCCATAACTTCATTTCTAAGATTTGAAATTCAAGTTCGGAGTCGTAGAATCTCCTTAAAATGTTGTTCAACCACAATTATCTTACACTGAATCTCATCTTTGAGATCATGATTGCTTTCAGACAGATTTTGAATTTTTAGAGTAGATTGTTCTAGTAATTTGGATTTCTGTCTATAACATTCATTGATCATAAAGTGATCTTTTATGAGTTTAGTGTTATGATTTAAAGCTGTTTCAAGTTTTTCTTTGAGTTCAGCACATTCAGAACACTCAATCTCAACAGAAGAGGATTCAGATACATTAACTTGAGATGTAGGACATACCTCTTCGATCTTAGCCATACAAGCATAAGATTCACTTGATCAGGAATTGACTAATCAGATTCGATTTGCACAGATGAACTCTGATCAGAATCAGTTTCAGAGTCCGAGGAGTCACTTTCTCCCGATACATTATCACTGCTTGCATCTTCAAACTTCTCAACTGGTTCAACAACAGCAAGGTTGGCTTGATTTCCCAATAACCTTTGAGACCTGTCTAAACCATCATTTGCTACAAGAGCTTGAGTGTTGTTTGACTTATTCTTGTCAGCTTCTGAAGAACTCCTTTTACTTTGATCATTTCCCAATGAATTCTTACTTGGAGATCTCTCAGCATTGCATGGACCTATAAGGCCTCGACCCCGGGAACCCTACAGTTGGCATTCATACAAAACAATTATAAAAATATTTAAACTTGAAAATAGCTCATTCCATTAAAACAACCAATTTAGAGTATAATTCAGCAGAAAACATAAATAATAAAATAAGTTCCCAAAACCTGGGAAATAAGCCCAAAACCAATTTAAATGTATTTAAATAAATGTTAAAGAGAAAAGGTTTATTATTATAGAAACATCCTACTAAGCATGCCCTTCACCGTCCAAGTAGCTTCGTGCACGTCCAAGCGGTAATGCATCCACCTCCTAACCTGAAACTCACACTGACATGCACACAAAGTCAGCTTGAGCTGAGTGAGTTCAAGTTTAAAATAATTAACATCAATAATTAATAATCATAATAGTCACTTCAAATGTTTTAAACTAAAAAAGGGATACATCAGTTAGGCCACCATCTTCAATAAATAATCATCCTTATATATATATATATAAATATCCTTATAAGTGCATCCCTATATATATATAACATCCAAGTAATAACATCAGGGTCAAGCAAACGTACAACCCAAACACGTAACATCTCATCAACGTATGCAAACACAAAGTAGGCATACGTGACGTCCGTAGTCGATAACGACTACTAACATCGCCAAATATTGGCCATAAAATAATACATACATACTATAACATCCAAAGGCCTACCATATACAAGAAAGCCTATATAAAATAGTTTAAACGTTTCATCAAGAAAAATCGCTTAGGTGTGCATACTAGCCCAAAACTTAAAAAGAGTTAAAAGGGGCATCATGAACTCACATGAAGTCAACCAAACACCTGCAACGAGCTAGAGAATCTCTAAGTGCACACTTACAAGTAAGAGCCTGTAATTTGTACACAACGCATTACTAAACAAGCCCGTAATAACACACTCGTCTAACGGACCGTCCAAACCCAATTGTTTTGACCTAAGACCTAGCCCATACTCATTTTACTTTACCTCAGCCCCTAAGACCTTTCAATTAACCACTCCCACCCTACGATCATGGTCGGGGCTAACCACGATGCACAACTCACCCGTTTGTGCCCTAATCGAGTCGAATACGTGCGTAATAAATCCTTAATTCAATTGCCAAACAAATCAGCCCCATATGGACCAAATTCCCATCTTAAACTGTCCATGTATCATAATTATGTCACCCGAGTCAATATGGTTGGCGGTTTCTTTACACAACACTCAATTTAACGTTTAAACAACAATTTTGCGCGCAACTGACTAGATTGACTAACCACCAACCAAATCAGCCCCGAGTACAAAAGAAATAATTTTCTCACAGCACTTAAGTCCATCTAGGGCTATGAAAACTGATTCGGTTCAGAATTCAATCGATTAACACATCAAACTCAACAATTAACGATTCTACACTCGATAAACCCTAGTTTTCGAACTAAAATCAATTGACCGACCTAAACACCTACAATGACCTGAAATTTTAATATGACGTAAATGCCATACCTGAGAATCTTTCTACTCCAGAAGCCCTAATTTTTATCCACGGGAAGCGGGTCAATTGATCCTCAGCCGAAATCTGCCATACGAAAAGAATCGGCAAAATTGAGCATCAATACGACTAGGATTGAACGAAGGGAGTGTTGGGATTGTAGTACACACCTTGAACCACTTCTAGTAGCTTGGAATTGATCAAAAGTTGAAGAACAAAGGGGGGGGGGGACTGCTAGCTGCGCCGATCGGACCACAAGGAAAGGGAGGGTTAGGGTTTTTTGTTTAATGTTATAATATAAAAAGTTTCATTCTAGCCCCTCCAAATTGAAGTATATGGCATCTTGGAAGAAAATTTAAATGCTTTAACGTACCGGAATGACGAGAGGGCTTCTGAGAAAGGTCGGTTAAATCCCGAGAATTATACATACTTTACATGCTTTAAATCTTTAAACCGGAAATTAACGGGTGTTACAGGACCCGAGTACTCTTTTCTTGGTTTATCACATTCTTTGGCAAAGTGACCAAAGTCCCCGCAATTATACCTTTTAACCTTTCTGACAATCATTGCCATATTCCATTTGAGATCCATTAGTTCAAGATGATTGGGATCAATTTGAACATAGTCTTCATCGGTCAACTCACTTGTTGCAACTTTGCTACCAACCAGTTGTTCATATGAAGTCATGAATGCACACACAAAAGCAAATTGCTGTTCAGCTTCTTGAAGATTTACTTTTGGCAACGAACTTGAAGCATTTACAGAAGACTCAAACTTTGCACCCGTTGCCATAAAGCATACATTAGGTGAGCTGTTTAAATTAGATGTCTCATCTTGAGCTTGAGTGAAGAAAGCAGTGATTGGGACAGAACTTGAACTTAAAGAAGTGTTTGCTGGCATTGCTCCACCATAAAGTGAAGGATTCTGGTTTTGATTATCCTTCAATGAGTTTTGGCACTTCAACTCAAATTATGTTTCTTCAATCTTGTTAATAAATTGCACTGTAGTGAGCTCTGCGTTACGAAAGAAACCACTCTTTTCACACAAACAGGAATGTAGAATATGATGAGGGCAATGCGTTCTTCAGTGCATCAATTTTATCGGCTTCAGTTGGCTCAAGATTTACACTTGCCATTTCCATAACAAGATGACTAAAACGATTAATCATCTCTTCCACAGTTTCATTCTTCATCAAGATAAAATTTCTAAACTAAAACTTTACAAGAGTTTTCTTACTCTCAAGCGTATTACCCAAGCTTCTTCTTTTCAGAGTATCAAATAAAGATGCACAACTCTTTATAGTGCTATATTGATGAAAAATTTGCTCGGGCAAAGCCATGGTAAGGGTAGAATAAGCCTTTTTCTCATTCTCAAAATCTTTCAGTTCTTGTGCTTCATAATGCTTAAATTCCTTTGGAGTCCACCCCATATTGTTACTACCAACAAGAGGTGCTGCATAAAAAACAACGAGATACCGTACGCTGCTAGGATGCACCGATCCCAAATGAGCACGAAACCTCGGTTCCCATCGAGCAAAATCTGACAGTTTTAGCAGTTTTGGACACTTGTTATGACTACCAATCTCGTTGTCCATCGTCAGCATTTTTGCATTAAAGCATTCTGGGATGCCAATGCATAGATTGAAGCATT
Organism: Bidens hawaiensis; assembly: GCF_021521415.1. Lineage (NCBI taxonomy): Eukaryota > Viridiplantae > Streptophyta > Magnoliopsida > Asterales > Asteraceae > Bidens > Bidens hawaiensis. The sequence continues at coordinate 286,068 of NW_027491382.1, read as the reverse complement.
CTGAGAAACCATGAGATAACACTTTTGAAACTTAGAGGACTAAACTTGTCAACATTTAAAACTTATGGTTACTGTTCAAACGAATGAGAGAACAGTAACGAATGTGTGGTATAACGAATGGAGTGATATTTGTTACCAATTCAAGTGTTTGTGAAGAGTAATGAATGTGAATGGTAACAAATGTGAAGGTGGTGATTGAGTAGCGAATAAGATTTTAACGAATGCTGATTGACTAATGAATGTGGTTTAAGCGAATGTTGAATAACGAATGAGGTTTAAGCGAATGTGAAGGAGTAGCGAATGATCAGTTAAGTAACGAATGAGTATTCAAAAATTTCAAACTCTAGATCTTAGTCTGTACTGGTTCAAAATCCTTGATACCTATAATAAACGATTCGTAACTCAAATCCGAACCTTACTAGGTTAGTCCGTAATCACAACCACTTCAATCCGAACCTCAATTGTTCAAATTACCAACTACCATTGACAATCCTATTCAAAACTTCAAATCAATATCAATTCCGTCAAACACTTCACTGATGTGCGTCTTATAACCATATAACAATGACCCTCACAACTAAGCTTTAAATATAAAACGAAAATCCTAAAACCACACACAACCGGCAAGTGTATCGATCGCAAGTAGTATAGACCTAGGAAGTCCGAGTATCGAACACGTGGACACGTAAGACGCTAACGATTACTAACCCTAGACAAGACCTACCTTAGAATAATATTTAATTGATTTTTGATTTTTAATTACTTAACTAAACTAACCCAACTGACTGACAAAACTTACCAAAAATAGAAAACTTAACGGGGAACTAACTGTGTTAACTTAGGATGGAGAAAAACGTCTACCTAGGTCTGAATCAAACTGTAGGCCTAACAAGCGAATGGATTGAATGATATCAAGACATCGGTCCCTAAAGATGACACGACTCAGTATCGCTCGGGCTCACTGGATTACCTCTCGGTCTCACTCAACAAGCCTAAACTACTCAAAATCGACTAAAACGACCAAACCGGGAAACAATTATTAACGTGTTCTAATGTTGACTCACCTCTCGGTCTCACCAACACTCGACCCTAATGGCGATGATTACTACACAACCAAGGATAGAGGAACAATTCAACTTAAACCAAAATAGATCAACTAGTCGCTCAAAACACCTAAACCTGACAAGAAACAAACTCGCTCTCGCTCAATCCTTATTCTAGCATGCAAAGGCAATGAGACAACCCTAACTTCTTATCATCTCTCAGTCTCAAAGAAGGTGCCTAACCGCTGTACTTAATCCAATAAATCATGCAACAAAACTCTACGGTTGTTCCTACCGCAAACAAACCCTAAACACAAAGTCTAGAATCAAACAAGCACCGATCAATCAATACAAAACTAATCAACCGACACACGGGGTTTATGCAATGAACACCAAAATTTCCAGCCACTAAACACAACCTATTTCATGTCTAAATCAAACTTTACAATAACAATTCAAGTCTATCAATCAAACAATCCATAAAACTCATCAAACACTAACAATTAACATCATTCCTAGGTAGAACTAACAAGTTTAGCTTCTCATAATTTTTGGACAGCAGCAAACACTTAATAAAATCATCAATAAACTCATCCCAATCATATTAACAATCATTCAATGATCAAAAAATATCAATAACAAGTCAATATCTCAAGCAATTGCAAAACTACTAATCAATTGAACAAGTATATTAAAGATGATGAACAATGTTACGAAAGAAAGGATATGTAGATGAATAGGGGCTGTTCTTGGCTGCTACAACTGATGAGAAACGTCCCCGAGGCTTGGTTCTTGTGTCTTCTTCCTTCCCTAGCCGTCACACGATCAAACCCTAGCCGAACAACACTTTTTTCTTTCTTTTCCCTCTGTTGTGCTTGCGATCGGAAGCCAGCTGCCCAAGTTAGGGTTTTTTATCTTTTTTTATTATAATATTAACAAGAGGCTTGGGCTTTTCCATGACGTAAACGGGCCGGGCTTTGAGTTTTACTTGAAAACGTATGCGTAAAAGGCTCGTAAACTCTTCGAAAAGCTCGGTTTTTCTTCCTTTCACCCTTTGCCTAGAAGATAAATAAAAATATGTAAAACCTATCTAAAACAAGTTAAAATACATAAATTGTAATACAATACGTAGATAAAAGGCGCAAAAAATACGTGAGTTTTGCAACACATCATTCACCAATTCACTTCAATCCGAACTCAAATCGAACTCAAATCATCCATAACTAGTTACTATTACCTAATTAATGGTGCAATTACACATAGAACAATCCAATTACAATTAAACAGAAACCTCTGTTTTACCTAATCAATGAATCCGATCAATTCATGATGAAAGTGATACAATACTTGACGATTATACGATTAAACAATGAATTACATCAAAGATCAGATCACAGGCTTTGATACCACTTGAAAGAGCCGGTAAGGATCTAGATCTTATGATGACATTGATGAATTCATTGAATATGTATACAATTAGGAACGAATACATTATGTGTGTGTAGTGTGTGTGTTGAGAGCGTATTTTGACAGAGTAATAATGCAAGAGAGGAAAAATATCAAAACTGTTACATTAATGAATATCTTACAGGGTATTTATAGGGGATGGCCACATTCGTTAAGTTAACACTTAACGAATGTGTCATTCGTTACTTTAAACCATATGAATGTGCTACTCATTCATTAATACATTTAACCATAACGAATCACCCTCATTTGTTATCTTATTCGTTAATCAAGGTTAACAAATGAGCTTACATTTAATACGAATGTGTTACATTCGTTACGAGGTAACGAATGTAACTTACAATAGAGCGAATGTGCTTATATTTACATTAAAGCCCATACATTATAAGATAATTACATTAATACCCTAATAAAGACCGAGACGTACAAAACATGTATTAACAAATTCCAAACAATTAAACAATTAAATCTCTAGCCAAACCTAACATGTTTCTTTTATTTATCTCATGAAACATCCCATACACATTTACATCTTAATCCGGTGCCTTAATCACAATTATTAATACCCGGACACATGTGCAATCCTACTATAATAAGCTCATGCAACTGTCAAACCTCCACCTACAATTGTTTTAGTAATTATGCAAATCAAGAGGTCTTATCTCGGGTTGTAATGAGGCCAAGGGTTAAGGTGTGGAATGTGAATTTTGAAAGTAGCGTATGCGATCAGATCCTGCCAAGTTATTACATACAACTAATCAAAAAGCTAAAACTTTTCTAACTATAATACTGATTTTTTTTTCACTATATAAATTGACTTCATGTTATTATTTTTTTTTTCCACTTGAATAAACTAACAATTTACTATTTCTTCATACTTCTTCAATAATGCAACAATTACATAACATACCTATTAACTAGACCAGATCTTTTCACGATTAAATATTTCAAGGGTAATCGATAAACAATAAGCACTACGTTCAAAATTGGATATCTAAAGACCAAACCCCCACCCCTCTCATTGCCCACGCTCATATTTGTAATGTATGAGGCCCAACCCCCAAGACCCACACTCTCACTCATCCCAGAAGAGGTTTATCCTAATTGCCTCTATCCTTTTTGCATGCATACCAAGCTAAGGTCTCGGAAAGCAATCAGTGTACGAGTTCTAACAAGGAAGGTCACATTTTCCATCTCACTACTATATGCACCCCGAGTCTCGAATTACTCCTATTACATGAGATAACTAACTCAAAACATGTCACCTTTAGCTAGAAATTTAATAGAACTCGTACCCAACAACTAAGACATAATCATACAAAGGAACCTGACCATGATAACGGACCTCAATCTCACTATCACATTTCTTTTAAAATTTATTTATTTATTTATTATTATTTACTGTTTTTTTTGTTTTTTTTTTGTTTTTTTTTGTTTTTTTTTAAGATTACAAAAATTTTTTTCATCTCTCATTCCCACACTTGAGATACATTGTCCTCAATCTAGGATCTTTATTTAAAACACCACTGACAAACACAACCCTTAAATCCAAACTTGTCATTACTCTACGCAACCTCTTAAACCCAAACATAAACATAAAATAAGATACAAAAATGTACAAGGGAACACCTGATTCGCTGCCGACGCAGCTCAATAGTAGGGTGGTTGCGGTGGTCCAAAGATGGACGTCATTACGTCCGTGAATTCGCCAAAACCAAATGCCCCTTGATCCTCTCCACCAGCTTGACCTTCTTCCTGAGCTTATCCTGAACCTTGAGTTTGACGCGGATCCAACCATTCTGAATGATGCAATGGTGGCATGGGATAATTCACAGTACCGTCGTATGGCGGCAACGTGGTGTAGTCAACAATCGGTGGGTCCGCCACCACAGGTTGCCCCAAATGCCATGCTTCATGCATTCGTCTTTGACGATCATCCTTATACCGATGGTTGATCTCTTGTTGTTCAGCATAAGCGTGGGTCCGGTTCCACACTTCTTGGCGATCATACATTTGCTTTTGGGCGCGTTCCATGCTTGCGCCCATGAATGTTTGGTGATCAAATGATGCTTGGGCTGTCTCGAGCCAATGATAAAAACAATGCTTCCAACATCGTACTCCAAGTTGGATGCTTGTCTGGTTGGAATTACAAGTCATTCAGAGCTGGATATACATAATTGTGTTGAGGCTTACTATCAAATCTTGCAATCTGCCTCAATGTTTCAAATGACATGGTTACTTCAATGTTGTTGACAGTTCCAATAAGCTTCATCGCCGAAGGTTTATTAAATAATGGACACCTTAAGGTTGCCACCCATTCTTCAATTTCATCGATAAAAATATACTTCTCATTATAATCGTAACACTTGAGAGCTGCTTCCCAACCCAATGCTTAAATCGATCAAAAACATCAAACGGCCCAAACTCCCGTTCTGGAAACACCTTCTCACATATAAATGCATCGGACTTCTTTGTCAATTTATTCATTTTCTCATGAAACAACTCTGGTTGCTATCTCAAATCGTGATCTGTTAGTGGCCCATGAGTCCAGTCCGGTTTAACATAGTGCACCTCCGCCTTTTCGCTTGTTCGGCGGCGGTGTTGCTAGAAGAACATGCAATTCCGTTTCCTTTATCTTTACCAGAACGTCCCATCTAAACACAATGACAAACATTGACCAAATTAGTATTCATCCCCATATACATTCCCACACTTGCTTGTTTCCATGGTTGTGAATATATGAAAGTCATAAACCATTTTCACAAAATTTTGACAGCATTTCATTTAAACATAGAACATATCCCATTTTCAACTTTTGTCAAACTATATTTTTCCATACCATGTTCACAACCATAACACAATTTCAAACTAACATCAAACTTTCTCATATTCAACAAGCAAGTGTAAGCAATGTACAAACATGTAATCATAACTAATGAATTTGGTAGTAATTGAGTGTAGAAAACATACGTTTAAGTCGGATTAATACTCTATCACACTAAACACTAAACACTTGCAAAACCCACTTGTTCAAAATTTTCAGACAAAAAATGTCCAAAATCGAACCCCAAAAAGTTAAGATTGATGAAAACCGAGCAAAGAATGTGATTCCTTGTGAAAGTCTAGTCAAGTTTTACCCGAAAATCGTTGATTTTGGTTAAGATTTGAAGAAGATATGAATTTAGGGATTAGGGTTTGGTGGAGGATGAATGAAGAAGATGATTATGATATGAATGGAAGGAAGAAGAGATAAGTGTGTTGTGTGGATGGTATTTTTCGAATTTTATTATTATAATTTTTTTTATACAGCTGCGTTGCACCCCGACCCTTCATAGTCCACCTTAAGCTACGGTAGCTTCCTTAGCGTAACAAGGCTGCCGTAAACAGAGGTTGGCCAGCGTAAGGTTTCATGTCCACCGTAGCTCATGGTGGACACCGTAGGCTACGGTGGCACCTGATGGGAATTTTTTTTTTTTTTTTACTAAAAACTAAATAAAATTATTTACAAAACAAAAACTAAAAATTACCCTCTCCCTCATGAAAAACCCAAGTTGTCCTCAACACGGTAAAGAAATTACTAAAAATTTCCCACACTTGATTTGGACACACTCTTAAACAAGAACGGTAATATTTTTAAAACCAAATTTGAACAAAAACTAAACTAAACTATAGAACAAACCTGGACCGTTTAATTGGTTGTTTCCTCAGGTGACCGCAACAGGTAGCCCACCTTGTCCACTTCACACATGTTAATATCCCTACCCTCCAAGTATGGTTTAAGTCGATGTCCGTTCACAGTTTGTCTTGCTTGATTGTGCAAGTCTTCAATTTCCACATCACCAAACTTTCCCACTCTTGTTATAACATATGGTCCCATCCATTTGCTTTTCAACTTTCCGGGAAAAAGCTTAAACCGTGAATTATATACCCACACCTTTTTCCCTTTTTCAAAAACCCACTTTCTCAATTTGGCATCATGAACTTTTTTCAACTTATCGTTATATGCCGATGCACATTCATAAGCCTCATCCCTTATCTCTTCCAATTCTGTCAACTTCAACTTCCTCAATTCACCGGCTTCATTATAATCCATGTTCACACTCTTAATAGCCCACAACGCCCGGTGAGCCAACTCCATAGGCAAATGACATCCTTTCCCATAAACCAACCGATAAGGAGTTGTTCCTATGGACGTTTTGTAAGCAGTTCGATACGCCCATAGTGCATCATCCAACTTCACTGACCAATCCTTCCTATCAACCCGCACCGTCTTCATCAATATTTCTTTAATTTGTCAGTTGGACACTTCAACTTGTCCACTTGTTTGCGGGTGATACGGAGTAGCAATACGATGATTCACATTATACCGCTTCAACAATTTCCCGAAATTGAAGTTCTTAAAGTGTATTCCACCATCGCTTATAATCACTCTCGGGATTCCAAATATTGCAAAAATATGGGATTGAACAAACTAACATACCACAGCGTGATCATTGGTCCTTGTTGCTATGGCCTCAATCCACTTTGAAACATAATCCACTGCCACTAAAATATATAAGTACCCACAAGAATTTGGAAACGGGCCCATAAAGTCAATTCCCCGTACATCAAAAATGCCAACCACCAATATGGGTTGCAACGTCATCTCATCTCGTTTTGAAATTCCGCCCATCTTTTGACAATTAATACAATGGCGGGCATATTCACTTGCATCTTTAAATATAGTGGGCCAATAAAACCCACTTGTAAGAACTCGATAACCCATCTTTTGCCCACTAAAATGACCGCCGCGGATGAATGAGATGTGCCCAAAATCTCTTGAACTTCCAATTCGGGAATGCAACGCCTAATGAGTTGATCGGCACCAACTTTGAACAAATAGGGATCATCCCAAAAATATTGCTTGACTTGGGATAGAAATTGGCCCAATGTTTCGGTATCTCACCCGTGGCCCGATAATTAACAAAATGAGCATACCAAGGTGTAGTGAAAACGGCTAACAATAGTTCATCCGAAAATCTTTCATGGATTTCATGTGAATCATCAACACCTTCCAAAGGAATCCTCGATAAGTGGTCCGCCACCACATTTTCACACCCCTTCTTATCTCGGATCTCCAAATCGAACTCTTGTAACAATAAGACCCAACGAATCAAACGGGGTTTTGCATCTTTCTTCTCCATGAGGTAACAAACCACATTATGATCCGAGTAAACCACCACCTTACTTCCCCATATGTATGACCGAAACTTATCCAAGGCATACACCACTGCAAGTAATTCTTTTTCGGTAGTGGTGTAGTTCAATTGTGCCTTGGATAATGTTTTGCTTGCATAATAAATCACCAACGGCTTCTTGTCAATTCTTTGACCCAATCGGTGCTACAACCCACCTTCAATCCTAGGTCAGTAATATGTATGCTCCTGATAAAAAACGAGGGTTCTGTGTTTATGTAAAATGATGCAACCATGTTGTTCTGTTTATTCTTCAAGTTTTAATTGATTCTCTGTTATCACTGTTAGATAGAAGTAGAATGTGACGTCATATGTTCTTGAAAAGGGACCCTAATAGAAGTGCTTTGAGTTTGAAATTATCATTCACGTTCCAAGCTTGTTGTTTGGTTTATCAAATGCAAGTCTGGTGTACACAAATTTCATAATAATTCCAATAATGCCTATACCAAATCCTTATACCATTTACTTTCCATTAACTCCTGTTCATAATACCTGAACATGATCAGTGCCTTTTAATCATTTATTTTCTCCAATTCAAGAGCCCCTTGTTGACCCATCAAATACCATATTACAAATATAATAAAGCTGGTAAAACAGTTCCAACTATGAACCTGCGTTCTTTCACTACGTGTTGAAGCTATATTAAATTTGCAAGCTGTCTTGATGCCGAATTTCAATATGCAGTTTTTGATGAAGTTATTGCTATTTATTTAGTATTTTCCTTAATTTTTTGCCATTACAAATTGTAATTAGTGATGTATTTGAGATGATATTATTATTAAATCGCCATGGATGGAGAAAAAACACGTCTGGTTGATGGAAGAGAAGAGAAGAGAGATTATGTCTGATCATGATTGATGGAAAAACAGACACGTATAACAGGCAAAGACACTTGGCAAAATGAAAAATGAGAAAACCATGATACAAACACTAAAGCCCATAATACAACAGTTGACTGCACAATTCTCCCATAATTGTTATTATATAAATTAATTTTTTGAATCAACGAAAATTGGACATTTTTATAAGTTGCACAAATGTGGTCTTATGAAAAAAAAAACATTGCTATCGATATACTGACAACATAACAAAATGGGGAAGAGTAGACCTAAAAGCATTCCTAAAAATGATTTCTTACAATTGTTGAGCTGATGGAATAAGAATAAAAATGTGTTAGTAGCATTCTTAAAACAAAGTCTATATTACTACTATTCGACATTTAGATCCGTCTCTTAATGTACCTGGTCAACTGAGTTGCATATATAATTGTACATGCAGAAGCATGCTTGTATGCAAGTAATTCATGTGTCTCAAAAATATATGCATACGAACGGCCCATAAAGGTTTGCTAGGATTCGTGACGAGATGGTAATATGTTTTTGTTTGTACGTGTTTTTTGTTTTTCTAGTTGTTTCATATGTTTTGGTTGATATTTATGTTGGACTCGTTCTGCCCAAGACACATATTATAATTGATGTGGCTAGTATGTTATGATCCAAGTGGGGTCATACCCAATAACAAGCTAGACAAACATCAATTATATTTGTTTATATATGATATAATCATAAGTAAATAAATATTGACAATTATGTTATTTGGAAAAAGGGTTTCTAAATACAATGTACTTGTGAAATGAATAAATCATATGGATAATTTATATTTTGAGAGAGAACATTCCATAGTGTTATTTAAGATAATTAAATAACAATATGTGAAAATGGTTACCTAGTATGTTGCCTATATGTTGTGTTACACTTATAAGTAATAAGTTTTATAACACAAATATATAAATGGAAGGTTTAAAAATAATAATAATAATAATAATAATAATAATAATAATAATAATAATAATAACAAGGAAGAAATCTCTTTCTCTCTTATTATTTTATTGTTATTTCAAATGTTAGTGGAGACATGCAAGGTTTCTAATTGGTGCCATGGGTGGTGCCAAAAGATACACACTTACTTCCTCTTTCACTCTCATTTTTTGCAAGTAACAAAAAAGTTTTCTACTCTCTCTCTTTTCTCTCTAATTTTCGGCCAAGAGGAGGAGCCAATGGATGAAGAAAATTTTTGAGTGCAAATCCAAGCTACAAGGTGTTTGCTTGAAGGCTTGAACGGTATACAAGCTTGAGGAACTCCTATCTTGAAGTTCTAGCCTACCATTCATCATCCCTTTCACATTTCCTTGGTTTTGAAAGGTAGTCTTAACATACATGGACTTATAGTGACATGCATGTGTTTGATAGTATGTGTTTCGTATTTGGATCCGGGTTTGGGTTTTGCATGTATAAAATTGGTTTTATAAACTATAAACTAACAAGATTTAAAACATTTATCCGCTGCGTTTTTGGTAAAAGTAAGGTTTTATCACTTTGATAATCTTGTTAAAACCCAACAACGGCATTAAGAACCGCTTATACGAATGCATGCTTCATTAGACCCAAAAATTTTCGGGTTTATGGTGGGTTTACCATATGGCCGAAAGTTTTTGGGGTTTTGGTTTCTTCATGGTTCTTCAAGGTTATACTTTACATGCATGTGGTAATCTTGAAAAACTAAGTCATTTGGATGATTGTTTACTTTGTTTGGACAAAATCCGAAACTTTCGGTTTGGTTAAGGTTGGGCCGAAAGTTTTGAGGGAAAGGGGAACCATTTTTTGGTCTTGGATTATTGCATATTTGGATGTGTAATAGATGTTCATAACCTAGCCATGGCCTTGTGTTTGGTTGTATGATTGTGTTGTGGTTGATAATTTATTCGATATGGTTGTAATATTATTTGGGTTTTGTAATCTATTTATTCATTCATTTGGTTTGTAATAATTAATAGGTTAGATGTATTTCTTTTACTAGAAAATTGTATTAGGATATATTTTGTAAAAGAAGATGCAAGGAAGGAAACCCAAGTAAAAGATGGAGACCACAACACAGAGTGAACATTTGAAGCATTTGGATGCGGGATCAAGTGGGAGTTCACCGACACAAGTTCATGTTCTTATAGGTCCCTTAGGAGAGACCTTTTTGACACACTTGTCTTCGGTCAACAAGTGTAGTCAACATTAGGAGGCAATGGTTATGAACTTGTGCTTGTATGTTTTATGCTTGCATGGTTGATTTTCTTTTGTTTGTGTTATTGCAATATGGTTTGCTAACTACTTAAAATCAACAACTAGCATAAAATTGGTTCCTTAGAACTCGTTAGGTAATAAAAATTGGTTTTATTAAAGTTTATTGATTTCTTAATAAAATGGGTTTTATTAATAGAAACTTTGAAAATGGGTTTTTCAACTAAGTACCATACATTTGAATATATGCAAATTAAAGGTACATAAATTGTTTTCCAATCTAGAATTTAGAAAACGAAAATCCCTTTATAAAATAAGTCGAACACCATCCTTTTATACAACACTCGAATCACTTGGGAACTCGATATGTGATAAAGGTCATCTAACCATGTTGGAGGAAACTTGGGAGTTTGAGGTGAGTTTACCATATAAGTGGGATAAGGGTCACCTAACCACTAGTATATGTAAACTCACATGTGTGTATAAGTAGGATGACTTAAATTGGAAACCATGTGAATAGGGCCACCAAAACATGGTGTACAATGGTGTTGATGGGATTAAACATGCCAACTAAACATAAGATGTTTAACCGATCCCATAAAACTAGAAGTTGCAAAGGGTTGCAATCGTTAAGCGTTGACTACCTTGTTAATTTAAATAGTAGGATAAAGGTCACTTAACTACAATTTGAATGTAACGTTGGGTTCTAGATTTTAATCATTAATTATCTTGGAGACATAAAGGGTATTAAAGATTAAAATAATTGATATCGAAAATACTAAAATTGAGCTTTGTTATGTTTGTAGATGGCCGCAATCAACAATCCACCTAACGTTATTATTCCACCCGTAAATAACCTATCACTAAGATCTATTCTCGATAAGGATCGTCTAAACTATACCAACTTTATGGATTGGTATCGTAACTTGAGAATCGTTCTCAAGTAAGAAAATAAATACTATGTAATAGACGAACCTATTCCTGATGAACCTAGTGTTGATGATGCCGAAAAATATAATAATTGGGTAAAGCACAATGAGGATTCGGTGCAAGTTTTTTGCCTCATGTTGGGAACAATGATTCTCGAAATTCAAAAGGATTTTGAACTTCATGGGGCAAACGACATGATTACCCAACTTAAGGAAATGTTCCTTACACAAGCTAGGGTGGAGCGCTTCGAAATGGTTCGAGCGCTTCATGCATGTCGTATGGAAGAAACCCAATCCGTTTCCTCCTATGTGCTTAAGATGAAAAGCCACATTGATCATCTCGAGCTCCTTAATTATCGTGTCTCAAACGAGTTACCCACGGATTTGATCCTAAATTGGCTAACCAAGAAATTTGAGACTTTTGTTATGAATTATAACATGAATGGGTGCGACAAGTGCATTGGTGAGCTTCATGCAATGCTCAAGACGGCCGAGACGAGAATGGATAAAAAGGTTTTACCCGTTCTCACGATTAATGAGGGAGGCAATAGGAAGAGGCATCACCCGGAACCTAAGGCAAGGTTGCCAAAGGTAAGGGACAAGTCATGGCTAAGTTCAAGGGAAAGGCGAAAGCGGGACCACCCAAACCGAAGGAAAAGAAACCAAAGGTTTGCGGGGAGGATCCGTGTTTTGGATGTGGGGAGATAGGACATTGGATGAGGAATTGTCCAACCTATCTCAAAGAGTTAAAAGGTAAGAGAGATGCGGGGCAAATCTCGGGTACAACTTTCATGATTCATGTTGATCTTAATATTATTTCCTCTAAAACATGGGTATTGGATACCGGATGTGGAACTCATAATTGCAATTTGTTGCAGGGGTTCAAAGGAAATGAAGGACTCAAGAAGGGAGATATTAGTCTCTTCATGAGCAACGGAGCAAAGGTTGTTGTCGAAGCCCGAGGGGACTACATTTTGAAGCTTCCAAATGGTTTGGAAGTTATTTTAAATAATTTTTTGTATGCTCCTAGTTTGACTAGGAATATTATCTCCGTTTCTTTGTTAAGACAATATGGTTATGATTTTAAGTTTATGGATGATTGGATTTATGTTTTCATGAATGATGTATTTTATTTTAAAGCAATGCCATCTAATGGCATTTATGAATTGCTTCATAATAACACATCTTATGATAACATGTTATACCAATCAAGCACCAAAAGACTCAAAATGGATTTGAGTAAAACTTATCTTTGGCATTGTCGCCTTGGTCATATAAACAAAGATCGCATACATACACTTCAAAAGAATGGTCTTTTGGAATCAAGTGAAGGTGATTCATTTGATTAATGTGAGTCTTGTATGTTAGGAAAGATGACCGAGGACCCCTTTAGTGGGACAAACGAGTTATTAGGTATCATACATTCGGATGTACGTGGTCCTTTTAAGGCAATGACAAGGAATGGTGAAAGATACTTCATTACCTTTATTGACGACTATAGTCGTTATAGGTATGTGTACTTGTTAAGACACAAAGATGAAGCTTTTGAAATGTTCAAAATCTTCCAAAATGAAGTACAAAATCAACTCGATAAAACCGTCAAAGTACTTCGTTCGAATAGAGGAGGAGAATACCTAAGTGATGCTTTCCAAGATCATCTTAGGAGTTGTGGGATCATCTCACAACTTACTCCACCCGGAACACCACAACACAATGGTGTATCCGAAAGGAGGAATCGAACTCTATTGGATATGGTTCGATCTATGATGGCTAGAAGCAGATTGCCTCTATCATTTTGGGGTTTCGCTTTGCTCTCCAAGGCCCGTATTCTAAATATGGCCCCAACCAAGAAAGTGGACAAGACACCTTTTGAAATATGGAATGGAAGGGCTCCATCATTATCATATTTAAAGGTATGGGGTTGTGAGGCTTATGTCAAGAACAACACCTAAAACAAACTTGAAAGTCGATCCACTAAGTGTATCTTTGTAGGATATCCCAAAGATTCTATGGGATATTATTTCTACAACCCAACCGAGCAAAAGGTGTTCGTTGCTCGAAAGGCCGAGTTCTTGGAAACTAAGTTCCTTATGGAAGGTACTAGTAGAACGGTGGAACTCGAGGAGGATCGAGAACCATAAGCCGATACACGTTTGGTTGATACTAGCAATCATCAAGAGGTTGTTGAGAATGATCAAATGGTTGATCAAAACACACAAAACGTCAGCAAATTCGATAGAATTAGTCATCCACTCGAATGATATGGATTTTTCATGGATGGATGCTATGTCGTAGATTCGGATGAACCCACCACATACCGTGATGCAATGTCACAATCCGATTGTGACAGATGGCTTGAAGCCATGAATGTTGAGATGCAATCCATGCATGATAACCAAGTATGGGATTTGGTTGTACCACCTCTTATTTCCAAACCGGTTGGAAGTAAATGGGTTTTCAAGAAGAAAACCGATATGCATGGAAACTTGGATACTTATAAAGCAAGACTTACTCAAACTCATGGGGTTGACTATGATGAAACTTTTTCTCCCGTAGCAATGCTAAAGTCTATTAGGATATTTTTTGCCATAGCCGCACATTATGACTATGAGATATGGCAAATGGATGTCAAAACCGCTTTTCTAAATGGGCATCTTGAGGAAGATGTCTATATGGTTCCACCAGAAGGTTTTGTCGATCCTAAACATCCTAACAAAGGATGCAAGTTAAAGAAATCAATCTATGGATTGAAACAAGCATCTAGAAGTTGGAATCACCGTTTTGATGAAAAAGTTTAAGAAATTTGGATTCATCAAAAATGGTGATGAAGCTTGTGTGTATAAAAAAGCTAGTGGGAGCATCATTACCTTCTTAGTATTGTATGTTGATGACATACTACTATTTGGGAATGACATTCCAATCATGGAAGGTGTAAAAGCATGGCTTGGAAGTTATTTTTCCATCAAAGATCTTGGTGAAGCCGCCTATATTTTGGGAATAAAGATCTATAGGGATAGATCAAGGCGGTTGATAGGTTTAAATCAAAGTGCATACATTGACAAAATCTTGAAAGGGTTCAAGATGGAAAACTCTAAGAGAGGTTTGGTACCTATTCAAAGAGGAACGATATTGAGTACATCTCAATGTCCAAGCTCAAAGGATGAGCACGAGAAAATGAATGGAATCCCATACGCATCGGCTATTGGATCCGTCATGTATGCAATGGTATGCACTAGACCGGATATGTCATGCGCTTTAAGCATGACAAATAGATTACAACATAATCCGGGAAGTAGCCATTGGATGGCGGTTAAGAGTATATTGAAAACCTTAGAAGGACTAAGGACATGTTTCTAATATACGGGTCAGGTGAGGAGGAAATCGTTGTAAAGGGTACACGGATGCGAGTTTCCAAACCGATCGAGATGATTCTCAATCACAATCGGGATATGTTTTCATTATGAATGGTGGGGCAGTCTCTTGGAAGAGCTCAAAACAAGATGTGGTAGCTTTGTCCACCACATAATCGGAATACATCGCCGCCTCATTGGCAGCTCATGAAGCTGCATGGATTAGGAAATTCATTGCCGACCTAGGGGTGGTCCGTACCATTCAGGACCCTCTAGAAATCTTTTGTGACAACGAGGGTGCGATTGCTCAAATCAAGGAAAGGGTTGCACATCAAAAGACGAGGCACATTGAGCGGAGGTTCAACTACATAAGGGATGAAGTTGAAAAGGGAAAGATATGTATTCGCAAAGTTCACACCGATCTAAACATTGCGGATCCACTCACGAAGCTCCTTGAAAGGCCAAAGCATGAAGGTCACACTTGTGCCTTAGGACTTCGATATTCTAGTGATTGGATATGATCGAATTTTGTATTTGGATATCGGAACAATTGTTATTTTGACTCATTCATATGATTATGGTTTATGATTATGACATTTTGAGTTATGTTCCATTTTTGCATGTTTAGATCCATGATTAAGTTACTTATTCTAAATGTCAGTAGTCGCTCATATTTGTGGGAGCAAATATGAAGGTAAGACTATTATGAACTTGGATTGGTGGATATTCATAAGGTATGAATATAGAGCAAGGGTTGCTGCCAAGGTTCATAGATATTTATGGGATATAAATATTGGACTAACCCGCTCTCAAATGTTACTACATGGAATCTTTGTGATTGATCATAAGTAAATTTGAGGAAAGGCGAATATCATAGTATCCTCCGACCTGAGATACATATTGGGTCTTGATATTCACCAAGTATTATGCTTTGACTTAGTTCTTCGCTGCTCTGAAACATGACGGTACATAAGTCTAAGATCAGGTATGGTACTAGGTGATTGTGAAAGACGTATGTAGTCAAAAGGGGATTTGTCCCTCTTATTCGTTGAGAGTAAGATGTCTAAGGCCTGCTAAGTTAAATCAACAGAGAATGATCACTCTATGTCTTTGGATTTGACATGACGTCTGAGGCAAAAGGATAAATGATAGATTCACCTAAATCATTTCAAGTAAGGGACTTGAAGGGGATGATGTTATTGAATGGCAATTTGTCATGCATATTAGGAGTAGTAAACCGTAGTTAGGCGGTATTTGCTACTTGCATCAATCTTCTATGTATCTTGTGCAAGCGGGAGATTGTTGGACTCGGTCTGCCCAAGACATATATTATAACTGATGTGGCTAGTACGTTATGATCCAAGTCGGGTCATACCTAATAACAAGCTAGACAAACACCAATTATATTTTTTTATATATGATATGATCATAAGTAAATAAATATTTATGTTATTTGGAAAAGAGTTTCTAAATACAATGTACTTGTGAAATGAATAAATCATATGGATGATTTATATTTTGAGAGAGAACATTCCATAGTGTTATTTAAGATGATTAAATAACAATAAGTGAAAATGGTTACCTAGCATGTTGCCTATATGTTGTGTTACACTTATAAGTAATAAGTTTTATAACACAAATATATAAATGGAAGGTTTAAAAATAATAATAATAATAATAATAATAACAAGGAAGGAATCTCTTTCTCTCTTATTATTTTGTTGTTATTTCAAACGTTAGTGGAGACATGCAAGGTTTCTAATTAGTGTCATGGGTGGTGCCAAAAGATACACACTTACTTCCTCTTTCACTCTCATTTTTTGCAAGTAACAAAAAAGTTTTCTACTCTCTCTCTTTTCTCTCTAATTTTCGGCCAAGAGGAGGAGCCAAGGGAGGAAGAAAATTTTTGAGTGCAAATCTTAGCTACAAGGTGTTTGCTTGAAGGCTTGAAGGGTATACAAGCTTGTGGAACTCCTATCTTTAAGTTCTAGCCTACCATTCATCGTCCCTTTCACATTTCCTTGGTTTTGAAAGGTAGTCTTAACATGCATGGACTTATAGTGACATGCATGTGTTTGATAGTATGTATTTCGTACTTGGATCCGGGTTTGGGTTTTGCATCTATAAAATTGGTTTTATACACTATAAACTAACAAGATTTAAAACATTTATCCGCTACGTTTTTGGTAAAAGTAAGGTTTTATCACTTTGATAATCTTGTTAAAACCTAACAATTTATGCTATCATGAATATAGAAATATGATAATTGTATCAAGGAATTTTCTACCTTAGCCCAAATGTTTGAACGTGCACGTAAAAGGATAGAAGGACGGCACGTGTGTGTAAATAACACGACCAGAAAAGTTGTAAGTTTGTATTTCGATGCCATGTTATTTCTTTTGTTGAAACTAAACTAATTTTTATCAAGGGTGTTTGTTTTTTCTTTAGGTTTTGGGTTACTCGGGTCTTTTACAAGTGGGACACGTCAAAACTGTTTTGGGTATGTTTAGAAATAAGACAGGTTATCTAAATATATTCAACTTTTAATACTTACAAATCAGTAACTTGAAATTGGCATGATCTTTGATTTGGTAAACAAATTCAAGTTCTACCCATTATCTAAATATATTCAACATCAAAATTCCCATATCCACAAACAAATTGAATCAACTTTTCAGATAATTTTTTTAGCCCCACTCTAATTAGTGTAAAATTTTTGTTTATGGTTGCTTTTTAGTTGAACAGCTTTCCACTGAATAAAATGATATTTCTTGACTTCACAGGTACTGTGCGACAACTATAGCTGACGAAACTATACAACCGCTGTGCCCAAACAAATTGTTCATATATGATTTTGACCAACATAGCCTGCTAACAGGTAACCCTCTGTTGTTTATATTCAGTATATATATTCTATTATTTGTTTCACAATTAGTGATGGAAAAGTGGGCAAGTTAGGCGTGTTACATAACAAGTCAAAACGGGCCATTTGGGCATTTTAAAGCTAAACTCATAAGACTTGGTGTATTTCAGGGTGAGACTATCCAAGAAAAAAGACCAAGTAATGTATCAACATTTTATGTAAGCACCAACTAGAGGCATACACGTAATGGCTTTAGCCTATAAGCCTATCTTTAAGTATATTTGTAGTTCAGAAAACCTGTCTATATATGTTAATATATTAGTTTGATTTTTCTATACGTTTTGTAACCTTTGTTTCACATAGCTGTTCTCTTTTTGTAAATCGTTATAGGTAAGTGAAGCTAGAAACTTCAGCAGAGAAGAAGTTGAAATGAGCTCAACTTTTCCGGTGTTTCCGTATATATGAACACACAACAAGTGCTCATGTATAATGTCAGAACATCCTCAAAAATGGTCATGTTAGTCTGGTTCGCCTTGCCTGCTTTTATATGCTGGTGTTTTGTCTAATTGTTAGTTGTTCGGGTCATTTTCTTATACATGTTTTTTCTTTTATATTAAGAACAATGACTTCATAAATGAAAGAACTTTTAGATTTGTTGGAATCCATACTAATGCTTATTAATATGGTTGATGATGGCATGATAAATATCAAGAGAAGCTTTGTAGCTAAGATTTATGGAAGTGAAATTCTCACCCAAAAGAACGTATAGACTCATAAAAGCTTTGGAGCCAAGTTTTATGGAAGTGAAATTATTACCCTAATGAACGCTTAGACTTGTCGTGTAAACTTGGAATATATTACATATTACACATTTTTTTTTCTAGCAATTGGAATATGTTTTGGATTGAACTTATTATTGAAGTTATAATATTATGAATTCCACATTTACACTTTTATCAAGCTTTTATTTTATATATTTGTAGATCATTTGATTTATGCCGCACAAGTTTTTATTAGATTGTGGCAAAAAATTGTGCCACTAAAACTAATATGGATATGTAACTAAGATTATTTTTTAAAGACATAAAAATTGTGCCACAAAAGTCTATTTTTTATACTGTGGCAAAAAAGAAAAATGCCACTAAGGCTCATAAACTTTGTGCGGCATATAAAAAAAATGCCACTAAAAGGCTTTAATGTCACCGCTTCTAGTGGCACTTTTTTTGTGTGCCACACATTCTTAAAGTGGTCTTTAGTGGCACTTTTTTTTCCTTTTAGTGATATTTTTTGTATGTCACTATATGGCATTTTTTTTGTAGTGTTTGGTCAATAAAAGGTAACGGAAAATGGTCTTTTGAAGTGGCTGCATTTTATTTCCTATAATTGATGCACACTCGCCACCCGGCTACCGGTCAGGTAGCGATTTGTTCACCACTTTCATCTTTAATTACCTGGATGCCTGACGTGAGGTCGAAGACTCACTCAAAAATAAACCAATTACAACTAAATAGATAGCTATAAGTGGGTGTCGAACACAGAAAGTTTGTGGAATATGTGTTACTAAAGTAGCTTAGCAATTAAACTAATATAAAAGTAAATGACAAAAAGTAATCTTCAAGTTGATTTTGATTGAGTTTTATGAACTAAAATAAACTAGCAAATAAGTTGTACACAATCGATTAAACAAGTATTCCTCTTGGAGTTCGGGTTATTACGTAACACTCTTGTTAAAGTTCAATGGATAAACCATAATATCCCGGTTTTTTGTAAATATAATTGTTTGTGATTAATCAAGAACTAAGTACACGGATTCCTAGAACGCGAGGTTGCTACTTGGTAATCAATCAATATGTTTAACCCTAATTCCTTCCACTAAATCTCAATTGTCAACGACACCAAGAACGTATAGATTGCAATTAGGTTTAAACGATATGGACAATTTCCAAACAATCACATAAACATCATGATTATCCTAACATAAACAATTAGACAATCAATCCAATGTTCAAGAACAATTAACATAAAGTGCATTGTAAATAACCTTACATCCAAGAGAAATACCAAAGAAATTAGCCACACATGGTTTGGTTGATCATCATTGCTTCAATTGTATTGTTCGTAAGAATCAAACACACAAACTAATGATTGTTATCACCAAAAACAATGTCTTGGACTCTAGAAATCGCCCTAGGGTCGTCCTAATTGAAAGATATCTCAAAAAACAACCAAAAACGGCCGAAAAGGTGGCCCAAACTCGGAAGTTATGAGTCGGACCGTGGTCCACGGTCCAGACCGTGGGCCACGGTCCATCCACGGTGCATAGAATGACCACGGTACGGTGAAAACTGTCATTTTGGAGCTGGGTTGACCGTGGTCCACAGTGTTGACCGTGGGCCACGATGGAGTTTTTGCTCATTTTCTTGTTTTCTTCATATCTTTCTCGTTTCAACTCCGTTTTCTTCGCCGTTTTCACCCACGTTCTCGTAATTTTATCCTCTACCCCCCTCCTACCTGCAAACATATGAGTAACCCTAGTCAACAAATTCCATGAAATTATGTTGGTTAAGCCAATGCATTTATATCTTTTAACTCGCTTAACGGCTTCCCTACGAGTCACTCGTCACATTCCCACACTTAACCGTTGCTTGCCCCCAAGCAACACTTCAAACAACAATTGTTTTCAAACTACAACCACCAAACATACCAACAATCCCGGTTTAGTCAAGGTCCCAAATCATACACCAATCCCTCATTATTAGAGGTTTGCATTAGTGTCACTTAATATTATATTTAAAACATAGAATTCTAGTCAACCTTAACATGCTTTATTTTTTACTCACACATAACACACCGTCACTCATTAACTCTCTTGTCGGTGATTGTTCCATATATTACAACAATACTCGATTCTCCTTGCATACGCTTGTACCATCATCAAATCTCCACCTATTCATGCTTTAACACAAATGCAAATCAAAAGATCTTAAACGGGTTGTAATGGGGCTAGGTATAAAGGTATGGAATGGGAATATTGAAAGTGGCTCTGGCGATCCGATCCGGCTTATTACATCAAAACTAAATGAACAATAAAATAAACGACTATATACATTACTAACTTGCATCACAAACTCGATACACACTACTTTGGACATTGAATCCCAACTTTTTCTTTCTTTTTTCTCTTTTTTCTTTTTTTTTTCTTTTTTTTTTCTTTTTTTTTCTTTTATTTTTCGAGTAAACATAATACTTAATACTTCCTATTGATTAGTACTATAACAATTACAAATACAAAGAAATACCTACTAAGCCGGATCGTCTAGCAAAATAACATCGGGGTTTGATCAAATAAAAAGAATGGGTCCAATAAAGTTTTCTAAGGGAACCAACCCCCCGCCCCTCTCATTGCCCACGCTCATATGTGTAATGTATGAGGCCCAACCCCTAAAACCCACACTCACGCTCATCCAGACGAGGCTTAAACCTAATTGCCTCTATCACTTTTGCACTTATGCCTAGCTAAGGTCTCAAAATGTATTGACAGTACAAGTTCAAACGGAGAATAACCAATCCATCACCGCTCTTTAATTTCCCAATACTCAAGTGAATATGGACATGTTATGCGGGTTATTATACCGAAAGCATGCTAACCTTGACTAAAATAGTACTCAACCTCATTTTTAAAACAACTAAGTGAACCTGACTTTCAAGGAATTATGACCATGAAAATGGACCAAAACTTTACCCCGCCATCTTACCACTTTCCGGTTTTCTTCAATTTTTTTTAAAAATTTTTGAAAACGAAAAATTCCCCCATCCCCACACTTGGGATACATTCTCCAATGTATGGGTTTGAGAAAATAAAACAAAGACATTACTATTTAAAACTCCACTTCCATTCATGAAAAACCCGTGTTGTCCCCAACATAGTGTCGTAGAGAAATCCCTAAGAATTTCCCCACACTTGGTTTTTGCTGAGATGGTAGCTTAAAATACCATTAATAACAAATAAACTAGAAATTATAAAGCAAAATAAAAATAAAAATATACAAAATGTACAATTACCACCTTTATGAAACATTTATGGCATTCAAGGTAGGTGACTGCCCCTCTCCCCTGCAGTCTTCTCATTATAAGCACGCTCTTTTTCAAGCAACTGTTGCCAGTCTTCCAGCAAACCAGGGTCAGGCCCGAACATCTTCATCGTCCACCTTGGATCATTTAAGTTAGGTGGATGTCTCACTCTCGTCTTCCTTGGTCGGCCACCTTTTTCTGCCACCTTCTCACTCTGTTAATGTTCAACTTTTTTCTTCTCAACTGACCCGTCAATCACAAAACACTCCATTTTCGTGTGATCCTTTCTCAAGGATACACACTTGTTAACAGAATCCGCCTTCAAGCTTTCCTTGTCAACAAGAGGGTCAGTTGTATTTTCAAATAATAATAACCATTTATCACGATTCCCACATTTAATTCCTAGGGTCCCCTTAGCACAATCAATTTCTGCAAGTGAAGTGGTGAGGAAGGGTCTACCCAATATGACCGTGGGTTGCATATTAGTTACATTTTTAGCATAATCAAGTACTAAAAAGTCAACCGGGTAACAGATATCCTCCACATGTACCATCACATTATATATCGTGCCTCGGGGAAGTGTATGGGTTTGATCCGCTAAAAGCACGGTGGTGTTTACTTTTTGTAGCGGACCAAACTCATACTGGTCATATAAACTACCGGGCATGATACTAACACAAGCTCCAAGATCTAGCAGTGCCCGATCAGTTTTAAATTCACCAATTTGGATTGATAAAAGGGGCAGTCCTGGGTCTTGAAGTTTACTCGGGATAATATTATTATCAACCCTCTCATCCCTTATTTTGGTTAATTTGTGATTTAAACATTTATCATAAGAACAATTTTCACAAAAAGATATTTCATTCGGTTGTAATTCAGAGTTATTTTGAAACAGTGTTTCATAATCACTCACATTTTCAGTGTCATCACTAATCTCTTCCACCACCACCTCAACAAACTGTGGTGTTGGATCAACTTGAACACTAGAAATTCCAAAATTAGGTAAAAGACTTCCGCATTGATATGCACATTGTTCTCCTTCTTTAAGCTCGAGCGGTTTTTCTTCAAATTCTCAACATCAGTTGCAAGTTGACCCATTTGAGTGGTCAACGATTGAATGGCTTTGTCACGGACTTCATCCTTTTGCATGCGCACTTCATCAAGTTGATTTCTCCTTTGCATGTCTTGTTGTATCATCCTAAGCATATCCATGACTTCATTCCCACTTGAAGAACTTTGATGTGTTGTAAAACACACGTATTTTCCGCACCTTTTATCTACGTAATATATTATATTTTATGTGTTTTTACTCGTTTTAGATAGGTTTTACATACATTTATTAATCTTGTAGGTTTTGGGTAAAAGAAAGGAAGAAACCGGGACTTTTCAAGCTTTTTACGAGCCTTTTACGCATACAAGTTCAAGACAAAGCTCAAGGCCCGACCCGTATGCATCATGGAGGCCCAAGACCATATTATATTATATTATATAAAAAAATAAAACCCTAATCAGCCAAGAGAGCTGCTGATCGGATACAGCAGCACAACAGCAACACAACAGCAGCCAACAGCAGCAACAATAGCAGCAGCAACAGCAGCAACCAACAGCAGCAGGAAGAAAAGAAAAGAAAAAAAAAGTGTTGTTCGGCTAGGGTTTCATCGTGTGACGGCTAGGGAAGGAAGAATACACAAGAATCTAGCCTCGGGAAGGTTCGACATCAGTTTACACAGCAAGGAACGGCCGGGAATTCATCATATATCCTTCATTTTTTCACATTGTTCATTACTTTGATTATCTTGTTCAATTGTTTACTAGTTTTTGCAATTGATTGGTAGATTGAATTGTTTATGAGTATTGTTGATTGTTGAATGATATTTGAGATGATTAGTAGGAGTTTTATGATGTTTTATTTGATCAATAGCTGCTGTCCAAAAACTATGTTCGGCTAAACTTGTTAGTTCTACCTAGGGAAGATGAAAATTGTTGAGTTTTGATGAGTTTAATGGATTGTTTGATTAATGGACTTGAATTGCTATTGTAAAGTTTGATTTAGACATGAAATAGGTTGTGTTTAGTGGCTGGAAATTTTAGTGATTCATTGCATAAACCCCGTGTGTTGATTTATTAGTTTTGTATTGATTGATCGGTGCATTGTTTGATTCTAGACTTTGTGTTTAGGGTTTGTTTGCGGTAGGTACCACCGTAGGGTTTTGTTGCGTGAATTTGTGATTAAAGTACAGCGGTTAAACATCTTTCTTGAGACCGAGAGGTGACAGGAAGTAGGGTCGTCACATTGCCTTTGCATGCTAGAATAGGGATTGCGCGAGAGCGAGTTCGTTTCTTGTCAGGTTTAGGTATTTGAGCGACTAGTTGATCTATTTTGGTTTAAGTTGAATTGTTCCTCTATCCTTGGTTGTGTAGTATTCATTACCATTAGGGTCTAGTGTTGCTGAGACCGAGAGGTGATCCTTCATTAGAACACGTTAGCAATTATTTCTTGGTTTGGTCGTTTTAGGCGAATTTGAGTAGTTTAGGCTTGTTGAGTGAGACCGAGAGGTGATCCAGTGAGCCCGAGCGATCCTTAGTCGTGTCATCTTTAGGGACCGGTGTCTTGAAGTTATTCAATCCATTAGCATGTAAGGCCTACAATTTGATTCAGACCTAGGTAGACGTTTTTCTCCATCCAAAGTCACTTCAGTTAGTTTTCCTTTAAGTTTTCTATTTTTGGTAAGTTTTGTCAGTCAGTTAAGTAGTTCAGTTAAGTATTTAAAAATCAAAAATCAATATAATATTATTTTAAGGTAAGTCTTGTCTAGGGTTAGTGATCTTTAGCGTTCTAACGTGTCCACGTGTTCGATACTCGGACTTCCTAAGTCTATACTACTTGCGATCGGTACACTTGCCGGTTGTGTGTGGTTTTAGGATTTTCGTTTTAATATTAAAGCTTAGTTGTGAGGGTCATTATTATAGGGTTATTAGACACACATCAAGTTTTTGGCGCCGTTGCCGGGGACACGGTTTTAGGCGTTTTGAGAGCAATCCGAGTTAGGACTTATCTTTTTTGCTACTTGTAATTATTTTTGTTTTATTTTGTTTATTTGTTAGAATAGTTTAGATAATATTATTCCTAATTATAGTTATATGTGACAGACTCGATCTCTAGGACCACCCGACACGGAAGCATTTCCCGAGCCAGAGAGAGTTTCCTGAGAGACGTCGTCCCGTTTCACCTTCATCCACTTCTTCATCCGTTGACCCCGACGATAGGGATAGGATCATGGGCGACATTCCACCACCGAGGAGGACAGTTGCGGACCGGGCCCGGCCGGCCAATGCTGGCGCGAGATCCAGCATCGCACCACCCGCCATTGCAGATCCCGTCGAACATTCTGAATACCATTGCTCATTCTGCTCAGTTTCACGGGTTGCTTCATGAGAACCCGCACTCTCATCTCACTCGCATCGTGCGTATTTGCGACACTTTCCATCTTGCGGGCGTTTCCGAAGACGCCGTTAAGCTCCGCGTCTTTCCGTTTTCTCTCGCTGATCAAGCGAGTCTGTGGCTCGAGTCCCTCCCACAGGGCTCTATAGCTACTTGGGCTGCCATGCAGACCCAATTTCATGAAAAATACGATCCTCCGGCTAAGGCCGCTCGTTTGCGTAACCAGATACATTCTTTCCAAATGGAGGACACAGAGGGTTTTTACGAGACCTGGGAAAGATTCAAGAATCTATTAGCATTGTGCCCGAACCACGGCTTGCAAGATTGGGTAGTCATCAAAAAGTTCTATAATGGAGTGACGTACGCGACGCAGAGTATGCTCGACACGGTGGCGGGAGGAAATCTATTGACAACCAAGGACCCCGACGAGTGTATCGCTTTACTCAATGGGCTAGCTATGAGTGGGTACCAGAGACCACCCGCCAGAGGAGGTAAGACCGTCGATTCCATCTCACGAGGCATGCATTCGGTGGACACGACCACCGCACTGACGGCACAAGTCGAGGCATTGGCGAAGATGGTGAAGGATATGCAGACGAAGAACAAGTTGTGTGATCTCTGCAGAGGGGCGCATGATACCGTTCAGTGCCCAGTCAGTTCCCAAGAGGAGGCCGTAGACTTCGTAGGAAATCCAAACCGAAATCCAAATTCTTTCAATTCGTATAATTCGGGATGGAGGGGAAATCAGAACTCCAACTGGAGGAGCGGCAACCAGTCCGGTTATCAGCAGCGTCAGAGCTTATTTCAGGATGCCGGTGAGGGAGCGAGCAGTGGGGAGATGAAGCCCACTTTGGAGGAGATGATGGCGCAACAAACGCAGAAGCTGTCAAAACTTATGTCACGAGAGGATTCCCGACACAAAGAGATGCAGGAGAAGCTAGAGAGCACGACCAGTTCATGAGGAATCAGGGAGCGTCAATTCAGAGTCTCGAGCGGCAGATGGGAGAGATAGCGAGTAGGTTGAACGAGAGGCCGCAGGGTTCACTACCAAGTAACACCGAGTAGAACCTAAATGGATTCGCCAAAGCTGTGACAACGAGGAGTGGTGCAGGGGCACGAGAGGAGCCCGGGATTCAGCAAAGAGGAGTCGTCGAGGAGCTTGTAATTGTAGAGGAGCAGGTGGATGAGGAGATTCAGATGGAGTCTCCAACGGCCCAGGTGCATAGGAGAAGCAGCTCAGGGAGTTCAGCACAGGCCGAGAGACAGCAGCTACCAAGCAAGCTGCCGAGAGTCTACAAGCCCAGAGTACCATACCCCGGAAGACTCCGCCGAGACAGAGATGAGGAGCAGAATTCCAAATTTCTTGATCTTTTGAAGCAGCTTCACCTTAACATTCCATTCCTTGAGGCACTGACTCAGATGCCTAAACACGCGAAGTTCCTCAAGGATATCCTTTCGAATAAGGTGAAGCTTGCTGAGGTCGCTTCCATCCCATTGAGTGCTAGCTGTTCTGTTGTCTTACAACGGAAATTACCGGAAAAGATGGCCGATCCAGGGAGTTTCACGATTCCCTGCATCTTGAGTGATGATACGGTTATTCATGTGATGGCCGATCTCGGTGCCAGCATTAATCTCATGCCGTATTCTGTGTATCGCAAGCTGGGTTTAGGCGAACCGAGGCCTACCAGGATGAGTATCCAGCTTGCTGATCGTTCTGTGAAATACCCTCGAGGGGTGGTCGAGAACACGCTGGTTCGTGTCGACAAGTTCATCTTCCCAGTGGACTTTGTCATTCTGAAACATGAACGATGATGATAGCGCACCACTTATTTTAGGCCGACCATTCCTTGCCACTGCACAGGCGTTGATCGACGTCTGCGAAGGTAAGTTGATTTTGAGAGTTGGGGATGAGAACGTCACCTTTGACGTTCGACAGTCACTGAAACACCCCAAGTCTGCTGATGACTCACTGTACTTTATTGATACCATCATGGAGCATGTTGGGGAGTTTTTCAGCGAGATCTGTGGAGGATTTGCCTCTGACACTCAGATTCTTGATAGGGACATTCCGGAGATTGAGATGGTTGCAATGACCGACCAGTCAACGGAAGATGACGCCGAGTCACATCACCCTGAGTCTGAAGTGTCTGCTGAGATTGTACGTGACGATCCGATGGACCAACCTTCTGTCGAGAGCCCCCCTCCTTCTTTAGAGCTTAAGGAGTTACCTGCCCATCTGGAGTACGCGTTTTTGGATGAAGAGAGGTAGTTGCAGGTTATTGTCCCATCTGCTTTGACGGAGGTCGAGAGAGAGAGACTGTTGAGTGTGCTTCGAGAGCATAAGGAGGCCATTGCATGGAATATTATCGACATCAAGGGTATCAACCCTTCGTTTTACACGCATAAAATCCTCATGGAGGATAATTATAGGACTGTCGTTTAGCCGCAGCGGCGGCTTAATCCGAAGATGCAGGAGGTCGTGAAGAAGGAGATCATCAAACTCCTTGATGCGGGGATCATTTTCCCCATTTCTGATAGTTCGTGGGTTAGTCCAGTCCAAGTGGTTCCTAAAAAGGGTGGCATGACTGTCGTCACCAATGAGAGGAACGAGCTCATTCCCACTAGGACTGTGACCGGTTGGAGAGTCTGCATCGATTACCGCAGACTGAATGATGCCACGAGGAAAGACCACTTCCCTCTACCTTTCATTGATCAGATGTTGGAGCGTTTGGCAGGTAAGCAGTACTACTGCTTCTTAGATGGTTTCTCCGGGTACTTTCAGATTCCTATTGCTCCCGATGACCAGGAGAAAACCACGTTTACTTGCCCATACGGTACGTTTTTCTATCGACGTATGCCATTCGGACTTTGTAATGCTCCAGCCACATTTCAGAGATGCATGGTGGCTATATTTCATGACATGATCGAGGACTCCATGAAGGTGTTAATGGATGATTTTTCTGTATTTGGGAGCTCTTTCGATCGGTGTCTCTCCAAACTTGAGAGGATGTTGGCCCGATATGTTGACACCAACCTAGTTCTTAACTGGGAGAAGTGTCATTTCATGGTACGCGAGGGCATCGTTTTGGGGCATCGTATTTCGAGTTCGGGATAGAGGTCGACCGAGCGAAGGTCGATACTATCTCTAATCTTCCCCCGCCCACTTCCGTGAGAGCCATCCGGAGTTTTCTGGGTCATGCTGGGTTCTATCGCCGGTTCATTAAAGATTTTTCTAAGATTGCGAGACCCATGACCAAACTCTTGGAGAAGGATGCCCCATTCGTGTTTTTTGAGCAGTGTATTGAGGCGTTTGATCTTTTAAAAGACAAACTCATTAACGCCCCAATCATGATTGCTCCCGACTGGTCGCTTCCTTTTGAGTTGATGTGTGATGCGAGCGACTTCGCAGTCGGAGCGGTTCTTGGACAGCGGAAGGACAAACACTTCCATCCGATTCACTATGCTAACCGGACCCTGAATGGTGCACAGGAGAGTTACACCACCACCGAGAAAGAGCTTTTAGCTGTGGTGTTTGCATTCGACAAATTCAGGTCCTATTTTGTTCTGTCCAAGATGATTGTGTACACGGATCATTCTGCCATTTGTTATCTCTTTAGCAAACAGGATGCTAAACCACGCCTTATCCGATGGATCCTCTTGCTTCAAGAGTTTGATATTGAAATCCATGATAAAAAGGGGGCCGAGAATGTGGCGGCCGATCATCTTTCGCGTCTTGAGGGAGCTGAGTTAGGAGAGCCGGGGGTCAGGATCAATGACCACTTTCCGACAGAGAGTCTTATGTTTGTTTCGGCTCAGGATGAGGGTTTCCCATGGTTCGCCGACTTTGCAAACTATCTTGCTGACGGGGACTACCCGAAGATGTCTTACCAGCAAAAGAAGAAATTCTTTGATGATGTCAAGTTTTACCTGTGGGACGACCCGTATCTTTTTCGTATAGGTGCTAACCAGTTGATCAGGAGGTGTGTTGACGTTAAGGAGGGATGGCAGATTCTGAGCCATTGCCATGTTGGACCGACAGGAGGTCACCACGGTGCGAGTTTGACGGCAAAGAAGGCGTTTGATTGTGGTTTTTATTGGCCTTCGATTTTTAAGGATGCGCACGCGTTTGTGAAGAGTTGTGATCGTTGCCAGCGTGTCGGCAACATCTCGTCGCGAAATGAAATGCCCCAGAATGCTATTCAAGTTTGTGAGGTTTTCGACGTGTGGGGCATTGATTTCATGGGACCGTTTCCATCTTCGCGTGGGAACAAGTATATACTCGTGGCGGGTGATTATGTCTCGAAGTGGGTTGAGGCCAAGGCCTTACCCACTAATGATTCCCGAGTTGTACTCCGTTTTCTCAAGAGCCTTTTTGCTCGTTTTGGTGTCCCGAAGGCGTTGATCAGTGATAGTGGAACTCACTTCTGCAATGCGCAGATGGAGAAGGCGTTGCGTCGCTATGGGGTCACCCATCGGCTTGCAACCGCCTACCACCCACAGACTAGTGGGCAGGTAGAAGTGAGTAACCGGGGGATCAAACGTATTCTTTAGAAAACGGTTGGTTCGAATCGTCGGGATTGGTCCGACAAGCTGGATGACGCGTTGTGGGCCTTCCGTACAGCCTACAAAACTCCGACCGGTTCCACACCGTTTCGGATGATTTATGGGAAGGCCTGCCACCTGCCTGTTGAGTTAGAGCACCGTGCTTCTTGGGCCCTACAAAGGGTCAACTTCGATATGTCTGCCGCAGAGAGCACTCGTTTCCACCAGTTGCACGAGTTAGAGGAGCTGAGAGATCACGCTTACGCGCAGTCATTTAGGTATAAGGAGCGGACGAAGGAACTGCACGATAGGAAGTTGAAGGGTAGCAAGCAGTTCAAGTGTGGGGATTTGGTTTTATTGTATAACTCCCGGTTGAGGTTATTCCCGGGAAAGTTGAGATCCCGATGGTCGGGACCGTTCACTGTCACTAAGGTCTTCCCGTACGGCACTGTTGAAATAGAGGATAAAGGTGGGAAGTTTAAGGTGAACGGTCATAGACTGAAGCACTACATTGGCGAGCCGGTGACTGACCAGACGGTCGAGGTATTCTACCTTGACGCGCTCTCCGTGACTTAGATGCGACGGATGCACACTCGGGAGACTGCCCGAGTTGTAGAGTTTGTATTTATGTATTTGTGTGATGCTATCTGTTTTCTTTGTTTTTTCTATTTCAGGTTGTTCCAAGATGAAACCGCTCGTACTCAATCTCCATTTGAGTCGGTCGATTTAAGGAGTATCCTATATATAAAAAAATGTTTATTTCTTTATGTTTTTGTTTTCCGTATTGTACGCCGCTACATGCGAGCGATTTTGAGTTTTGCAGGTTATATTATACGCATGGTAGCTATGATGGCGTCTTGGAATAGGTTCTCCCGAGGTTGCGGCCCCGAATGAAATGCTATACGGTCGTTTGGACACCAATCTGCTGTTGAAGATTCTGCACACAAACCAGGGGAGTAACCCGTTCTTTGTTTTTACTCTTGTATACTTTATTTTTATTTTCTGTTTTATTTTTATTTTATTTTATTTCTTTTCCTTATACTCATCGAGGACGATTTCGTTCTAAGCGTGGGGATGGGGTTTATTTTACTTAGTTGTAAAAAAATTTTTGAAAAAAAATAAAAAATAAAATAAAATAAAAATTTGAAAAAATTTAAAAAATAGTCCCTTGAAAATTGTTTTCTCTACGTTAATCAGGAGATGATATTATTACCGAGTAGTGGTTATTTTATAAATTCTTGGTGGTTTCAAAAATATATATATAATAAATAAGAACAGTGCCCATTAGACCCGCACGTAATGTATGGTAACCGAACTGTTTGGACTCAGTAATCGTGTGTCGGTAGGCTCAGCCTTTGAGAATGAAAGGGCGGTTTGGTTGTTGACCTAATTGAACCTTTTAAATGGCCCGACTATAGTGGGAAACATCTTAGGGGTTTTGTTTGTTTAACTAAGCTCGTGACAGGACTAGAATGAAAAGCCGGGTCATACTCAAGCCTCGAGTCACATGATCGTCTGTATATTATTTGTATAATCTTTTGTATATGTGTCTATTCCTGTGAAGCTCCGTACTTTGTTGCGCGGTGGCGCAGACCTAAGCCTTGATGCATTTCTGTAGTTTCGTCCAACATGGTAAATAAAAAAAAAACAAAAAAAAAATGCAAAAAAGCCAAAGGCAGAAAAAAATTATTTTAAATCAAAACCACCATGAAGGAAACTACTGTCGGTCGATCTTGACCAAGCTAGAGTTTATAGGTTGTATATGAGTCAAAATGTTTTAATCATGTGGCAATAGGTTTAAATCAAGTTGGGGTGGCTCGACCCGGTAAAACCATAATGGAATTGGTGAATTGGCAACAGGGCTTTTAGGTGTGGGTTCCACTTAGTCATACAAATTAATAGAATTGTCACGCCTTATTTGCCTCGGTAAGTATTAGGGGCATGGGTTTAAAGTGGACAGCAATACCAGCAATCGACCTGATCTAGCTTATTAGGTGAAAGTTGGAAGAAATATCTGGGTAACGGGTCACTTGTTCTAATACTTAAAAAAAAAAGAAAAAAAAAATATTAATAATAATAATAAATAAATAAAACCAAGAGTTGTCGGTTGAACTCGGGTATGATCCTGTGTAGTATTCTTTTTCAGGGACGAAAAAGTCTTAAGTGTGGGGATATTTGATGTATTGTAAAACACACGTATTTTCCGCACCTTTTATCTACGTAATATATTATATTTTATGTGTTTTTACTCGTTTTAGATAGGTTTTACATACATTTATTAATCTTGTAGGTTTTGGGTAAAAGAAAGGAAGAAACCGGGACTTTTCGAGCTTTTTACGAGCCTTTTACGCATACAAGTTCAAGACAAAGCTCAAGGCCCGACCCGTATGCATCATGGAGGCCCAAGACCATATTATATTATATTATATAAAAAAAATAAAACCCTAATCAGCCAAGAGAGCTGCTGATCGGATACAACAGCACAACAGCAACACAACAGCAGCCAACAGCAGCCAACAGCAGCACAGCAGCAACAACAGCAGCAGCAACAGCAGCAGGAAGAAAAGAAAAGAAAAAAAAGTGTTGTTCGGCTAGGGTTTCATCGTGTGACGGCTAGGGAAGGAAGAATACACAAGAATCTAGCCTCGGGAAGGTTCGACATCAGTTTACACAGCAAGGAACGGCCGGGAATTCATCATATATCCTTCATTTTTTCACATTGTTCATTACTTTGATTATCTTGTTCAATTGTTTACTAGTTTTTGCAATTGATTGATAGATTGAATTGTTTATGAGTATTGTTGATTGTTGAATGATATTTGAGATGATTGGTAGGAGTTTTATGATGTTTTATTTGATCATTAGCTGCTGTCCAAAAACTATGTTCGGCTAAACTTGTTAGTTCTACCTAGGGAAGATGAAAATTGTTGAGTTTTGATGAGTTTAATGGATTGTTTGATTAATGGACTTGAATTGCTATTGTAAAGTTTGATTTAGACATGAAATAGGTTGTGTTTAGTGGCTGGAAATTTTAGTGATTCATTGCATAAACCCCGTGTGTTGATTGATTAGTTTTGTATTGATTGATCGGTGCATTGTTTGATTCTAGACTTTGTGTTTAGGGTTTGTTTGCGGTAGGTACCACCATAGGGTTTTGTTGCGTGAATTTGTGATTAAAGTACAGCGGTTAAACATCTTTCTTGAGAACGAGAGGTGATAGGAAGTAGGGTCGTCTCATTGCCTTTGCATGCTAGAATAGGGATTGCGCGAGAGTGAGTTCGTTTCTTGTCAGGTTTAGGTATTTGATCGACTAGTTGATCTATTTTGGTTTAAGTTGAATTGTTCCTCTATCCTTGGTTGTGTAGTATTCATTACCATTAGGGTCGAGTGTTGCTGAGACCGAGAGGTGATCCTTCATTAGAACACGTTAGCATTTATTTCCCGGTTTGGTCGTTTTAGGCGATTTTGAGTAGTTTAGGCTTGTTGAGTGAGACCAAGAGGTGATTCAGTGAGCCCGAGCGATCCTTAGTCGTGTCATCTTTAGGGACCGGTGTCTTGAAGTTATTCAATCCATTAGCTTGGTAGGCCTACAATTTGATTCAGACCTAGGTAGACGTTTTTCTCCATCCAAAGTTAGTTAAGTTAGTTTTCCGTTAAGTTTTCTATTTTTGGTAAGTTTTGTCAGTCAGCTAAGTAGTTCAGTTAAGTATTTAAAAATCAAAAACCAATATAATATTATTTTAAGGTAAGTCTTGTCTAGGGTTAGTGATCTTTAGCGTTCTAACGTGTCCACGTGTTCGATACTCGGACTTCCTAAGTCTATTCTACTTGCGATCGGTACACTTGCCGGTTGTGTGTGGTTTTAGGATTTTCGTTTTAATATTAAAGCTTAGTTGTGAGGGTCATTATTATAGGGTTATTAGACACACATCAAACTTTGACCCGAAGACCCACTTTGACCACTTCTCGATTGTTGAAATTGACTTTGACAGCCTTGATTGTTGTATTGTTGGTGTGGAACATAATTTCCTTGATTCCCTTGGAAATTTGGATTGGATTGAGTAGCCGGATTCCCATAAAGAAATTTGGGATGATTTTTCAACCCGGGGTGGTAAATGTTTGAATTCATGTTATAATTTTAACCACCTCCCCCTTGACTTTGAAGTGCATTCACCTCCTCCACTTGTACTTGTCCCACCATACACACATCTGATACATGGCCCAACTCATTAAAATTTGTACAAACATCAATTCTTTGGTTAGTGGTTTGTACTCCTACATCTTTTACGGCATGGACTTGCGGTCTTCCAATTGCCGGCCTTGCTCTCCTTGCGGTTTGAGCCTTTCTCTTTGATGTGACCGACATTTACTCCAAGAATGCCCAATCATCGTGTTCATAATTGGTACCGAATGTACCATTTGTGATTGAAATTAAATCCCGCTCATCTTCCGTATTCAACCCCTCATGAAAAGCATTTAACAACTCCCAAAGAGCAATGCCATGGTGAGGACAATTCTTGATCATCATATTGAATCGCTCAAATGCTTCATGAAACATCTCACCCGATTGTTGTTGAAAGCTTCTCAAACTTCGTCTGGCATCATTTGTCTTTTGGGCCGTGTAAAACTCTTCCAAAAACCTTTTTTGCATCTCGGCCCAAGTGTAAATTGATGCGGAAGGCAAAGTGTAGAACCATCTCTTTGTCTTATCTTCTAACGAGAATTGGAATAAAACAAACTTAACCTTATCCCGTGAAAAGCCTTGACCCCTGATCATGTTGCACATAGAATCATATGCCTCTAAGTGAAAATAAGGTTCTTCGGTTGTTAAACCCTTGTACTTGGGTAAACTTTGGAGTGCGTTGGTTCTAACCTCAAATGTTCTTCCATTTTGATTTTGAGGAATGACCACCGGAGATGGGTTATTGGTGATGATCGATCGAAAATGAGCTTCAATTGCCCTAACCATTTCTCTTTCATGACGTCTTGGTACCCCCAGTGGTACTCTCGGTTGGCCCATTTGTCGGAAAACGGGCCTTTGTTGAAATTGCGGTTGGGGATTTGGTTGTTGAAATTGAGGTTGTTGATAATGTAGTTGTTGTGGAACTTGTTGCAATGGTTGTGGTTCTGTACTTGATTGATATTCGGGCCACCCCATTGTTGCGGTTGAAGTTCGGGTCCATACCCAAACTGCCCTTGCACCCTCAATTGATTCCCATCAACTCCACTTGCATATCCTTCTTCAAACTCTTCATACCCTTCATTGTTATCGTGATAACGTGGCCCACCAAACGACTGCGGGCCCAACCTAAGACCCAGTGAAGTATGGATGATGGGTGGGTCTTGTGGTAATATGTATGGTTTATTATAAGGTGGGTTTTGTTGAGATTGGAAAGGTGATTGTTGTGGTGTGTTTGATGATTGTCCTTGAATAGGCATGAAGTTGGTTAAAGGTAGAAGGTTAGCTGGTGGTTAAAAGCTGAACACGGTTGAGGTAGGCTCACTTGTAGGGCTTGTAGTGGTAACGGTTTCATTGGGAGGAGGGTTTTCCGGGTTGATGGGTGGTGGCATAGGTGGTACAGATTGACCCGAAGCCATGTTTGTGGTGTCAGTTGTTCGACTGCGTGTGCTTGGTGACCTGATAATCTTATTCTCCCTTTGAAGAATCAGATTCTGACAAGCAGTTCTTTCAATTTCCAGATTAAATGCTAACGGTGAAGAAGACCGCAAGCGTCGCGTATGCATATACCTATAAGTACCTGCACACTAGCACAACCAGTGTAAAACTGACAATAACAATTAAACAAAAACTACAAAAAAATAACACACGTTGCGCTCTACTACTCCCCGGCAACGGCGCCAAAATTTTACGTGAGGTCGAAGACTCACTCAAAAATAAACCAATTACAACTAAATAGATAGCAGTAAGTGGGTGTCGAACACAGAAAGTTTGTGGAATATGTGTTACTAAAGTAGCTTAGCAATTAAACTAATATAAAAGTAAATGACAAAAAGTAATCTTCAAGTTGATTTTGATTGAGTTTTATGAACTAAAATAAACTAGCAAATAAGTTGTACACAACGATTAAACAAGTATTCCTCTTGGAGTTCGGGTTATTACGCAACACTCTTGTTAAAGTTTAATGGATAAACCATAATATCCCGGTTTTTTGTAAATATAATTGTTTGTGATTAATCAAGAACTAAGTACACAGATTCCTAGAACGCGAGGTTGCTACTTGGTAATCAATCAATATGTTTAACCCTAATTCCTTCCACTAAATCTCAATTGTCAACGACACCAAGAACGTATAGATTGCAATTAGGTTTAAACGATATGGACAATTTACAAACAATCACATAAACATCATGATTATCCTAACATAAACAATTAGACAATCAATCCAATGTTCAAGAACAAATAACATAAAGTGCATTGTAAATAACCTTACATCCAAGAGAAATACCAAAGAAATTAGCCACACATGGTTTGGTTGATCATCATTGCTTCAATTGTATTGTTCATAAGAATCAAACACACAAACTAATGATTGTTATCACCAAAAAAATGTCTTGGACTCTAGAAATCGCCCTAGGGTCGTCCTAATTGAAAGATATCTCAAAAAACAACCAAAAACGGCCGAAAAGGTGGCCCAAACTTGGAAGTTATGAGTCGGACCGTGGTCCAAGGTCCAGACCGTGGGCCACGGTCCATCCACGGTGCATAGAATGACCACGGTACGGTGAAAACTGTCATTTTGGAGCTGGGTTGACCGTGGTCCACGGTGTAGACCGTGGGCCACGATGGAGCTTTTGCTCATTTTCTTGTTTTCTTCATATCTTTCTCGTTTCAACTCCGTTTTCTTCGCCGTTTTCGCTCACGTTCTCGTAATTTCATCCTCTACCTCCTCCTACCTGCAAACATATGAGTAACCCTAGTCAAAAAATTCCATGAAATTATGTTGGTTAAGCCAATGCATTTATATCTTTTAACTCGCTTAACGGCTTCCCTACGAGTCACTCGTCAATGCCGACTTTCTTTGGGACTACCTGTGTTGGAGTTACCATGCACTATCTGAAATGGGATAGATAATTCTCGCATCCAACCACTTGATTACTTCGTTTTTCACCACTTCTCTCAAGTTGGGATTCAA
Organism: Bidens hawaiensis; assembly: GCF_021521415.1. Taxonomy (NCBI): domain Eukaryota; kingdom Viridiplantae; phylum Streptophyta; class Magnoliopsida; order Asterales; family Asteraceae; genus Bidens; species Bidens hawaiensis. Next base: position 248,905 of record NW_027491382.1, on the reverse strand, counting down.
CCTCCTTTGAGTTTCCCGAGTAGGCTTTGCATCATCCGTGGTGATGATTTTGTGCAAGACTATGGATGGACTAATACCATTTAAATCTGTTATAATCCACCCAATAGCCGCCTTGAAAGCGTTCAACACTTCCAACAACCCTTCTTCTTGAGCCTCATTCAAATTAGAGGCAGTGATAACTGGCAGCGTCTCACCTTCTCCCAAAAATGCATACTTGAGATGACTTGGAAAGTCTTTCAATTCCACCTTGGGAGGACAAATCAATGAGGGTTTAGTATCCGAATTGATTTATGTTGGTAGACTTTCAACCTGATGAGTCCACAGTGGTCTTCTGTCTTGCAATGCCAATGCATCTTGCTTCCTTTCCTCCAACTCCAATGCACAAATGTGAACCTGTTCAGAATCATCATAAACACAAATATCCAACATACCTTCCTCATACTCCTGTGGTACACACCCATCTATAATATCTGCCATAAAACATTCTTCACTAGCCAAAGAATTAGAAATATTAGTAAACACATTTAAACGCATTTTTCTATTTCCGAAGGCCATATCAACTGTACCATACCGGCAATCAATAATAGCATGAGCAGTGTTTCAAAATGGCCGACCCAATATGACATTTTGTTGTTGTGTTGGGTCAACCGACGATTAATACAAAATCAAAAAGTCAACAGGATAATAAAATTCCTCTACTTTACAATAACATCCCGCACTATCCCCCAAGGAAGTTTAGGAGACAAATCAGCCAATACAACTGTGGTCCCAACCCTTTTAGGTGGACCAAAATCGTATTGGTCATACAAACCCCCCGGTAGGATACTCACACCCGCTCCAAGATCCAATAGCGCCCGTGACATTTGAAAGTCACCTACTTGAATGTTGATCAAGGGCGCTCCCGGGTCTTGCAGCTTATGTGGGAGGTCACCCGTAAGAATTGCACTCACTCGTTCAGTTAAATCAACTCGTTTAGGAACTTTTTGTTGTCTTTTCTGAGTACACAATTCTTTTAACAACTTTGCTTAGGTGGGTACTTGATTTATTGCCTCAAGTAAAGGAAGATTAACTTTAACCTATTTGAATGCCTCCCACATCTCCTCATTTTGAGGACCCCGTTTTAAAATCACGTTTTTCTTGCCCGGATCTTGCAAAGCCGAAGGAAATGGAATTGCAACCTCTTCCGCTTCCTTGCTTTTATCATTTAAAATCTCCTTTTGATCCGAATTTTGTTTGAAAACGTGGATGGTTTAGGAGGTTGAATGGGTGAAGATTGTTCATCTTCACTTTCTACCCCCGTCACCTCCTTTACCACACCTTCAACTAATTCTAGCGTGGCATTGATTTTAAACTCCTTTCCACTTCTTAAAACACTTACCTGATTAATCGTCACATTGCGAGAAGTAGTATGAGTGATGTTCACCTTGGCGTCACTCGGGAGTTGATCTTTGTTCTTCTTCAAATTGGATACCTCAGTTGCAAGTTAGCCCATTTGAGTTGTCAATGATTGAATGGCCTTGTCGCGAATTTCATCCTTTTGTACACGAACTTCATCCAACTGATCCTCTTTTGCATCTCTTGTTGCATCATCTTTAATATGTCCATCACTTTATTCCCACTTGATGAACTTTGACCCGAAGACCCACTTTAATTACCACCAGACTGCTGAAATTGACCTTGATTTCCTTGGTTATTCCCACTTTGAACATTTCCTTGATTAAAGTATTGTTGACGAGGAAGAAAATGGGTTTGAGACGTCCCTTGGAAATTAGGATTGAGTTGAGTTGATTGATTTCCATAACGAAAATTTGGATGATTCCTCAACCCGGGGGGTAAGTGTTTGAGTTCATATTATAATTCCAATTACCACCTCCTTGACCTTGAATGGCATTTGCCTCTTCAACTTGCCCTTCCACACCTGGACACGTATCACTAGCATGTCCCAACCCATTACAACTTGTGCACACATCATACACTTGATTAGAAACTTGAGGTGCTTCATTATTAAAGGCATGCACTTGTGGTCTTGTAATAGCCGGCCTTGCTCTTCTTGCTGTTTGAGAATTTCTCTTTTATGTGACCAACATTAGCTCCAAGAATGCCCAATCATCTTGTTCATAATTGGTACCGAATGTACCATTTGTGATTGACATTAAATCTCGCTCGTCTTCCACATTCAACCCCTCATGAAACGCATTTAGCAACTCCCACCAAGCAATTCCATGATGAGGACAATTCTTGATCATCATGTTGAACCTCTTGAATGCTTCATGAAACATTTCACCCGATTGTTGTTGGAAAGATCTCAAACTTCGTCTCGCATCATTAGTCTTTTGGGCTGTATAAAACTCTTCCAAAAACCTTTGTTGCATCTCGGCCCAAGTGTAAATCGATGCGGATGGCAATGTGTAGAACCATCTCTTCGCCTTATCCTCCAAAAAAAATTGAAACAACACCAACTTTACCTCATCCTGTGAAAACCTTGGCCCCCGACCGTGTTGCAAATAGAATCATATGCCTCCAAGTTAAAATAGGGTTCTTCCGTTACAAGACACTTGTACTTCGGTAAACTTTGGAGTGCATTAATTCTAACCTCAAATGTTCTTCCTTGGGGGTTTTGAGGAATAACCACCGGAGATGGGTTATTGGTGATGACCGGTCAAAAATGGGTTTCAATTCCCCTAATCATTTCTCTTGCAGGCCGTCTTGGTACCCCTAATGGCACTCTCGGTTGGCTCATTTGCCTATACATGGGCCTTTGTTGCACATGTTGTTGAAATTGCGGTGAGGCCCACCCCATTGTTGCAAATTCTGTTGCGGTTGTGGTTCGTGTGCATACCCAAATTGCCCTTGAATCCTTAATTGATTCCATCAATTCCACTCGAATATCCCTCCTCAATACTCTTCGTACCCTTCAATATTATCACCAAATCGTGGCCCACCAAACCAATGCGGGCCCGTCCTAAAACCCAATGAGGTATGGATTATGGGTGGGTCTTCCAGTACTGTATATGACTAATTACAAAGTGGGTTTTTTTGAGATTGGAAAGATGATTGTTGTGGTGAGTTTGATGATTGTCCTTGAGTAGGCATGAAGTTGGTCAAGGGTGGAAGGTTAACTGGTGGTTGAAAGCTAAACACTGTTGAGGTGGTTATACTTATGGAGCTTGTAGTGGTAATGGGTTCACAGGATGGTGGGTTTTGTGAATTGATGGGTGGTGGCATTGGCGGTACATTTTGTTCCGAATTGATGGGTGGCATCAGTTGTTCGAATTTGTGTGCTTGGTGACCCAACAATCTTGTTCTCCCTTTGAAGAATCCGATTATGACGAAAAGTTCTCTCAAATTCAGGATCAAATGCTAACGGTGATGAAGACCGCAAGCGTCGTGTATGCATATACCTGTAAGTAACACTAGCACAACCAGTGTAAATCTGACAATAACAATTAAAGAAAAACTAAAAAAATAACACACGTTGCGCACTACTCCCCGGCAATGGTGCCAAAATTTAACGTGAGGTCGAAGACTCGCGTAAAATTAAACCAATTACAACTAACTAGATAGCCGTAAATGGGTATCGAACACGAGGAGTTTGTGGAAAATGTGTTACTAAATAGCTTACAATTAAACTAATATAAATGTAAATGACGAAAAAGTAATTCTCAAGTTGGTTTTGATTTGATTTTATAAACTAAATAACTAAACGAGAGTTGTAAACAATTGATTAAACGAGCATTTCTCTTGGAGTTCGGTTATTACGCAACACTTTTGTTAAAGTTCAATGGAAAAATCATAATATCTTGATTTTGGGTAAGTGTAATTGTTTGTGATTAATCAAGAACTAAGTACTCGGATTCCTAGAACGTGAGGTCGTTACTTGGTAATCAATCAATATATTCTCAACCCTAATTCCTTCTACTAAATCTCAATTGTCAACGACACCAAGAACGTATAGAATGAAATTAGGTTAAAACGATATGGACAAATTACAAACAATCAAACAAACATCATGATTATACTAACATAAACGATTAGATAATCAATCCAAATGCAAGAACGATAAACGTAAAGAGTTTTGTAATAACGTTACAACCAAGAGAAATACCTAAGATTTTAGCTACACATGAGTGAAATCATCATACCAATGTTTAATCCAATGCAATCAAAGATTATGATGTTAATCCTCAATTAGAAACACCCAAAATATTGTTCCAAAGCACCAAAATCCCCCACACCAATTATCTAGTTCGGAATAACCTTCAAAGTATGTCAAAAAGCACTTATAACATAAAATTCGAGTTGTAACTGCCATCAGTGTCAGGGTCCTCCGTAAGCTATGGTGGCCACCGTAGCTTACGGTGGCTTTGAAACCCATTACACCAGAAATGTTCTGTTTACGCCAGTCCTCCTACGCTAGATCCTAACGTAGCTTACGGTGGCTACCGTAAGCTACGGTAGCCTCAATTCCTTATCTCTTATGCTTCTTTGACTTGTTGACTTCTATCTTCAAATCCCAAGTCCTTTGCTCCTCTCCATCATAGTTCCCTTAAATCACCTTTTCTCAGCGCTTGTACCTGCAAACACACATAATATACTGTAGTAACCTAAATCCTTCAATTAACACGTAAACGCACATGTTTTAATTAGATTTACTACACTTAAGGGTGGCTTTACAATCCACCCGTCAATAACCAATTTTACCACTGAACTATAAGATAGTTCTATCATCTCTTCTTCCTGATTGATTGGTACCATTCTGAGTTCTTGCCCTTTTGGTGGTTCAGGTTCAGACTGTTTGTGCAATTGGAGTTTGTTCTTCAGTTTGTGTTCTTTTTAAAGCCTCCAATGCAGCCCTTATTGCCTCATCAACTTCCTTCCTCATTCTCTCTTCTTCTTCTTCTTGTGGTTTCTTCTTCATCTTAATGAGTGTTTTAGGCACCTCTTGATCAATCTCCTCCTCTTCCTCTTCAGCCAACACCCTCTCTCATTCTTGATTTATCAAATTTATCACAGTCTTGACTGATTCAACTTCTACCATATCTGGATCTATTACATCATCCTTCTGAAGTATTTCATATCCAGAAGTTACTTTTGGAGTGGATTTAGGGTGAAGATCTTCTTCTGTCAAAGCAATCCCTTTTCCTTTCTTCATTCTTTTCTCCATTTGTTCTGGGGTTTCTTCTTCTTTATTAGACTCCCCCTCTTCCTGTCCCCCTATTTTGGTGCATCTGACGTCTTCTCAACCTCAGAGTGCTACAGGGTTCGAATCTTCAACAAGGCCTGTTGCAGGGCAGTCTCTAAAGCCTTGTTCCGTACCTCCAGCACTACATTTTTCTCCTTCAGCGTAATGTTCGCAAAATCCAATTCTGCATTTTCTAAAATAAGATCATAGATGTCCGGGCTGGATGGTGGTGTTTCCTAAGTGGGTTTAAAATCTGGTTCAGAGAATGGTTCAGGTGAGGAGGTTTCTAGTGATGGTAGTTTGTAGGATTCAAGTTCTGTAGATAAGGGTTGGGAAGTTTGAATGGACTCGGTATGTATAGGTTCTTGTAGAGGAGGGGTTGGTGTTGAGATATGTGTGTCTTGAGCAGTTTTGCCTGGTGGGGACAGGTGGGGTTGAGACGATTTGGTCTTGAATAGGAGATATAGGTGGAGTTGGAACAAGAGTTTCATTAATTGGTTCAGGCCCTTAATTTATGGTATCAGTTGTGGAAGGAGATGAAGGAATGTTGTCATTAGCAGGCTTGGATTCAAGTGAATCAGTATCATCATTTTGCTCTACAGGGTTTGGTGAATCTGGTGGAGTGATTTTCTTAATGTTGTCAGTGACATTTGATACCACATTGGCTATAAAATCAACTTCATCAATATGCTCAGGTGCCATGTTACTAGGACCCACAACTAGTTCATCAACTGGTTTAGTAACCTCAATTTCTGGTCCTGTATCACCATCTTGATTCTCCATGTGTACATCAGATTCTGCACCTATAAATGTGACCATCTCATTTCCAACAGGAGCTTCCACACGCTCATTCATTTCAGCATTATGACCCAGATCCTCAACATTTTCGGCTTCAAGAGCAATTGGTTCATTGATAGGGTCATTACCAGCACCATCACCTCCATACCCTGATCATTATCATCATCATTTCCACCATCATTTCCTCCAACATTCTCATCATCTTCACCCTCGTCATCATCTTCTTCACTATGTCCTGGGTGTGAATTACATCAATGGCACCCAATGCAGGAACTAGTAACCAAGGGAGAACATCCCAATCATTTTTGTCATCAAACTTGCTCCTGACATCCTATATCCTCTGACATATGTTTGGGTCTTGCAACCTCAATACTTCTCCCGTCAGCTATAGGTTCTGTAAAGACCTATTGATGAGTATCTGTAGAAATCTTGGATACATCAGAAATCTTTGATTCACAGCCTTCTCAGCATTTGAAACCAACCCATTAAAGATGAATCGTGAAAAGTTGAATGGTTGTTGGTATAGAATGGCTACTGTCATTGTTTCTAACTCTCTGCTCAACATAGTCTAAGTCCCTTTCCTTGGAGATAGGGACTGAATCACATGATGTATTAGGAATCGGTAAAGTAGGGGAAAACTTCCCTTTTGAAATTGTCCTTCTTTAACATCCGCTTGATATCCCATAGTTTCTTGGAAGATCCTCAGCAATCTTGGGACCAAATACGATGGCTGCACCTCATGATTGTCATTTAATTGTAATGCCACTCTGATCAATGCTTCAGTGATTTCAATATCTTGATTTAGGACAGAGGCTTCAATCCTCTTCCCATTGACATCATTAACATAAGTGACCGAATTCCAGAAATCAGTGATGTGATTTCTATAAATCGTTGGATTCTCTGTCAAAGCTACCCTCAGGTTGGAATTTTGGAGGAAATTGAGCATGAGCTACAACTACCTGTTCTCATTATCTACCTCCAATTGGGCACACATATTATGTCTCTTTTCGAATTTCATGGCCATCAGTTCTGTAAAGTAGAAGAATAGTCAGTATACATAGATGCATAAACGATAGTCGAGTGTAGTAAGAGAAGAATAGTGTCTTCAGTAACTTTTTCCGTAGTCGTATGCGTACCTCCACAATTAAATTAAACAATCAGTAACCGTTCAATAGAAACCCTAATTTCAAAACTTGGGGTTAAGATAACGATAATCGATATCTTACCAAGGTCGAAACAGAGCTAATGGCTATAATCGAAGTAGTATAACAAATAGATGGTCTGAGTAAGCAGGGGATGAACGAGCAAGAGGGTTTTTCAATTAGGTTTAAAGCGGGAGAGGAAATATGCGAAAAATTTTCTAAGTCCTCCTTTTATACCTAACGTTTGGTTGGAACAGTACTCTTTTGTCGTCTAGTACACGACAGTTGTCATTTAATTCAAATTAGCTGTACCACCCTTGCTCGAGCAAACAACCAAATAACCAGCTGTCTCCCACTGTACTCGAGTACTCATCTTAGAACATGCTCGACGTACAATAAAACTTTGGTTATGAAATGTTCATTTATGGTTTGCTCAAGAGTCAGTATACTCGAGTAAACTTAGAAAATGTTTATCCTTTTGAGATTTTTCAATACAGTATTCGAGTACACCCATGCTCGAGACCCTTAACCAGTATCCAACTTTTCACATAATGTGAAGTCACACACATGCTCGAGTATATGGTCATGCTCGAGATTTTCTCAAATCACTACAACCTTAAGATGCAATCTTAGTATGCTTGTGAGAACAAGCATGCTCGAACAAGTTTTACCAATTTCTAACACTCAACATTTATGCTCGAAGTATATAAGAATTAATCAGTTGATCATTCATACGCGAGACACACTTAGAACAACTCTTACTCGAACATACTTAGATAATCCTGTGAATGCTTATGGTGGTAGAGTACATGCATGCTCGACAACACTTATTCTATCCTTCCAGTTTGTGCTCGAACAATTGAGCCTAGTCTAGCACACACTTTTGCTCGAACTGCTTAACCAAATTTATCCTTCAATTTCTTAAGCTCGAACTCATAACCTTAAGTAGCTAGCACACAACCTTGCTCGAAATACCTAAATCAAATGTATCATTAAATTTCTTAAGCTCGAACTCATGACCTTAAGTATCTAGCACTCAACCTTGCTCGAAATACTTAACAAATTCTTTCCAACTCTCAAGCTCGAATCCTGATGCCAAAGCATTTAACATGCAATCATGCTCGAAATACATAACATCAATTATCATATCATAGTAAGAGCTCAAAAGTAAGATGCATGTAGAAATACATAGACGAATTTAACAGTTCATTTAGCATACTCGAAGCAGTTTATTCACACATACAGGCAGGATTCTTTACTCGAAACACTTAAAGCTTTTCAGATTTGATTTTGAAAACCAACAAATTATTTGCCTATCAGTCTAGACATTTTTCACACAAACTTTGCTCAAATTTCAACACTTCAAAAATTGGGAATTTGGACACTGAGCTAACTCAAGCATTTTAGTCTATGGTGAAGTAAGAGATCAAATTTCAGTTGATGTTTCATTTAAAATGTTTTCATAGAAAGATCTCAACATGGGATCATACTCTTTTGAGCAATGTCACAACACGTCATGGTCAGTATTATTTTAACTTAAGCCAGGTTGACAGCAGGTATACTTAGCATAATTTTCAGTGCTTTCTGTGATACTTATTAATTCCAATTAAGGCATAATATAACAATGGTTATTACTATATTTTCAGGTTGTCTCTAATCTCTACTCAAGGCTTATTTAGCTTTCTCCAAGTCACCCCAAGTTGACTTCAACCCAATGAAGTATGGTCAGTACATTCTAAATCTTAAAATAAACTAAGCTTTACAAAACTTTCAGAAGATAGTTTTTTTTTTTAACTTGTCTTTAGCTCCTTTTTGTAGCTTTAAGCTTTACTTTACTAGACATTCACATTGTATGAATTTTCTTAATAATAATACATTAATTCCTAATTGACCAATACTTCAAGAGGCTTGTGTATGACTGGATAATTACCTTTCTGCCCATCATTCGAGGAGATATGCTAGAGAGCATACCCTATCTTCTAATGTTTAACCACGTCAGACTTAGCAGGATTTAGGTTTATATCACATAGGCAAATACACATTATGGAAAGCTACCATACCATGTCAGTGACTGTACTTCAAGCCTTTTAAACTGATAATTCATGTGTTAGTTGTCTCAAACAGTTTTCTATCATTTCCCAAAGGTTGGATAAAATTTCTATCCAAAAACCTTTAAGCTTCTACAAAGCTTGTAACTGAATAATCTTATCATATCTCCTATGAGATCACCAAAAACAGTTTTGCTTAGTCAAAAACAATTTTAAAGTTTAAAAGCCATTTCTTCAGAGAGTTAATTTTAAAACATGATTTGGAAAAAAAATGTTGTCTTTTAAGAATAGTTGACATGCAAACACTTCAATACTAGCACACAAGTTCAGACAATTCATCCAGACTTGATGAATCTTTCATTCGAGCATACAAGTCTTATCGAGCAAACTTGAAATATGTCATGTCAATGCGTGTGCTCGATGGAAATAACTTGAAATTTATCATTACAATCCATGTGCTCGATGAACTTCATAGAAGTTTCATTCTGCTCGAGTAATAGACATGTGCTCGAAATACTTGGAAAGTTTTCCAAAGCAGGTGTATATGCTCGAGCAGCTGAGACATGTTATCTTTGCTCGAAATACATAGATAAGTCTTCAAGTGGCACTGTTTGTGCCCGAGGAGCAACAAGCATAGATTCATGCTCGAAATACTTAAATCTACAAAAAAATATATCAAGTAAGCACAGATCTAAGTACAGAGGATATCAATCAGTAAATACAAGATATTTTCTCCATAAACAAGTCAAAAATCATGATTCATTCGATCCAAATTATCAGTCAAGCATAGCAACAAATCATTCAAACATTCACAGTGAGTGGTATAGATGGTTAGTAAGCATCTCACTCAAGCACACATCATCAATCAGATTTCATCAGCATTTATCATACCTAGGCATTTTAACAGAAAGTGAAACCTGTTTTTATCTAAAGGTTTGGTAAACAGGTCAGCCAAATTATCAGATGTATCTACCCTTTTCATTTCTATTAAGCCTTTTTCACATCAATCCCTAATAAAGTGATGCCTAATCTTAATGTTCTTAGTTTTAGAATGTTGAACAAGATTCTTAACAATGAACATAACACTAGTATTATCAATTAATATAGGAGTGAGTAAAAAATTTAGACCATAAACCAGCAGTTGATTTTGGATCCATAAAACCTGTGCACAGCATGCAGATGTAGCACTGTATTCAGCTTCAGTAGTTGAGATGGACACAGTAGTCTGCTTCTTGCATTGCCAAGACACCAGCCTGTTTCCAAGAAACTGGAAGCCTCCTGAAGTTGATTTCCTACTCATGTTGCAACCATCATAGTCACTATCTGTGTAGGACATCAAGTCAAAAGAGGGGTTCTTTGGGTACCAAATCCCTAAGTTTGGTTTTCCCTTAAGATATCTAAATATTCTCTTTACTGCCAACATGTGTGAGACCTTGGGGTTAGCTTGAAATCTTGCACAGACACACACAACAAACATAATATCTGGCCTAGATTCTGTTAGATTCATCAATGATCCTATCTTGGCCCTATACTCATGCTGGTCTACTGGCTCCCCCTTTTTATTAGGTACCATCTTCTCATGTGTGTCCATTGGAGTGGACACTGTCTTGTAATCCTGGCACTTGAATTTTTTAAGAATTTCTAGAACATACTTTGATTAATTTATGAAGATGCCATCTGCCTTCTGCTGCACTTGAAGTCCAAGGAAGAAGTTCATTTCTCCCATGGAACTCATTTTGTACTTTGACTTCATCACCTGTTCAATGTCCTTACACATATGTTTATTTGCAGAACCAAAAATGATGTCATCAACATACACTTATACGAGCAGTAGATCTTTCTTCCATTTCTTGTAAAATAGAGTCTTGTCTATAGGCCCACGGCAGAAGCCATTATCCAACAGGTGATGTAGTCCATATAAAGCTTTACTTAGCTTGTACACCTTCCTGGGATGAATTGGATCTTCAAATCCATGTGGTTGTGTCACATACACTTCTTCATCAATCTTCCCATTTAGAAATGCAGACTTGACATCCAATTGATAGACTTTGATGTTCATGGATGCTGCATATGCTAGGAAGATTCTGATTGCTTCTAGTTTTGCAACTGGAGCAAAAACTTCTTCAAAGTTTACTCCTTCATCTTGTAAGCACCTAGAGCAACCAGTCTTGCTTTGTTCTTGATAACAATCCCTCTTTCATCTTTCTTGTTCCTGAAAACTCATTTGGTGCCAATTGCATATTTTCCTCTGGGTTTGTCAACCAAATCCCAAACATGTAAGTCTCTAAACTGATCCAACTCCTCCTGCATAGCTTCCACCCAGCTGTTATCTTTCAAGGCTTGATATATGTTCTTTGGCTCAACTTGGGATAGGAAGCAAGCATAAAGACATATGTTTGCTCTTTCAGAAACACTTCTAGTCACTCTTACATGCAGGTCACCAATTTTGTTTTCTGCAGGATGGTTTCTTACAACAGCGGTAGTCTAAACAACTTGTTGTGCTAAAACTTCTGATTCAAGATTTGTCATATTCATATCATCAGTTTCATTCTGAGGAATTTCTTCAGGTTCACTAGTATCTTGGTGTATAGTGTATGTAGAGGAGGATGCCTCATTAGTTCCAATCTAAAGAGAATCAAACAGAGACTAAAATCTGTCTGTTTGTTCTTGATGAATCTGCTACTGACTCTGCAGTGGTTCACTCTCCACTTCAATGGTGCCTTCATTTGATACTTCAACTACAGATTCTTGATTAGTTACTTCCATCTCAGTTGGTCTACCATTTCCTCTTTCAAAGTTGAATCCATTTTCTTCTGAGGTAACAATTGACCACAAGTTGTCCAAATCAATTTGCTTATGTTTTCCGATCTCTTCAATGCTTGTTCTGTACATGCTGTCATCCATGTCTTCATTGTAGATTTTGAATGATTTGATGATCTTTTCCAAGTAAAAAAACCATTTAGGTCCATCCACATTGTTAAAGTGAATTTCACTGAAGATAATATACGAGGATTCAATCACCACCATGTGCTCCTTGACATAGACTCTGTAAGCCTTTGAGTGGGATGAGTAGCCCACAAAGAAGCATTCCAAAAATTTTGATTGGAATTTGTTGAGATAATCTTTTGTGTTCAGCAGTGAGAATCTACATCCAAAGGGCTTCAAGAACATCACATAAGGTTTTCTTTTGAAGATTATCTCATATGGAGTCTTGTTTTGAGTCTTGTTCAACAGAACCCTGTTTTACATATAGCAAGCAGTGTTGATAGCCTATGCCTAGAAAGTAACTGGCAGATTTGCAACAGCTATCATGGTCCTTGCAGCTTCAATTAATGTTATATTTCTTCTTTCCGCAACACCATTCTACTCGGGAGTTCTTGGAGCACTATATTGTTGAAAGATCCCTTTAGAACCGTAAAATTCTTCCATAAGTCCTTTTTTGAACTCTATTCCACTGTCACTTCTAATCACTTTCACCCTTCTTTCAAGTTGATTCTCCATTTTCAACACATAAGTCTTGATTTTCTCTGGAGTTTCACCCTTGCTTCCCATGAAAAAGACCCATGTAAACCTTGAAAAATTATCAGTTCTAACTAGGCAGAATCTCTTCTTTCCAATGCTAGGAACACTTATAGGACCAAACAGATCTATGTGAAGTAGTTCTAGCACTTCATCAATTGAGTTTATCATTTTGCTCTTTTGGGATGAGTTATGTTGCTTTCCTTTGACACATGATGAACATATTTCCTCTAGTTTGAATTCTCTTGTAGGGAGACCCAAAACATGTTCACCTTTCACCAGCTTGTTTATGTTCTTTAGATTGACATGACACATCTTCCTATGCCACAGTTTTGATTCATTTTCAGAGGCTTTGGAAACAAAACATGAACCACCTCTAGATATTGTAGTATTCATTCTGAGCTCATAGAGATTTCCATTTCTTAGAGCCATCATCATAATCATCTCAGGTGGGATGACAAATTCAGGCTTGAGAATCAAACAATGTTCATCATTAAAAGCCACTTTGTATCCTTTGTCACATACTTGAGAGATGCTGAGTAAGTTATACTGTAGTCCTTCAACATGCAGCACATTCTCAAAGGATACTTTGCCATTGGTGAGAGTGCCTCTTCCTACAATCTTTCCTACATTCTCATCACTCCCAAAGGCAACTGGTCCTTCATGTTTTCTTTCATAATTCACCAGAGCTGCTCTGTCACAGGTCATGTGCCTGGAACAACCACTATCCATATACCATATATCATCTCAATTCATGGGCTGTTCCTGCAAAAACACACACAAGAAGATCAGTTAGATTCCGAGTCACAAACTACATCAGTTTGCAAGTCAGAGTCAATTGGAGTTTCAACAGGAGTTGGAAGTGGATCTTCATAGACTATTTCACATTCATCATCTGAATTTGAGTCTGAATCAACTGGTGACTTGATGCTATTTTAAGTTTGATCAACCACATAGTCTTTCCATTCCTTCATCTCTTGTTTAGTCTTTCATTGATATCCTCTTGGTTCAAATCCCTGTTTTAGGACAAAATTTTCATCTCCATTTAGAACACCAGGTCTTAACTTTGCTTTCCCTTTATCACTAGACCTTTTTCTCTTCACAGTTTTGCTTGAGACCATTGGTTCTTCCTTGATCTTCAGTACAGATTTTAATCTTTTCTCCAGGGTTAATCTGCTTCCTCTCCATCAAAAGAGTTCCTTTCCCCATTCAGACACTTCTCATACATTTCCTTATAACCCTTCATGTCAAATCCACTCACAATATCAGGAATTTCAAATGTTTCTTCAGTCATCCAACAAGAATCAGTGTGATGTCCGTAGGCATCACACTTCTTACACCACGCTTTTGCAAAACTTCCCATGTCTTCAAGTAGTTGTTTGTCCTTAATCCTGTCACTGGGCTTGGGAAAGTCAAAACCTAAGGAGGTTTTGGGACATAAGGAATTGGTGAAGTCCATCTTGATGGGTTTGCTAGTGTCAGGTATTTGAGTATACTTTTCTTTCAAAAACACAATCTTCTTTAACTTGTATGTAGTTCTTGAAGGGATTCCTTCTTGCTCTTTTCCATATCTTCTCATAGGCACAAAATCAACATCCCCAATGTCAAAGAGTTCATGGTTTGAAAAAACTGAATAGATTGGCGGATGGGTTTGATCATATGAAGATTTTCTTGATACATCAGTCTTTCTTTTGATCTCAGATCTGTCACAAATATCAAACACCACATGTTCTATCCTCATCTTTTCATAATGTTTCTTGAGCTTAGGGGTTATCTTAGGCAACTTTGGAATCCTTTTATCATCTCTTTTGCTTGAATTCTTCTTCTTTTGTTTGCCTTGTGAAGATTTGTCACTACTGCTTATGCTCCCTTCACTGGAGTATTCACTCCATCTCTTCTTTTTGCTCAAATCAGTATTCTTGACTTCCTTAACATCTGCCTTCTCAGGTTCTTTCATGACAAACTCTCCATCTTTGCTCACAGTTAGGTTCTCATATTGTTTCACAAACTCAGGTTTGTCCTCTAACACATTCTTGAACTGCTTCAAGTACTCATTCCTGCTTTCCTTATCTACTTTCTGTGGATATTTATCACAAAAAGGTGGTGGTACCTTCTTGTATTTTTCTTCTTCGGTCATTTTGTCCACATATCCAACAATGTTACAAGTTGACACCAAGTTCTTTAAGAAGTCCATTTGTATCAATAACTCTGCATTCTTGAGTTTTTCTTCAGCATACATCTTCTTTAAGCCTTTAATCTCAACACTCATTATGGATTGTGTCATGTAGGCTTGCATGCAGTCTTATTCTAAACTCTTTATTTGATTTTCATAGGTGCCTTCACTTGACTCAAATGCATTCAGGATAGCCTCTTTCCTTCCACACTCTGTTTTCCACCTACCAATCTCCTGATTTAATCCATCAATGGTTAATAGAAGATCAGAAATAGAATGTTCAGAATGTATCTTTGAATCAGAAGATTCTCCTTGTTCTTGCACTTTTGCCATAAAGCCACATTAGCCTTTTCCATTTTAGCCTCATGATTGCTCCAATCGAAATTCCCATCCTGTGGTGCCCTTGTAACAGCAACATTTCCCTGGTCTCTTGCTTGATTCACAACATTTGTATTTCCTTTGTTTTGGTTGTTTTGAATACGTTGTTGATTGTTTCTTTGAGACTGAACTTGTTGTTGGGGTCTGTTCTAATTTTGGCAAGGATTTTGATTAACCATTTGATTTCTCTGTTGGGATCCCTGGTAATTCTGATACTGATTTTGATAGAATTGGTTTTGATTGAGTTGATTACTAAACTACTTTGGTTGATTACATTCTCTAACAAAATGTCCTGGTTGCTGGCAGTTGTAACATATGACCTTTGATTTATCAAATCCTATTCGGTCATTTAGCCCAGAAAACGATGATCTCCCAGTTTGGTTATACAACCTCTTGCTTCTGACTGCCAACATTGCAGCTTGACATTTTATATCCATGTCCTCAAGTTCATCTGCATCATTCTGTTCTAAGTCTTCCTGCACTACACTTGTATGAATGATGTTCGTTGCAACAAATGCATTGTAGGAATCAGTAAACATTGAGAATAAGGCCTGATAGTCAGTTTCCTAGCCTAAATTGTTCTGCACATAAGGAGGATGTCCACTATTTGTAGAGGCAACATCATCCTCAATTAGTTGGACATTGAACCTTGATTGTCCTCCACACACAGAGCCTGATTCAGATGGCTCTTCTACAATAGGCTGTTGGTTAGACTTAAGATTGAGATTTTCCATAGGTGCCACTAAAGCATTTGCCATTGGAAAGCTAGGTTTCTCTTCTCTTATCATATGATTTTCTATCATTTCATGTTCAGCAGCCTTCAGGAATGCTATTACATCATCCAACTTGAAGCTGGGAAAACTTGCTTTCTCCTTGATAAATTTGCTGGCTGTGTACCATCGTCTAGATAGTGAAGACAACAGTTTCTTTTTAATTCAAAATCAGAAATTAGTAATTCAGTAGTTTTGATTTCATTCACTATGGTCATGAACCTCTGCAATACTGACTTTAGTCGTTCACCTTCCTTGAATTTGAAAGGGTTGAGCTACTGCTTCAGTCTGACTTTCTTGATATCTCTCAACTTGGTGTTTCCTTCAAACATATCTATGGCAGTATCATACATCTCCTTAGCTGTTTTGTGATGATTAACACTGGTCAAAATCTCCTAAGATAGACCAATTTTTAACAGAGACAAGGCCTTATCATCCCTCTTCTTCATTTTGAGTTATACTGTTGCGTTGTTGTTTGCAGCGTCGGATGGAACATATTGTCTTCTCTAATTGAGGTCGACAGTTCAGGGTTGTTATAGTTCAAAGCAGCTTCAAACAGCACCTTCCATTTGATGAAGTTTTCTTGACGTAAAAGACATAGAATCTTGTTTTTTGATACTTCTTGATCATCCATCCTGCTCAGATTTGAGATTTTAAAGATGAAAACATGCTTCAAGCTTTATCACAAACCTTCAGTCCCGTGGCCTTTAGTGAGCTTCGACAGCTCTGATACCACTAGTCAGGACAGTTAATCTGGTGCAACCTTAGATAGGTTGACAAGAGCACACAGATCTATTACCCAAAGGCCTATCGAATGTAAGGCCCCGTTTCCGGTAACCCTACTTTGGTGTTGGATTTACTCATAAATACAGTTATAAAATAAAAGTTAATTAAAAACTTTTCGCGGAATACTTAATATTAAACATTCTTACATAACATAAGTACTTGTCTTAACGAAATACATTAAGTCTTAAACAATAAAATAAACGACACATGAATCTTCCGTCTTCGATGCCAGTCTTCATCCATTTGCCACGTGTCCCCCCTCATTCTACTTACCTGCGTGCATACTAAAAGTCAGCTACGCTGAGTGAATTCTAGTTTAACAAGTTATAGGATTATTCTACACATTTGTACCCGTAGGTACCATTCTTACCTTTGTCCTGTTCTTGTTTCCTTTCGTCTTACATTCACATTACTTTATTCTTTCATTAACAAATAATTATTCTTACACATTCTTTTATTTACAAACAAACATTACTTTATTCTTTCCTTAATCTTACTCTTTCTTACAAAAATACAGTTATTCTTACATTCTTGCATAGATATTATAAGGGTCTGCCACCCGAGCTCTTGTACCGATATCATAGAGTCAGCCACTCTATTTTTGCCCAGGTATTATAAGGGACTGTCACCCTGACTCTTACATTATATTATTTCTAGACTCTTACAATCATGTTAAGTTAGACAACTAACACATACAAGTTCTAACATTTTTCTTTCATTCTTGCATTAGTCATTCTCATTAGTCATATAAGTATATATGTTACTA
The DNA here is from genome assembly GCF_021521415.1 of Bidens hawaiensis. Lineage (NCBI taxonomy): Eukaryota > Viridiplantae > Streptophyta > Magnoliopsida > Asterales > Asteraceae > Bidens > Bidens hawaiensis. Next base: position 231,343 of record NW_027491382.1, on the reverse strand, counting down.
GTCTTACAAGTATGCACATAGCCCCGAAAACATTTTAAGAGAAATGGGGCTAGAACTCACCTGAAGTCGGTTTCTCTCGCCATTAATGGTAATGCCCTTCCTTAGCTGTGCACGGCTAACTGTACAACACATTACGCGTATCTATTATCCATTACTACTACTTCATACATCTAAGTTAATGAAACCCTCAGCTAACGGGGGTCCGGGGGCAGCGCCCCTACTAGCGGGGTCTAGGGGCGGCAACCCCTAGCAGGGTCCAAGGGGCAGAGCCCCTGGCTGGAATTTTTATTAACATGTCCTTTATCAAAAACGCATCAGAAAATGGATTTCATGAAATTTCGCTTGGCTATTTCACATGGAATTTCGCATGGAATTTTGCTTCACATAGGAAGTTTCACTTCGCATGGGATTTCTCTTCGCATGCGATTTGGCTTCGCAAGCGATTCGCTTCACATGCGATTTCGCTTCGCATGGCGTGCGATGCGAAATTCTTGGATTTCGCATGTCATGCGATGCGAAGCCCTTTTTCATACAAAAAACCCCTTTTTACTTCATTTTTACTATTTTAAGGCCATTTTCCTCTGAGACTCTTATTTAACACCCGATTCTACTCTTTTTATGGGTTTTGGGTCATACCAACTTTGTATACCCATGTTTTTCATGGTCCGAACATCATCTTTTGTCCTATAACACCCCCGTGAGGTTATAACATACCAAGTTTATGTTTTTCTTACGTTCTACAACCCGATCTATCGTTCTATCAGTTTGCATGTCGAAATCATCCACGAAACTTAACCTTGTTGGCCAAAACTCACCTTTGGCTTCGGGTTCGGTTCGGATCTGGACAACTCGTAGATCTGAATGTGTTCTTGTTATTTGAAGATACTTGAACACCAAATTCTTCCTTACTTTAATTCCGGATTTGGATTCGGGTCTTGAGAGAGAGTATGTGTGTGTTTCTTGAGTGTGTGTGTGTGTGTGTTTGTGTGTTTTAAAAGGAAGAAAAGAAATGAAGAAGTGGTTAGGTATATATATAGGGGTTTCATGGGTCCCACCACCCACTCCCAATTCCAACTCTCAAACACTTAACACACGACTATTTTAACGACACACAGCTATTAACAGTATTTTTTGTTATTTAATATTTAACAAAAGTTGGATGTTACAAGTCTACCCTCCTCAAAAGAGGTTTCATCCCCGAAACCTAACTATTACTACTAAACAAATGCGGGTAAAACTTGCGCGTCTCTTCTTCGACCTCGCAAGTGGCATCCGATCCCTTACGGTGCTTCCATAGTACTTTCACCAAAGGAATAGCCTTACGACGAAGAAGCTTCTCCTTGCGGTCGACTATCTCAATTGGCTGGTCAACATAATTCAACTGTTCGTCCACCTCGATGTCCAGCAGTGGAACATGGGACGTGTCATCAGCTTGACATTTTCTCAAGTGAGCCACTTCTAGCTCTTCAGGTTGGTCTAGCTTGTAAGCCACTTCGCCCACTCGGGCTAAGATTCTGAACGGTCCAATGTACCTCGGACTCAACTTCCCTTTCTTCCTAAAATGAATAATCCCCTTCCAAGGCGAGACTTTAAGCATCACATGGTCCCCAATATTAAACTCAATCGGCCGTCTTCGCTTATCGGCTATGACTTCTGACGATCTTGAGCAGCTTTCATCCTGGCCTTAATTTGATCAAATCTCGAAGAGGTTTCTTGCACCACTTCTAAACTTCCAATTTCTTTCTGACCAATTTCCCCCCAACATATGGGAGTTCTGCAACGTCTTCCATACAACATTTCGAAAAGAGGCATGCCAATACTTGAATGATAACTGTTGTTGTAAGAGAATTCTGCCAAGCGCAAATGATCATCCCAACTTCCTGCAAAGTCTAACACACAAGCACGTAGCATATCCTCAAGGGTTTCGATAGTCCTTTTAGACTGCCCATCTGTTTGAGGATGATACGCCGTGCTGATATTCAGTCTTGTTCCAATGGCTTCGTGGAACTTCTTCCAGAATCTTGAAGTAAAGGGTATCCCTGTTTGACACAATCGATAACGGCACCCCATGCTTTGTAACCACTTCCTTGACGAACACGTTTGCCAACATTTCTAACGAGATAGCTTCTCGTATAGGCAGAAAGTGAGCACTCTTTGTCAAACGGTCCACAATCACCCATATGGTATCATGGTTTCTAGCTGTACGCGGTAACTTAGTTATGAAATCCATGGTGGTGTGTTCCCATTTCCATTCCAGTATCTCCAACGGCTGCATCTTTCCATATGGTTTTTGTTGTTCGGCCTTAACATGTAAGCTAGTTAAACACTTACTGACATAATCTACTACTTCATTCTTCATACCCGACCACCAGTAGTCCTTCTTCAAGTCTATATACATCTTGGTAGATCCTGGATGAATAGAGTATTAAGATTTATGGGCTTCGCCTAGGACTCGATCTCTAAGATTCCCATGACGTGGAATCCACATCCTGTCAAACCTAGTTTTTACGCCATGAGTATTATCTATCAACTCGTTCTGCTTCCCAAAAATCCTTTCTTTCTTCATCAATCCTTCACCTACCAACACTTCTGACTGCACCTTGCTGATCTCTTCAAAGAAATCTAAGTTGATTATCAACTTATAAGACTTTACTGTCGCGACGACTTCTGCGTTCTTCCGGCTCAAGGCTTCAGCAACTACATTAGCCTTCCCCGGGTAATACTTGATATCACAGTCATAGTCCTTTATCAGTTCTAACCACCTTCTCTGCCTCATATTCAGCTCTTTCTGCTTGAAGAAGTATTTCAAACTCTTATGATCTGTATAAATAGTACACTTAGTACCGTACAAGTAATGTCTCCAAATCTTGAGAGCATGCACCACAGCTGCTAACTCTAGGTCATGCGTCGGGTATGTGCTTTCGTGAACTTTCAACTGTCTAGACGCATAGGCTATAACCTTCCCTCGTTGCATCAACACGCAGCCTAACCCTTGATGTGAAGCATCAATACAGACTACCAAATCTTCTTCACCATCTGGCAGAACAAGAATTGGAGCCTGGGTGAGTTTTTTCTTCAACTCTTCGAATGCTTCTTCTTGACACTTACCCCAACTGAATACTACAGTCTTCCAGGTCATGCCGATCAACGGTGCGGCTATCTTGGAGAAGCCCGGAATGAATCTTCTATAATAGCCGGCTAACCCTAGGAAACTGCGTATCTCAGTCGGGTTTCGCGGAGTCTTCCAATTTTTATCGCTTCAATCTTAACTGGGTCCACAGTAATCCCCTCAAGATTAATTATGTGACCTAAAAACTGTACTTCTCGTAACCAAAACGCGCACTTGGAGAATTTAGCGTACAACTTCTCCTTTTTCAGCACTTCTAATACCTCTCTCAGATGCTCGGTGTGATCAGACTCACTCTTTGAATAAATTAAGATATCGTCTATGAAAACGATAACAAACTTATCCAACATTGGCCGACATACCCTATTCATCCTATCCATGAATGTTGCGGGAGCATTAGTGAGACCAAACGACATCACGAGGAACTCGTAGTGTCCATACCTCGTCCGAAACGCTATCTTAGGGATGTCTGCCTCTTTCACCTTCAGCTGATGATAACTTGATCTGAGATCTATTCCTGAGAACCATCTTGCACCTTGTAACTGATCGAACAAATCATCGATCCGTGGCAATGGATATCTATTCTTCACAGTAAGCTTATTCAAATCCCTGTAGTCAATACACATTCTGATGCTTCCATCTTTTGTTTAACGAACAGCACCGGTGTGCCCCACGGGGAGACACTCAGCCTTATAAAACCTTTTTCAAAGAGTTCTTGCAGTTGGGACATCAATTCCTTCATCTCAAACAGCACCAAACAGTAAGGTGATTTCGCGACGGGCTGAGCTCCCGGTATTAATTCTATCTTGAATTCTACTTCTCGTTCCGGTGGTAACCCCGGAAGGTCCCCAGGGAATACTTCTGGGTAGTCACACACTACAGGAATGTCTTTCACTTCCTTCGTCTCGGCCGTAGCTTTGACAACATACGCTAGGTAGGCACTGCACCCTCCCATTAACAAACCTTCGGCTTTGATCATCGAAATGACGTTAAGCCCTGAACTTTCTTTATCACCATAAACCATTACTGTACTGCCATCCGAAGACTTTAGTCTACCAATCTACTCTTACACACTATCTGAGCCTCAAATTCAGACAGCTAATCCATCCCCAATACTACATCGAATCCTCCTAAGGTCATCACGTATAGGGTAACAGGGAATTTGTGTCCTTCCAACTCTATCTTACAACTCTTAACCATTCTCATAATTTTAACCGAGGTCTCACTAGTGGTTTTTATCTTAAAAGTTTCAGGCACATGAAAACATTTCATCTTTGCTGTCTTACAAAACGAGGTAGCTACAAAACTCCTAGTCGCACCTGGGTCAAACAACACAGAAGCAGAAATACCATTTACTAAGAAAGTACCTATCACAACATCAGGGATATTCTTGGCCTGTTCCTGGGTAAGCATGTAGGCTCTCATCTTTAGCCTGTTCTGGTCAACCACTTTCTTACCACTTCCCCCAACTTCATTTGCGGTGCATTCTCTTGCCATATGGCCAGTCTTTGCACACTTGTAACAGACAGGCTCGCTATTACAATCACGAGAGTAGTGCCCTATCTTCCCACACTTGTAGCAAGTGTTCACTCCTGAGCCCCACTTACACTCTCTCCCATGCATCTTTCCACAAGTCTTGCACGGCTTCCTTTCCCACACTTTCTGTATCTTCTCTTTTGAATGTCATGAATGGTATACTCACGGTGTGTCATCTTTCCTGACTTCAGATCCATGAACTTCATCTCCGCCCTCTCAACTTCAGCATCCTCACAGAACTTCTTCATGACCATCTCCTTCAAATCTTCCCACCTCAAAGCTTTAATCTCAGCAGCAGTCTTCCTTTGCTCTACTGTCTCCCACCAAAACATAGCTTCATCCCCAAACGATTGGGTAGCAAAACCCACTGCTCGGTTGGGGCGAAACTCGCTAATTCGGATAACCTTGTGCATTATGGTTATCCATCGGAGAGTAGCGATGGCATCCCCTGTACCAGACAGTTTTGGCGGGTCACAACCCTTAAACAACCTGTAGCTGCACCCACCTTGGCCTTTCTTACCATCACCGACCTTCACAGACTCATCTTCACTTGATTCCTCTTTCTCAGCCTTTTCGTCCTTCTTATTACCTTCCCCAGTCTTCTCAATAGTTTCTGCACGGCTCCCAGTTGGCTTTTTCTGTTGAAGTTGCTGCACTGCAGCAGCTACTACTTGGGTAATAGCAGCTTGAATCGCCGGGTCGAGCTGATTTCCTTCGTCTCGCGCAGTCACACTTCTCTCTCCATCAGACTCGACAATCGGTTGCTCGGGGGCTATTTGGGTAACACGTGGTTTACCACGGTGACTCTTGCGACTCCCTTGTCCAGCAGTCTTCTTAGCACCAGCCATTCGTATTCTATAAGAAAACACAAACGTCGTCACTTTAGGAATTGTTTAGTATAGGGATAGTAAGGCTAACAGGTAATAACAGTGGCCAGTTGTGATTAGCTGATCACAGTACTCTCCATGTCCTACACACTTCCCTTTGTGAGTCCACTTGTGCTAGTTTCTACGTATAATAGTTGGTTGATCACACGTTTCACATCATCGCACACAAACAAGCAATTCTAAATCTGGCTATTAAGTTAGCTTTCTTACTCATTCTTTACTATACACAAGTTCATCATCAACTTACTCAAGATGATTAATTTTTAAGCATTCTTGGGAGACACATGGCATTCTTGGACTGACATCTTCTTTCTTTTCTTCCTTAAGTCTCATTCTCTGTTCTAGTTAAAGCATGAAGGATGCTTATTCTCTCGAACTTATGCTCTAATACCAACTTGTAAGTCCCCATTCCCTGTAACCCTACTTTGTTGTTGGATTTACTCATAAACACAGTTATAAAATCAAAGTTAATTAAAAACTTTTCGTGGAATACTTAATATTAAACATTCTTACATACCATAAGTACTTGTCTTAACAAAATACATTAAGTCTTAAACAATAACATAAACGACACGTGAATCTTCCGTCTTCGATGCCAGCCTTCATCCATTTGCCACGTGTCCCACCTCAAGCAACCCGCCTCATTCTACTTACCTGCATGCAAACTAAAAGTCAACTACGCTGAGTGAGTTCTAGTTTAACAAGTTATAGGATTATTCTTACACATTTGTACTCACATGTACCATTCTTACCTTTATCCTGTTTCTCTCGCCATTAATGGTAATGCCCTTCCTTAGCTGTGCACGGCTAACTGTACAACACATTACACATGTCAATTATCCATTACTACTACTTCTTACATCTAAGTTAATGAAACACTCAGCTAACGGTGGTCAGGGGGCAGCGCCCCTAGTAGCGGGGTCTAGGGGCGGCAGCCCCTAGCAGGGTCCAAGGGGCAGAGCCCCTGGCATGAAATTTCGCATGGCCATTTCGCATGGAATTTCTCTTCGCATGGGAAGTTTCGCTTCGCATGGGATTTCGCTTCGCATGCGATTTCGCTTCGCATGGCGTGCGATGAGAAATTCTTGTATTTCGCATGGCATGCTATGTGAAGCCCTTCTTCATGCGAAAAACCCCTTTTTACATCATTTTTACTATTTTAAGGCCATTTTCCTCTGAGACTCTTATTTAGCACCCGATTCTACTCTTTTTATGGGTTTTGGGTCATACCAACTTTGTATACCCGTGTTTTTCATGGTCCGAACATCATCTTTTGTCCTATAACACCCCCGTGAGGTTATAACTTACCAAGTTTATGTTTTTCTTACGTTCTACAACCCGATCTATCGTTCTATCAGTTTGCATGTCGAAATCAACCACGAAACTTAACCTTGTTGGCCAAAACTCACCGTTGGCTTCGGGTTCGGTTCGGATCTGGACAACTCGTAGATCTGAATGTGTTCTTGTTATTTGAAGATACTTGAACACCAAATTCTTCCTTACTTTATTCCCGGATTTGGATTCGGGTCTTGAGAGAGAGTATGTGTGTGTTTGTGTGTTTTGAAAGGAATAAAAGAGATGAAGAAGTGGTTGGGTATATATATAGGGGTTTCATGGGTCCCACCACCCACTCCCAATTCCAACTCTCAAACACTTAACACACGACTAATTTAACGACACACAGCTATTAACAATATTTTTTGTTATTTAATATTTAGCAAAAGTTGTATGTTACATCGAATATCCCGGCGGAATCAGGATATTCAATGGATGGGAACGAATGTGTGATATAATGACAAACAAAACGATAAAAATAATATCATTAAGAACACATTCAAAGACAAAGATTAACTGTATTAAATGTATCATTTAATGAGACAGTAAATGGAATGTCTAGGGTTTCGTGACGGCTACGACGGTACGAGGAAACAAAGAGAATATTCATTGGAATGTTTGTGCCCTCGTGTTGCATGCGTTGTCAGCATGTAGGTTCCCCCCGGGGCGTCGTTGATCGATACGAGATCCGCACGAGGTCTAGGAGTGCGGAATCCTCCTAGACTCGTTTATTGGTGTAAAGATGAAGAACACAAACACGTACACGAACAAATACACGAACAAATACAAGAACGAATACAAGAACGGGATAATCAAATCTGCAGATTCTTATATAATAATCAAAACACGTTACATACCGTAACCAAACAGAAAACACGACTGACCCGAGGTGAGCTCTACCTCGGGTCGTCTCACACGACTCTCCTTGTCTCTTACTCTCTCTAAACAAACAAACTTCTCAAAACACACACTAATTTCTGGATTCTTAAAACTAAACAAGACACACGCATATATATATATAAACTTCAGTAGGCGTCAGTAGGCGAAGTTGTTACTAACTTCGCCTATGGCGAAGTTGTGATAACTTCGCCTAAGGTGAAGTTGTCCTAACTTCGCCGTTGGCGAAGTTGTTCTAACTTCGCCTAAGGCGAAGTTGTTCTAACTTCACCTATGGCGTCTCCGCTGGTCTGAATTACATAGCGACGGTCACAAAATGCACCAACAGTCTCCCCTTTGACCGTTGCTCTCAATTCTAACAAACACAAAAGATCATCTGGTACAAAACATGCACCAACAGACTCCCTCTTAACTGATGATCTTCTGTTTGCTCATCAACCAGCCGTGTCTGAAACTGTCCTGTAGCTTCACAAATCTACCAATCACCCAGCGTCTTCCATATCAGATCTCCCCTTCAGTGTAAGCTTCTCCGACTATAAAGATTGAGGTCTTTGAAATGCATGCATCCTCGTGCCAATAGATCATCTCAACCAATCACGTGAGTCCATCTGACTTCACCAACACGTGAAGTTGGGCGTCCTCCACAACTTCACCAACTCGTCGGCATACGATAAGGTTTAATCTTCAACTACTCAACATCAAGTGATCAATTTCATCATAAAACCACCTTGACAGAATCTAACACATGACCATTAATTAATCCGAAGCATCTTCAATCACCAGGGATAACGATCAAGAACATAAACACTTTAGTTCCCGATTAAATCCAACCTGTTCTAGAATTTTCACTCTAATAAATAAGCATCACGTTTCAGGATCCAATTCTCGAACGCCTTGAAAATAACATAAATAATATACTCTGACCGCAATCCAGTAATGACAAAAACCTTCAGTTCAATTTGACTTTCTTCAGTTGGTCAACCTCGAACAACAACAATTTCATTGCCCACAAACACCCAAATATGTGTCAATATCCAGTTTCAATCAATATCCCATTCACAAACTCAACTTCATATCCAGAGTTGACACGTATTTGTTCACACGTAAGACCCAGAGATAACAAGTTTCACTCGTTGACGGAACAACATCTCCGGTCTCACAATAATCGTGTACACCTGGCCATACAGACGAAAACACCAAAATACTTTTTTTTTTTTTTTAAACTCGTTAACTTCGCCTAAAGTTAACATCGCTCCTCCTTAACTTCGCCTGTCCATAACTTCGCCTGGCTGAAAAGCGAACTTGTGAGGTAGGCGAAGTTGTGGATAACTTCGCTTAACCTTATATCTTCGCCTAAACCATACGAACAGTGACGGCAACTTCGCCTGATGAACAATAACTTCGCCTGCGGCGCTGTTCGGCCAGAAACGCACAGAAACGTGCCAGAAACACCAAAACGCAGAACTCGAACCATAGCATAAGAGCCTAAGGCTCTGATACCACATGTAGGTTCCCCCCGGGGCGTCGTTGATCGATACGAAATCCGCACGAGGTCTAGGAGTGCGGAATCCTCCTAGACTCGTTTATTGGTGTAAAGATGAAGAACACAAACACGTACACGAACAAATACACGAATAAATACAAGAACGAATACAAGAACGGGATAATCAAATCTGCAGATTCTTATATAATAATCAAAACACGTTACATACCGTAACCAAACAGAAAACACGACTGACCCGAGGTGAGCTCTACCTCGGGTCGTCTCACACGACTCTCCTTGTCTCTTACTCTCTCTAAACAAACAAACTTCTCAAAACACACACTAATTTCTGGATTCTTAAAACTAAACAAGACACACGCATATAAATATAAACTTCAGTAGGCATCGTAGGAGAAGTTGTTCATAACTTCGCCTATGGCGAAGTTGTGATAACTTCGCCTAAGGTGAAGTTGTCCTAACTTCGCCGTTGGCGAAGTTGTTCTAACTTCGCCTAACTTCGCCGTTGGCGAAGTTGTTCTAACTTCGCCTAAGGCGAAGTTGTTCTAACTTCACCTATGGCGTCTCCGCTGGTCTGAATTGCATAGCGACGGTCACAAAATGCACCAACAGTCAGCATCTCTTAAAATGGAAACCTAGGATGCATTTATAGACCCTGACATTCCTTCTAGAATCCCTAATCATTAAAAAATGAAATACAAAAACAAATACAAGTGTAATAGTCTTCGAGCATGATATGTATCTTGCTCGAGTAGACTCAGTATGCAAGGTATGCTCGATGAGTGTCTTCGAGCATACTTTACTTAGAATATTTTCACAGAAAATATTCTCCTCTAGCAAGCTTCATTCTTCTTGATCAATCCTTGCTTTGCTCGAACTAGTCCATCGAGCAAGCTCATTCTTCTTGATGCCTTCAATCCTATCTTGAGACTTATTGAACAATATTTAGCATGCTCGGATGTAAATCTTGCTCGGGGGACTGAACCATGCTCGAAGTCCATGCTTTGAGCATATGACATCTTCTTATTGCATCCATGCTTGTCACCATGTGCTCGGACATCCTGTGCTCGGATCACTTGGTTAAAACTTGAATGCTCAAGTTGTTTGCTCGATTGGCAATACATATTCGATAGAAGAACACTCTTGCTCGTTGAAGTGTAGCTTGCTCGAAGCCATCAACACTTAGAAGAATTCACCAGAAATGGTTCTAAAGACCATGCTCGAGGTACTAAACCATGCACGACAGTCCAAGCTTGCTCGAAGTCCATACTTAGCCGATTTTTAGAGGAGGTTGAGAAGATTCCAATCTTCCTTATCAAATATCCGACTCAATAATCTCCCCCCCTAAATTGGAACAAGCTCAGATGCACCAAAACACACATGCAAACAGTCACACATGTATCTGTTCGCATGAAGCGGACCAACAATATGTTATTTCTTTGTAAACTGAATGAACTAATGGTTTGCATGATAAGATTTTTGGAACGGGTTCATATGAAAACTGTATCTCAAGATGAATGTGAATATATGCAGCGGTAGGAGTTTAATGGGTTCGTGGTTCCAACAATGCTATGTCGAGTATGACCAGGCCCAGATCATTTCCCGTTTAGATTGAATTTTCAAAACCAGATCCGGACCATATATGGAACATGATCTATTAAACAGGCTTCACTATTCTGGTACACTGGTTAGGCAGGCTTGACTCATGAAATGCTCACCCCTAGTCCGATAAATTATTATATGACATAATCTAAAGATTATGATTTATAAAGATACAATGCTTAGAAAGTGCAGGTGAAAAATATACATTGCGTATATGTAATACATATATATAAGGTTGGTTCGAGGCTATGATTTGATTATGAACAACCCCATCGTACTTATATTAAATATTATATTCATTTTTTTCTTCTATACCACATTAACACCAGCAAACAGTTGATGCAGACTTGAACGTTATCGTATCTCCAAGCCATATGTTTTATGGTCCTCCTTCAGTTTTATAAACTCCTATTTTATTTTCAACAACGCATTTTTCTTTTCTTGGTCACTTCCTTGATGTCAAATCTTCATCACCTGGTTTACAAATTAAATTAAACAGTTAGTGTTTATATGTAATTCATATATGTAATAATGTATTCCTACATATATATATGTTATACATCATTACGACGCATATGTTATACAAACATATAATTGTGTTTAAATAAAAATATACATAATGGAGATATTGTATGTATGTTATATACCTAAACAAATGTTGCATTCACATTATCATTGCAATTTTCAAATACACTACGCATATGCATTATTAATAAATACACGTGGCTACACTGAAATTGAAAAATACATATTACATATACGCATTATAACTAAATGTATACACTTACACCAACATTACTATTTTCAGCACTACATATATGCAGTATTAACATGAATGTAATACTGCATATATGTACTACATGAATTTAATATATCAAAATTGCAAATGTGTGCAGTCTGCCATATATATATACATTAGTGCTGCATATATGTACTGCATCAGTGCTGCATATATGCAATATATCATCACCATGTATAACATATACAGATCATATATATTCTAAATTGTACCTCTTCATCATAATTTTCCTCCCCATACTCATCATCTTGTATTCCTTGTCCACTATTAACATTTGTTTCATTTTCGTGACCTTGCTTGGTCTTAATGCTTGTGAAATATATGTAAGGTCATTGATATGAATGTATGCAATCACAATACTATACGCATTATGTAATAAAATATCTAAAGCGTACCATATCAAAACTGTTATTTTCATCATTGTTCTCCGAATCAACCTTGTCCATTGTCCAATAACTTCCCATGTTTCACTTTCGGCTTATTCTCTTTACTCTCTTGTTTTCATTTTTATATCACATATGCAATGTCATAATATAAAAAACGTGTAAAAATTTTGCGAAATGTAGCTGCAACAGTTATGACAAAAAAGTTAACATGATAGTGGATTATGATTCGAGTACCAATTGTCAAATTCATTAAATGTGTTTTACCATGAAGAATATGTAGCTTAAAATTGGTGGGCATTTCATCAAACAGTTGGAGGGCATGCTGAATCGAACGACAAATTAAGCCTATATTGATCAAATAAGCACAAAAAATGAACAATCATATACGCAATATAACTAAAACGAGTTTATTTACAGATATGCATATAACTAAACATATGCATTTGCATTAACATTACTATTTTTAACACTAAATATATGAAATACAACAAAAAGATATGCACTAAAATACATCATTTATGTACATATATGCAATATTAGACTGATCATGTAGGATACCTAAATTGATATCAATAAGTGTCACTACATAACGCATCGTTCGTAACTTTCGTCAACAGTTAATGTAATTAAGTTCATCAACGTTATGCTGTTCTTCGTAAAAAAAACAGAGTAACGCTGTAAAATGCTTGTAGAATGCCTAATTGACAATGATAAAGTGTAAATTGAATAATAAATAATGTTTACCTGCTAGTGTCTCTGAGTTTTTTGCTAGGTTTGGTAATCAATTGGATGAAACGGAAGATCAAAATGGTGATTTTGAAGAAACCCCAGTTATTGGTGAGCAGTAAGATGATGCGTGACCGGTGATGAACAATATTTTTTGATTTTGTGCAGTTCCAGTTTTACCCTCCTTCAAAAAAACCCATATTTTTTTTCTTTTTCTCCCCTTTCTTTTTTTAGCCATTGACCAACTAAAGATCAATGGTTCTAATGGAGTTCTCTAGTTCTCTCTTTAGGGGGGAGTTCTCTCTTGATCTCACCCCTATATATATATATATATATATATAATTTTTAATGGGGTTTATAAAGGTTTGGTGTTTTGACCGAAAATAAGGGTTTTTTGAGAAAGAAGTTTTAATATGATATGGCGGTGTGCGAAGTTCTAGCGTTATGGTTGCTAGCAGTATAAATTTCTTTAACAATTATAACCAATCTTCACATGGTATTTTGAGACATCGCTCTTTAAAAAATTATATATACATAATTGTTGCCATCCTTCCCTATATTTCACCCTTAACTGACGTCTCCCACACAACCCAAAACTGACAAACCTCTTTCATCTTTCTATCTACAATGGGTGATCAAACAAACACAACCCAAACATTCATTGTGAACACAACATTAAGAAACCTCATCATTGTTTCTTTCCTTGTTTCCCTCAAGCTAACATGGCAAATTACCTTGGGTGGTAAACCCAAATTAAAGCCCTGCTTCATGGTCTTCACCTATAAAAATTCGTTGGCGCCCCCAAATTGGTTTCGACAAGACCAACTACTCTTTGGTTCCCTAGTTGGTAGTTCATAACCACAAATCTTTCCATTGGTAACTAATGCTAATTCTAAAACCTCTCTCGAAGTGTGAAAGATTCTCACTACCTCCTATGACTCACCATCTAGAGGCCATATTGTTAGAGCATAATGTCTATTGCTAGGGTCTTAGATGTCTTAGATATGATTGTATTGGGCTTAAAATGTCAAATGTATAGTTTGTATATTTGGATAGCGCATAAGTCTCAAGGTCCACTTATGCGCCGTATATCATATCTGCTCCTTGTAGTCTTTCATGTGTTTCCTATAAATAGAAGGTTAATATGCAGTTTCTTAATAAGTTCAAGAAATTTGCCATGTTGTGCCTCCATTATTTTTACTTTTTCAGTCGGGCTGGATAAGGAATTAGGGGAACATATGGTTTCACATGTTCTATGACAGGTTTAGATTTAGTTGGTTTTGGTTTATTGTTGGGTGTGCCAAGATCCTCGGTCTCACCTTCAGATTGGATAGGTGTAACTTGTGAGTTGTTTGTAGCAATTCTAAAACTTCTTAGGGTTATGGCATTGGCTTGAGAATTAGTAATTATGTTACTAGGTGGTCCTCCAAGCGGTCTCTCGGAAAGTAGCTAGGCTAACTGACCTACTTGGTTTTCTATCTTTTGAAAGGTAGCCTTCAAGTTCCTTAGCTCTACTTTGTTCTTTAGGAATCGGTCATCGGCCATTTTGCTTGAAGCTTCAGTACTTGCTATGAGTTGCGTTAGAAGATTCATCACTATAGATCCACCATTCGACTGTTGGCTAGCACTTGCACCTTGGTTCTAGTATGGTTTAGGTTGAGAGGGTTGGTTTTGATTGAAACGTCGTTTTTCAAAGCCAAGTGGATTTTGTTTGTTGGCCCATATTCAAAGCAATTTTGGATTTTGAAAGTTCCACATATTCGAAGCAATAGGGAAATATGAGATAAAGGATCTTCATCGAGAAGTCCATGAAATTGGACAAAGTTTTCAATCATATGAATGGTACTAGATTTGATTTTGAATTTTGCAAGAATTTCGGATGGTGCAACGCCATTTCCAATGCCGCAAGTGTCGTCTTACCTTATTGGCTTTTGCTCAACTCGTTATCTAGTTCTGCCAACAACGGTTCCTCCTGGTTTTCCTTGGTTGTTATATCTCCTTTCGGTTCGTCCTTACTTCGGATGCTTTTCGTGCATAAGAGCGTGTTCTTGGGTGAAAGTGGCGTTCGGGTTCGGAAAGTCGTGAAACGAGTTCGGGAGTAGATGTAGAGAACATAAAGTAACAAGGAAAGTAAAATAGAAAAGTCTAATATCACAACTAAAAATAAGCTAAACTAAGCAACTTATAAAACTAGTAAGATAAAAATAAAAATTAAAAATAAAGAAGATAGGAAAATATTTTTGTTCTTTTTTTTCTGATAAATTTATAAATATATACACTATAAAAAGGTTTAAAAAATAATTGGATTGTTTGAAAAATTCATCAGGTGTCCCCATTATCGACGCCAAAAACTTGAGTCGATGTGTGGTGGATATGAAAAACTTGTGAGTTTTTCAAAAGGTTATTTCACACAATGTCTAGTTTTAAATTGATAAAAATGATTTTTTATCTTAAGTAAACCACACACAAGTAGGTAAGCGTACCTATCGTAAATGTAGAATAGTATAGTTAAGAACCAAGTATCGATCCACGGACACACTTGTTTGATTTTTACTACTAAATCCTTGTACTTATTTTAACCGGAAGTAAAAATTATTGTAGTTTTGGTTTAACAATGTAGTTTTTAAAAGAAATTTAAAAGCATAAATTAAAGACAATATTTTTGGGTTATTATACTTTTAAAGAGATGACCAAGGATAAAAGTGTATCATGTTGGTAGACACTCCTCTTAACTTGGTTTAATAATTAATTAGTAAACATATGATATATACTTGCTATGGTAAATAAAGGTCGGGATAACACCTTATTCCTAAACTATGCTATTCAATAATAATTAAAAAAAAGAGATATGCAAAGCTTCATGACCTCCACTAAAGCATCATTTTATGTAAGCAAGTGATTTGTACTAAGTATTTATAAGATAACTTACTTTAAAGATGAGATAACCCCTTAAATTACTAAGTGAATTATCCTTGATATTTTAGTAAAAACAACCTTTGTATTATACTTAAAATACAATTTGTAAATGATCAACCTTGAGTTACCTAGTATTAGCCCACACAACTCTTGGACAATTAAAGAACTCATTTAATAACCATCTAAGGGTTGTTTAAAATAGGTTATGTTTCACACTCACTTGACAAATAATTAACCAATTCTAGTGGAAGAACCTCAATAATCTGTTTTCACAACATTGTCAGCATTCTCATTTTAAGACGATCAATTACTACTAATACTTCATTTGGTCCATGTTCATATTAGGATTTATGTTATCAACCAAGCCCTTAGAAGAATGACAGATTCCCGACTTATCATCAAGCACGTTACTTTAGGTCTCTTTTAAAGCTTATTATCCAAGGACTCAAAAGAGTGGTAGTTCCCTGGCTTATCGTTAAGCTAGTCACTTGGGGTATCTTTTAAAAGTATTTTCACATTCCTCATCAAGTGATAATTACAACATAACCTTTACTTATCATAAACCGGTCATATGTTTAACCAATATTATTAAACTTCAATTAAGACTCATTATAAGCCAAGATTATACTATTGAAGTTTAGCCAATAATAAGCATAATGTAATACATTAAAGTAAAAGACACAAACATGATCAAATTAGAACAATCTAACAAATTTGGATGACTAATCTTTGATGCTAATAACTTTTCCAAGAACTTAATCTCCTTGATATTTAAAGGATGGATGAATGGGTAACTCCCTTATTAATGGTAGTGAAAGGAGGTGGTTGAAGTGGATTTAATGTTCTTAAAAGTTATGTTAAATGTGGTGGATGAGAATTCAATTTAAAGGACGAGCTAGTGACTCAACACAGCCCATGTTGAGCGGTGCAAGACCGTGTTGATCAGTTTCTCTTATTTTATTTAATGCTCATTGTTAGATGGTACAGAAGGAGAGAGAACACAGCCATGGTGAGCCTCGAAGTGTTCATTTTTGTCTTTTCTCTTATACTATCAGCATGGGAGTGTTAAGAGTCAACATAGGCCATTTTGAGCTTCAGAACCTTCTATTTTGTCTTTTCCTCTGATACTTTCAACATAGGGTGTGTTGATGCTAACATGGCCATGCTATGACTTCCTAAATTTTGTCTTTTCTTCATATGTTCTTAACATGGCCATGCCTTGATTCAACACGGGGTGTGATGAGTTCATTTTCACAGTTTTTCTTCATTTTTCTTCGTATATCAGCTCTATTTACTCCTTAGGGTTATTTTTACCTAGAGATAAAAATTATAAACATTAGTGGTAATTTATTCTAATATAATTACCGATGTTACAACTATTTGGAGATATTTTAGTGTGAAAATATGTATAAATTTTTATACATCAGCTTTCCTTTGGATCTGAGTTGAGCATTTGTCTTTTAGCCATGGGTGTCGTGGCAATCTTGGAATCTAGCATCTCAAACTTGACCAACATATCTTCAACATATTTACCCTGATGCAAAAGAATTCCATATAAACTATGAAGAACTTGAAGACCCAGGAAAGTGGTCATCTCCCTATCAGAAATCATTTCAAATCTTCTCTTCATTACTGTCTCAAACTCTACACACAAGTTATCACGTGTGGATCCAAAAATGGTGCCTTCCACATAGATTTGAACCACTGTAATATCTTTCTTGACCATCTTGATGAATAGGTTCTGATCAATATTTCCCCGTGTATACCCATGTTCTAGAAAATGATATATGTATACCCGTGTTTATCCAACTCGTAGACAAGAGTTGGATGTTTTGGATCTTCAAACCGTGGTGGCTGGTCCCCATAATTTCTTTGTTGACCTCACCATACAAAATATGTTGTCTTGACATCCTTATGATACAATGTAAATCCCATGAATAATGCATATGCCAAGAAAATTCTTATAGCTACAAGATAAGCCATTGAAGCATAGACTTCAGTATAATCAAGACCTTTAACCTGACGGAACCCACGAACCACAAGTCGTGCTTTATTTTTCACAATCACCCCACTGTTATCTTGTTTATTACCAAAAACCCATCTTGTGTCAAGTGACTTCTTGCCTTCAGGTAACTACCAACTTTCAGACTTTCAACTAATCAAACTGATTCAGTTCTTCGTGCATAGTATCAACCTAACTTAATTCCTGTAAAGCCATATCAATACTCTTTGGCTCTATTTGAGATATGAAACAAGAGTAGAGACATTGATTAATTTCACCCCTTTGATTTTTGGTTGTAAACCATGTTTCAACTGGACAAATAATATTCTCGACTAGGTGATTTCACTGAACACTCGTAGGAATCGAGTGAACTGGTACTAATGTTGAGACTAGAAGATTCGATTGTCCTTTTGTTGAGCCAAGAATCGAACTTCCCAATCGAGAAGGTGAAGAATTGTTAAAATAGGATAACAATAATTTTTTTTATATGGGGGGGGGGCGCCCGCTAAAAAGGGGCTAGGTCCGCCAGTTTGGCATGCATTATGCCGTTTCGGGCATAAATACGCTGAAGATCAGTTTGTTCCAAAAAAAAAAAAAATCACGTGCGTCTGCTATAAGCTGATGTTACCTGATTAGGGCTGTTCACGAGCCAAGTCGAACCGAGCGAGCTTCTGCTCGAACTCGGCTCGAACTGTAACCGAGTGGCTACGAGCAAGAAAGCATTGCTCGAACTCGGCTCGAATTGAAATCGAGTGGCTCGGCTCGGCTCGTTTTCGCTCAGACTGGAATGAAGAATACTAGAGGACTAAATTTTAAGACGGAGAGTGGCCTGTGAATAGCCGTTAGCATGCGACTCGGATTAGGTTTCTTCGATTCAACGACGTGTATAGAGCGGAGGGGAGCCGTGGCATGGATTGCGACGGTGTGGATCAAGAGAGTGACGGCCTGATATTGTGATGGTACTGGATTGAATTGATGCATGTTAGCATTTAGGGATTTGGTTCATGTTGAAGGAGATTGTGACTGCTTGGTGGTGGTGGTGGTGGTGGTGGTGGATGCATAGGATAGGATAAGGGCATTCTGAAATTTGGCCATTTACGATATTGTGTTACTTGCACCCACCATTGCATATTATTTATTATTTATTTAATATTTCAAGTAAACTAATGTAAATATAGTTAAATTTAATATATTCAATATTACTTATAAAATTAAATATATCTTTGTACATATATAATTCTAAGTATATATACAATGATATGTATATATATATAAATAATAAAACAAAATTAAAATATTCGAGCCGAACCAAACCGAGCTAACCCTTTCTTGTTGCTTGGCTCGTTTACAAACCGAACCGAGCAGAGCAGCTCGTTTACAATCGAGCAAAAAAGCGAACGAGCAATTTCCGAGCAATTTTCGAGCAAGCGGCGAGCGGTTTGGACGGCCCTAGCCTGATGACGTTCTTGTTTCCGTTTCAGATGCGGGCTGATCCAACAATTAATTTCTAGCCCATATATTGCCCTTTTATTTATTTCTAACTTCATTAGACCCATGATCCATGTGGCTTCACAAAACTCCTGAATCCTAATAAACAAATCGATTACTTCACCTATATATTAATTACAACAGTGATCAGTTAATTGTATCATCTAATTTTCTCTGCTTCATTATTATCATTATTAAGAATCAAGTCAAGTAAACCCTTCCACGACCCAGAAGGAAGCCAAACACCAAAAGAAAGTTACATCAAAATGAAATTAATCCAGCTAAACCAATTTAACGAGTTACATTTCGATCTATTTTTGAGCAATAGAAAACCCAAAGATTTGACATCATTAATAACACATCTTCCCTCAACTTCCATACTTTCAAAAAGTTTGTCATTTCTGGCCTTTCAAATACTCCAAACAATAAAAATCACAGCATGGAACCTCATTTTCCCAATCCCCTAACCCCGCTTAAGATCAAAATTCTAGTTATTCTCTAACCGAGAAAGCATAGAGCAGCTGGACTTTACACTACGAGTTAATCGCTAACCATACCCCTGTAGAAACCGAGTAGCATGTAAAAAGATGACCTTTAGTCTCAAGATCAATGTTACAATACACAGATGCATGGTTCGGAACTGGAATATTACACTGTCTTTATTGGATTCTATCAATTTCTGCTCTCCAAGCATGGATTTTATACTTATCCTGGGTCCACTTGTAGGAATATGGGACACTTTTTATATTAAAATTAATACAAATAATAACGAAACTCTCGTTATTAACATAAGAAAATAAGTAGTACAAATATCGTAATATAAAATATAATAAACAATGAAATAACATAATAAATATGTTGATGATTCAACTCAAGAACCTCAAATAGTAAAGTCTTTAACTTGTTCTTCAGCAACATTCTCTTGTAATCTTCTTGACACAAACTTAAACAATAAACTTTCCAACTTTTACTACATCAACAACTTCTAGTAGTCTCTTTGGCTGCAAGAATGAACGAAACAAAAGTTGACGGTTGAGTCTGAGGCACGTGTTCAACATGCTTCCCTTAAAATAGATTCCGCGCCTCTACATAAGAAAACGCGTCTGTCTCCCAGGGTACAACAGCCGAAACAGTTAGTACGGCCAGAGATGTCCACGCGCCCGAGGTTACATTGGGGTAATTAAAGTGTAGTGTTAGAACTTATGGAACAAATAATAGAATAAAGAAGTAAATAAATCAAGTAGAGAAACTCATCTCTATAGGTTTGAAAACTCATATTTATAGTTTTCCAACATATGAGTCTTTAAATATTTCTTCTTCACCAATAACTCTTCTTGCATGCATGCATTTTCCATTGAATTTCTAGCTTGTATTTTTTCTAGCTTCTTTCAAATAAGGCACATAGCCTATTATATACATAAGAGTTAAGGGTGAGTAAAGTCTCATTTAATTAGAAATTTAATAATCTAATAAAAACTAATCAATTGTCATCAAAAGGCTCTACTCAAGAGTTTCATGACTAAATGAAGAGTTTAATATTAATTATTCTAATTAATCTTCATTAGCTATATTTAATTTTCCAACAATCCCCCGCATGATTGGAGATTGATCAAAACACACCCAAAAGTCCAATAGAACCTCGACAGTCGAGTATTGCAGGATAGGTAGGTGTTAGCTTTGAACCTTCCTTTGTGAAGCATACTTAGTCTCCTAGAAGTAGTAGACGTGATGTCCTTGCACAAACCCCCATTTGTGTAGACGACAATACACTTCACATAATACTCTCCTTAGCCAGGCACATCCCCTCATTGTCGTGTCTATTATGGTCCTGAAACACAAGCCTGGTTTTGTGAAAGCTCTAGGAATTGCGCGCCCCACAATTTCATTCAAAGCGGCCCCACTTCTCTTTCACATAGGTGATTATCCTTAAATCATTAAAAGCATTAAGGTTATAATGATTTACATAAATCATTAACCATATATTATGCTTAGAGTCACAACATGTCACTGTGGTTATAGGAATGGACTAGGAAGTAATTAGACTCCCTTGATAATTTAGGAGGATATATATATTAGCTTATGTGTTAACTTATACATAAGCTGCGCCCCCACAGTGACCACCCGTAGATATATAATTAGGTTGTTCTATTGAACTTAGATCTTGGGATCTCCAGTCAACTAAGTTCGGTTTCCTTCATATACCCTTTTTCATGAGCTTTAGTCTCATTCCACAACTTGATCTCTACTAAACCCTCAAGTTTTTGGATCTATAACATTATCTTTGACTTTGTCTAGTTACTATAGATAATTTGCATAGTTGAGATCAGTTGTCATGATGTGTTCTTAACTTATAAGTTAAGTGGCCACCTGAATCTCGTTATAATATTTGTCTTTGTAAATACACTTATTATTAAGGCAAACACATCTCCATTATGCACTGCGACCTTTTTGTCCTCCACTTAGTCGTGTGTTTGCAATGTTAGATTGGATTAAAAGAATCCTCATTGCCAAACCTTCCAAGATTAAATGCAATACACCTCCACATTTAAGTGCTATTGGATAACATCATCCAACTTTTGAATGAGGTAAAGAAAGGTTCTTCCTTTTTACATAAGTTTGATAAATCATATCAATAACTATTTCTATATACTTCTAAAGGGTAGTTTCTTAAATAGCTTCCCCCCCCCACCCCACATTTCTTGCATTTTGATATAGTTTATTTAACTTGACTTACGAAGACAACTCGAAACTCATGATTTGAACAAGACCATGTCTTTGTATCAATGAGTTAATCAATGCTTACTAAAAAGGAAAACTTTCATAAGTTAATTATCAAACATCACCAACTTAGAAAGATTCTAAATCACCCTCTAAGGCAAACCTAGAAAGTTAAGGTCTTTTTAAGATCCTCATAAGTTGTATTATTTCCTTATATTGAATGAAAACCCACTTCAAATTTGTCTATACAGAAACTCATTCACATGCTTGTGTATCTTTTGAATGTTTCACGTTAACTAGTCTTCGCAAAGCACCATAATTAACAAGTACTAGTCTAGCATGCTATAGACTACAATATTTTAGCATGTGAACAAAAGATGCATCATTCTGATTCTTCACAGACATAATATTATTACAATATTACTTTGAAACATTAGCTTAGACAAAGTTATGAGACTTGTTCATAATCCCCAAACGTTATTTTTTTTTTTTTGGAAAATCTCGCAAGTTAGTGCATGTAGCACATAAATAACTTCATCATTCATTTAAGGAAAATAATTGTTTTTCCTTTGATCTTCAAGAGTTCACCATGGACTTATATGAACATTAAACACAAATAATTCATCACCAACGAGATAAAGTCACTATAATGTTGAGATAAAGTCAATTGGATTGACACTTAAACTCTTGAAATTCACATTTGCTTCTTAAAGCCATTTATTGAGATACTCTCCCAATATGAAAGACAACACTCTCACATAGTTAAACAACATGGATGGTGGTAGAAAATCTACATATCCATCAATATTATAAGAATATTTTAATGAACATATATTTCTTTATATATGATCAATGTGTTTATGATTCACACTCGGTGAATTTCCAAAGATATAATCTTTCATGAATTTTTTAAGAATTTAAATATCTCGTCAGGATATATTAGTTCATATTAATTCATATATTATAATTCATACTTAATGAACTTCCAAGAAGTTTAATTTCTTATGAACATATATTAGTTTATATGTTATTATTCACACTTAGTGAATTTCCAAGAAGTTTAATTTCTCATTAACATATATTAGTTCATATTATAATTCACACTTAGTGAATTTCAATGATTTAAATATAATATTCTTGTGTATTTCATTTTAATACACTCACCCAGTTCTTTCATGACCTTCTCAAAATGTATTTATACATTTGATGTCTCATCTTAGACTTTAGTTAATAAACTCACAAGTTGTTTCTTATGCAAATTCTTCTTGCACTATCCGTTTAAAATTATCCATTTTGTTTTAAAATGCTAATTTAATCCGTTGTATAATTGCATGTGTTATTCGAAGATATTGAACACAAAATAAAAATACAACCGAACATACAAAATAAAGTGTAAAACACTTTTTAAAAGCAATGCAAACGGATAAAAAGACGACATCTAGATAACGAATCTCAAAGTGTTATTATCTTTAACACCTTCATTGTTCAATCGAAATCATCGCAATGATATCCTTTTATGACATGACTTAGAGGTACTCCCTCAATAGTTCCTTATGAACTCATAAGGATAAGATACTTGTTTCATCTTGAAACTATATATTTAAACAATCAAAATTTGTCCAAAACAACAAGGTGTTAACTTAAAGCACGTTGTGAATTTTAACAGAACTTATGTTCATAAGAACAACAAGTTTTAATTTTATCGTTTATTCTATAAAATAATTTGTTTCTTTTGAAAAGGTTTAAAACCGTTGGTTTCACAAAAGAAATCGAATCTAATACGCACGTTAGACTATTAAAATGTTTGGACAAGCGTTGTTTAAAGTTATAAAATAAC
Source organism: Bidens hawaiensis (assembly GCF_021521415.1). Taxonomy (NCBI): domain Eukaryota; kingdom Viridiplantae; phylum Streptophyta; class Magnoliopsida; order Asterales; family Asteraceae; genus Bidens; species Bidens hawaiensis. The sequence continues at coordinate 207,586 of NW_027491382.1, read as the reverse complement.
TCTTGCTAACACACTTATTATTAGAAAAATTAAGCATCGAGAGAAAACTTTTTTTAAACTATTTGTGAACCCTGAGAAATAAGCAAGTTGTTATCAGACACCAATTTATCTAGATGTCGTCTTTTATGTGACTAGCCACCATATTACACCATTTATGTGAACCTTGAGAAATAAGCAAACACCAATTTAACCTAAATCAAGTTGTTATCAGAGAAAACCAAATCACACGAAATAAAAAACAAACATAATATTCGTCCGATCAGAGACGATAACAAAATCCAACAAAAATTTAACCTAAATAAAGCATAATATGATGAAAACATACCTATTTGTACCTTGCCTGATCTTAAATTTTAAACAACAACAGCAATCATCAATCCCTCAACCATAAGCGACTCAGATGGCACAGGTAGTTTAAAAAACCCGATTCAGAAACACAATCGACGGTAGCATAGGAAACGCAATTGCTCAGAGGTTGCGTCAACAAAAGGAGGAGGTCGAGAGAAGAATTGAGTTGTGGGTATTTATGAAGTTTGAACAGTTTGATAAAGCATTCAATTGAATTAATGATGGAAGGGTAAAAGTTGGATCATATTAAATTTTGTATATGATTGCAATTAAGGTCGCTAGAGGAAGCTTTAATGTAGCCAGAAGTATGCAGCACATTAAAGTTTAACGACGTCTCACTGGAAATTGCCACTTACCATTTTATCTTCATTATATATATATATATATATATATATATATATATATATATATATATATATATATATATATATCATCCCTTCCCTGTATAAGAGAGATTTCAATTAAAAACCCCTTTGAGTGAACTCTAAAGAACTCAGTGTAACGATTTTTTTTTTTCGAATTTTTTTTAACACATGCGTAATATATGTAAGTTACATACACGTAAAAAAATTACACAATTTTTTACGCACCGAGTCGACTTTTTACACATGTGTAACGGACGTAAAAGTTAGTGTAACCACTTACATATTTATTCTCTCTCCTACTTTGACTTTTTTGCCAGATTTGATTTCAACCACATATTCCAATCCATTTAATTAAATGTGTGGCCTAGAATTAAAGTTTTTAAGTTGTTAAAACTCACCATGTTCTCAAAATATCATTCCCCTGTATATATATATATATATATATATATATATATATATATATATATATATATATTATAAGAAAATAAAATAATAGTATATTAATACTATACTAGAAATAATATACTAGTGGTAGCATTTAATAAACATTTATAGTAGATAGACTAAATAATAATAATAATAATAATAATAATAATAATAATAATAACTATTATGATAAAGATAATAACCCTAAATACGAAATGATAACACTAATAACGAAAATAGTATAATAAAAGGTTATAACTGGAGATAACCCCTTCTCTTACTGGTCCTTAACCTTAATTCTACGTCTCCAGGAAGTCCTATCCTGAACCATGTCCTCAGAGAGGTGCAAATCTAACAAATCATACCTAATCCTCTCGTCCTAAGCCAATTTGGGTCTACCTCTACCCCTTCTCCCCTCTACAAATCTAGTTTCCACTTATCTCACAGGAGCCGTTTGTTGTCTTCTTTTTACATATCCAAACCATCTCAATCTCCCCTCTCTTATTTTATCTGTTATACTAGCTACCCCTAGTCTATCCCGAAACGTCTCGTTTCTTATTCGGTCTAACCTTGTGTGCCCACACATCTACCTTAGCATCCTCATCTCCGCTACCTCAAACTTACGCGGATGTGTCTTTTTGATGGCCCAACAATCTGTTCCGTATAGCATCACTGGTCTAACCGCAACCCTATAAAACTTTCCCTTTAATTTAGTTGGGAACCTCCTATCACACAATACCCCAGTGGCAGCTCTCCATCTACACCATCCTGCCTGGACACGATGGACTACATCACTCTCTATGCCCCCATCACTTTGTACAAACGAACCTAAATATTTGAACTTGGTTGACTACGGAACCCCTTGGCCTTCAATGGTGATTTGAACGTCCTCGTCATCGTTTACTCCACCAAAGTCACAGTAAAGATACTCCGTCTTTGACCGACTAATCTTTAATCCTTTATTCTTTAAAGTAGCTCGCCACTCCTCTAGCCTTATGTTGAGATCTTGTTTACTCTCGTTGATCAACACAATATCGTCTACGAAGAGCATGCACCATGGGACAGGCTCCTGAATTGACTTTGACAACTCGTCTAGGACTACTGCAAAAAGAAACTTGCTCAACGCTGATCCCTGATGAAGGCCTACCTCCACGGGGAAGAAGTCAGTATCCCCCACAGCCGCACAAACACTTGTTTCAGACTTGGAATACATATCCTTAATTATCTCTATGTATTTTCCAGGAACCCCTCTACCCTCAAGGCTATCCCAGAGAAGTCGGCGTGGAATACTGTCGTACGCTTTTTCTAGGTCAATGAACACCATATGTAGGTTACGCTTTCTCTCTCTATACTTTTTCATTAATCTTCTTAGGATGTGTATCGCCTCTGTGGTTGACCTTCCAGGCATAAAACCAAATTGGTTCACTGATACCAGAGTTTCTCGTCTAAGTCTAGCCTCAATAACTCTTTCCCAAAGTTTCATAGTGTGACTTAGGAGCTTGATACCTCTGTAATTACCACAACATTATGCGTCTCCTTTCTTCTTATAAATTGGGACTACGACACTACGTCTCCATTAATCTAGCACGTTATCGGTTTTTAAAATAGTGTTAAACAAAGTAGTTAACCAAATAGCTCCTTCCTCTCCCAAACACTTCCATACCAAGATTGGTATGTTGTTTGACTAGCTACTCAAAACTAAAAATACCCAAATTGGTCACTTTCTAAACGGTTGGATCCAACAAATTAAAACCGACATTCGACTGAAGTATCTGACACTTTTTCGATTTTGAACCAACCACATCCAGAATAACCACGCAAACGGTCGCTCCTAGCCGTTTGGTTCTAGTGCCAACCGTTTATTAAACAGTCGGTCTCTGACTTTTTAATAAACGGTGGGCCCTATAATTAAACAGTCAGGCCCTCATATGTATTCCACTGGGCGCTCATATCTCTTCCGTTGGGGCTTCATGCCTATTATGTCCGGCCTTCATATATATTTTGTGCTTAAACCAAGAACTCGGACAAATTCATGCGCTTTACCATTCACTTGATAAACTACACGAACAAATTTCAAGACGATAACTGAAACCGAATTGCTAGAAGCGGTGTTGCCGAGCCACCTGACTAACTGAAGTACTTTGTTGATGACGGCCCGAGCATCCTTTTGAATCAAATGCTAAATATGTGCTGAAGTGGTGCTCTCGATAGTTTGTACGAGTTCGACTTTTTTTTGTTGATTAAACATCTTGATTAATTGATTCTTTCTTAATTTGTATGTATTTTTGGCTATTTCTTTTTTGTTATCTACGAAAAATTATGCAGGTTTATTGGTGGGAGGACCTAGTTGTTGCTTTGATTCTTTTTATAGTTGTTGCATCAGTTATAGCTTTGTTTCCTACACATGCTGCATCAATCAGTCATTAAAACGAGTAGTTTGATGTCAGATTTGGTTCAGAAAACAGTGGGTATTATTATTAATCATATGCATTTTTTTATTAATTATTATATATGTTTGAGTTAATGGCATTTTCGTCCTTGTGGTTTGCTACTTTCGCGACTTCAGTCCAAAGTTTGAAATTTTGTCAATTTAGTCCTTATAGTTTTAAACATTAGCCAATTACGTCCCCTTGTCTAACGACATCCAACTATGCCGTTAGTTTAAGGGGTATTTTTTTCTTTCTCCGTTTTATTTTTAGTTAACGGTGATTTTCGTCCCTATGGTTTGATATTTTTGCCACTTCAGTCAAAAGTTTGAAATTTTGTCAATTTTATGTTTAATTTAATTCAGATTTTTTTTTTGTCTATAACCCCTAAGAGCACGATCCACATCCAAAACCATAAGCGTCGACCAAAACAGGTCTGCATTCACTTTGTCGACAACAATAATCATACCCCCCCCCCCCGTATGTAACGTCCGTTAATTTCTATTAGGTGTTGGAAGCTATGTAGAGTTTGTATAATTTTTTGGGTGGTTTGATCCGGCATTCTTCGGAGACCTCCTTGTCACTTCTGTAAGTTAAATTTCTTAACCTTTCACCCATGTTATCACAATTATCAACTTCGAGGGTCTAGAGTGTAAAATTTAGTTTTATAACATGAAAAACCCTAACCTACCCCCTATTTCCGATCGGCAAATCCTAGGGGGGTTCTCCTCGTTTTTTGTGCATTCCGATCATCCTCCAGCCGCCCAAGTTCAATACCAGTTTAATGCTAACCTTATGCAAGTCTTTTACACCTAAATTCATCATTAAATCTCCCTTATTGATCGAAAATCGCTTGTTTTAAGCTTAACCGGTGGCTACCCTTTTAAGCATCTTTGGAGGCTGTTTTAATTGAAGCTCTTGCTTCATCATCTTCCTAGGCATGTCTTGTGTATCATACTTTAGTATCATGAGCTTTGACATTCGTTAGATTGGTCAATTGTTGATAAAGTGAAAACTAGGATTCGGTTAACTAGTTTGCAAATTGTTGTGTCTAGTGCGTTGTTTGAGGAAATTAACAACCAATTCAGATGTTGTAGCTTCCGTATGGTTTGTTGGCTGTGAAAAACTAATTTTTTAGGTTAATGGTGCTGAATTGCTCGTCGGTTGCTCAAACAGGTCGGTACAACGCAAATTCGCGTTTATTTGTTAGTTTGTGTGTTGTGCATGCGAGTTGTTGGCTACTCAAACGGGTCGGTACAATGCAAATTCGCGTTTATTTGGTAGTTTGTGCGTTGTGCATGCGAGTTACCGACCCATCCAACTCGTGAGGTGTCGTGTGGACACGTTGGCTGTGATTTTATTAAATTTGGTCCACAAGGGGGCTGAGTTGGTTGCTAAGTGCATAAACAACTCGTAAACGCGCATATTTGATACAACTATCAACTTTCGGGGGTAGTTTGGGAATCCTTTGCCCCCAGAATTATTTAAGGACGGGTTCGGTTAATACAAAGCCCCGGTGGCTGTTGCAATTCAAATTAATGAGGACGAGGCTTAAGGCCAATAAAACCATGTTAAGACGCCTCGTAGGATAAGCGAGTCGGTTCGGTTCTATTAGTAATTATTGTTCGTAATCCGACAAGCGTTTGATTTATGGGAGTACTTAGGGGTTCTTTAGCTCGTTGTTGATTGAGTGGCTCGTGTCAGGTGAGTTCATGATGCCCTTTTTAACTCTTTTCTCATTTTGGGCTAGCATATACACCTAATTGGTTTTACTCGTTTAACTGTTTAAATGATTACGCGTAGGCTTACTTGTATTATTGAATATCTTGGGATGACTTATATATATATGTATATGCATATGTTACTCTATAGCCTACGATTGGTATTATTAATTAGTTCTTTGTGTGTATGGTGATTTTGGACGGGCCAAACTATACTACTCGGGTTCTTAAAAACCTTGGCAAGTTCTTAAATCCCTTGGGGGGGGGGGGGTGGGGCTCGTGTGGCATAATCATCATTATAATTAGTTCTTTGTGTGCATGGTGATCTTGGCCGAGACAAACTATACTACTCGGGTTCTTAAATCCCGTGGGGGGGGGGAGCTCGTATGGCATTATCATCATTATAACAGGTTCTTAAAATCCCTTATCATGTGCTTAGGCCGTATGCATGTTCGACCGCGATTATATTATTTGGTTATTATACCTATATGTCTTATCGTTGTACATTTGCCTATTATTCCATATACTGTTTTATACTTATAATCTTGGAATCATTTATACATGTCATTTATTAAAACTTGAACTCACTCAGCTCAAGCGGACTTTGTGTGTATGTTAGTTTGATTTGCAGGGTAAGGATTTAGGATTATCGCTTGGCCGTGCTAGAGACTACTCGAGGTAATTCCCTGAAACCTTACTATATCGATAAAACTAAAATCGTTTCTTTGGTTAATGCTAAATAGTTAGGGTTTAGATATTAACATATCGTAGTAAACATCCTGGTCGAAATCAACATCAAGAGGTCGAATATCCCACATTTCCATGTTTGCTCAAGAAATCGATACACTAGATCGGATGTGTGTTCCTCAAATCGTGGTGTTGTTCTTGAATTCTTCAAATCGACAACTTTACGGGTGAATTCGTCGAATTCAAGAACAATACCACGATTTAAAGAACACACATGCAATTTAGTGCATCGATTTCTTGTGCAAACACGGAAATGCGAGATATTTGACCTCCTTATGTTGATTTCGACCCATATGTTTGCTACGATATGTTAATCTTTAAACCCTAACTATTATGCATTAATCAAAGAAAAGAAGATTTTAGTTTTTTCGGTATACTTTGGTTTTAGAGAATTACCCTAACCACTTTACCAATGAATTCCATCATGTAGCAAAAAAAAAAAAAGCTGAATTAAATTAAACATAAAATTAACAAAAATTCAAACATTGGACTGAAGTAGCAAAAGTATCAAACCACGGGAACGAAAATGACCATTAATTAAAAATAAACAGGAGAAAGACAAAAATACCCCTTAAACTAACGGCATAGTTGGATGCCGTTAGACGGGGGGGGGGGGGGGGACATAATTAGCTAATGTTTAAAACTAAAAGGACTAATTTGACAAAATTTCAAACTTTGGACTGAAGTGGCGAAAATAGCAATCCACAGGGACGAAAATGGCCGTTAACTCTATATGTTTTAACAAATTTTTAGTTACAATTAGTTCGAGTCCAAATGAAAGAAAAATTGAAAAATAACGGACTGCAAGAGAAGACTTGGAACATCGAATAGAAGAAATGCAAAACTAGTGTATGGAAGATGGGGAAACGTTATAAATATCAAGATTAGTGCTATATTGTGAACCATTTGAATTTAAGTTATATTTGTGGTTGATTTGTAAAATTTGTTTTGTATTATATATAAGTTTTTCTGCATTTTTAGCATTTTTTTTGAACGACAAAAAAATTTTATAGAATTAGAATACAGCTCAGCAAGCAGCTAGGCAATAAAACACCAGAAACAGAAAACAAAAAACCACCCAACTACATTTTGAACCCCTTCCATTCATCCTAAAACAAAGCCAATCTAGTCCTACATCGAATCCACAAAAAATGACCATTAACAAAAAATATACAGGAGAAAGACAAAAATACCCCTAAAACTAACGGCATAGTTGGATGCCGTTAGACGGGGGGGGGGGGACGTAATTGGCTAAAGTTTAAAACTAAAAGGACTAATTTGACAAAATTTCAAACTTCGGACTGAAGTGGCGAAAATAGCAATCCACAGGGACGAAAATGGCCGTTAACTCTATATGTTTTAACAAATTTTTAGGTACAAGTAGTTCGAGTCAAAATGAAAGAAAAATTGAAAATAACGGACTGCAAGAGAAGACTTGGAACATCGAATAGAAGAAATACAAAACTAGTGTATGGAAGATGAGGAAGGTTATAAACATCAAGATTAGTGCTATATTGTGAACCTTTTGAATTTAAGTTATATTTGTGGTTGATTTGTAAAATATTTTTTGTATTATATATAAGTTTTTCTACATTTTTAGCATTTTTTTGGAACGACAAAACAATTTTATAGTATTAGAAAACAACTCAGCAAGCAGTTGGGCAATAAAACACCAGAAACACAAAATAAAAAACAAAAAACCACCCAACTACATTTTGAAACCCTTCCAATCATCCTAAGACAAAGCCAATCTAGACCTACATCGAATCCACAAAAAATCTTGAGCTTTTATCTTCTTAACCAATTCCGTCATGACAACCGGCTTCCCATCAAAAGCCAAAGCATTACGAGTCTTCCATAAACACCATATTGTAATTAAAATGATAGCATTTAGAGCTTTGGCCTTCTGCTACGCTAAACCAGAATGTTTATGTATGTCCAATAGGTCTCTAAAACGGAATGCGTAAACGCTCAGGATTTTACACCATTTGCGAGATAATCTGCCATAACATTTGGGCCAAACCGCAAGAAACGAATAAGTGGTAGACACTTTCCTCAATTTCTTCACAAATCAGACATATAACTGATTGGTGGATTAAGTTCCTCCTCTCCAACGAAGTTCTTACCAGAAGTCGCTCCATTTCAGCCCTCCACGCAACCACTCCGATCTTCAATGGGACACAGTTGTTCTATTCAAATAGATATTCTGGAACCCCTCCAAAATATTCGGCTAGTTTTAGTTTGACACTTCGAACCGTGAACCCATTCTGTTCATCTAGCAACCACCTGTACAAATCTCCACCCTCTTCAAAAGACACCGAAGATCAAGCCAATAACAATTGTCTTAGCTCGTCTAGTTCAGTAGCCCAAGCCGGTAATCTGACCCAGTTCCATGTATTACAGACCTCATTATCTATAATACAGATTCTGTCAGCAACACTACACGTTTTTTCTTCTTCAAGATCAAACAGTCACGAGAATCTTAAGTAAAACGGGTTGTCTCCTAACCAAGTAACTAGTCAGAACCACGCACCACCTCCATTTTTAATCGAGACTCGTATAAGATCTTGCAAATTAATTCCGGTCTCAACCAACTGAGATGAAATGCTAACAATTTGTTTCCACGGTCCCGTTAGTGAAACGTTAGCCAGGATGGCCTGCCAAGAGTTTGAATTATGGTAACTACCCTTCTCCACAGACCATCTCTATCTATTTTGAATCTCCACCACCATTTCGCGAGCAATGCGAAATTCATGTCCCTTAATGAACCGAACCCCAGACCACCATATTTCTTCTCAGCAATGACTTTATCCTAAGCTATTCAGTTCATCTTTGCCTTCTCTTCAGAATCGTCCCCCAAAAAAACATTCATCTTATCCTATCCAGTTTTTCTAATACACCCACCGGAGCCTTGAACAACAAAAAATATTATGTCGGAAGAGAGTTAAGAACCGATTTTAGGACCGTAATCCGCCCTTCAACTGATAGGTTCTTACCTTTCCAATTTGATGAGCGGTTTCTTAAGAGTTCGATCAGCGAATCCCATAACTTAATAAGATTCATATTACAACCAATAGGCAATCCAAGGTGAATAAACGGGAATATCCCTTCTTCATATCCAAGAATCTCCGCCAACTCCCTTGTTTCTCTTGGTTGTACACACGTTCCAAAGACCAGAGTTTTAGACATATTAATCTTTATGCCTGACACTAAATAAAAAAATCTTAATATACGACATAAATTCTATGCATTTGCAACTTCCCATTCACCAACGAAAATAACATCATCTGCATTTTTAGCATAACTAATCATGATTCTTTTTTGGAATATGCAGGAGAAGAAAATAGAAAATAAAATATTATTAAATGTTTTGAAAATGCATAGGAAAATAAAAATAAATAAATATTTGATGCGTCGGAAATGCGTAGGCGAATATAAAAAATAAAAAAGGAATAATTAGATGGCATCATAAATAACAAAATACATTAATATGCGTATGAAATATGTAAGAAAGTGAAAATAAATGTTTTAATTATTGGTGTTGAAATGCGTTGGAAACTTCCAACAGACTTTTTTGTAGATAACGTGTTAGAAATGCATAGAAAAATATTTTTCATGAGACTTTTTCCAAAAAACTAGTTTTTTTGGAAATATATATGTTGGAAAGGGTGATTTCCTACGCATTTCCCATGAAAAATAGCGTAAGAAGTCAACAGCTTTTCTAGTAAAGTTTGTGTGAGTTTTGGTAGGTGTGAGAAAGGTCACCAGAAGGGAGTTTACCTCGGGTGGATCAAGCTTAAACGTGCATGTATTTCGGTCACGAATTATTCATTCGCTTATCAATACTAATACAATTTCTTGCTTGTTTGTTGTTGATTCGATCACAAACAAACACATTCCTCTCATGATTATCAAGAACAATCTCCTGACCATGGAATTTACATCAACTTAATTGCCCCATGTCCATGTGCACTCCGAATGATTATCCTCTTGGAGTCTTCGGAAAGTACAAATGTTCGTCGTCCAATTGTGCATTGATATGGGCTATGCCACATAGGCCGAGGGAACCCTCAAACATCTCCAGATATAGATAGTCCAATGTGGATAAAATAATTTTTCAGTATCATTTCAATATAATTACTTTACTAGTAAATGACTTTTGAACGGCAGTTGTACAAAGTATGTGGTTTTTGAAGTCTACCATCTTTGGCTGTTTAGGGTGCCGCTTTCACAGACGTGGAGGCACCCTCAACAAGGGCGCCAGTGGAGGATTAATCCAACTTGAGATTTTACATGAAGTCAAGGCCGTACCTCTAAGTCGATCTAGTATGTGATGTTTGAACTTTTTATATATAAATAAACTTTTAAAAATCTATGTAAGTAATATAACAGTTTTTAGCTTTCTTTTATATATAATCAGTGTTTAGCTTTCTTTTCTTTATTTTCCCTACATTATCTATTATCTAATATATATAAATAAGAAGTTTGGTGCCACTAAGCCGCCATTATGCCACTTGGCGGCACCTAATTTGTCCATGGATTTTTGTCTACAACCCCTAAGAGCATAATCCACACCCAAAACCATACGCATCAACCAAAACAGGTCTACATTCACTCTTTCGACAACAATAATCATACCCCCGCTTGTATGTTACGTCTGTTAATTATGTTAAGTGTTGGAAGCTATGTAGAGTTTGTATAATTTTCGGGTTTGATCCGGCATTCTTCGGAAACCTCCTCGTCACTTCTGTAAGTTAAATTTCTTAACCTTTCACCCAAGTTATCACAATTATCAACTTCGAGGGGCTAGAGTGTAAAATTTACTTTTATAACGTGAAAAACCCTAACCCACCCCCTATTTCCGATTGGCAACTGCTGGGGGGGGGGTTCTCCACGTTTTTTTGTGCATTCCGACCATCCACCGGCCTCCCAAGTTCAATTCCAGGTCCGTGCTAACCTTATGCAAGTCTTTTACACCTTAATTCATTGTTATATCTCGCTTATTGATCGAAAATCGCTTGTTTTAGTCTTAACCGGTGGTTGCCCTTTTGAGCATCTTTCGGGGCTCTTTTAATTGAAGCTGTTGCTCCATCATCTTCCTAGGAATGCATTGTATATCATACTTTAGTATCATGAGCTTTGGCATTCGTTAGATTGGTCAATTGTTGATAAAGTGAAAACTAGGATTCGGTTGACTAGTTTGCAAAGTGTTGTGTCTAGCGCGTTGTTTGAGAGAATTAACAACCAATTCGGATGTTGTAGCCTTGGTATGGTTTGTTGGCTGTGAAAAACTAATTTTTGAGGTTAATGGTGCTGAATTGGTTGTCGGTTGCTCAAACGGGTCGGTACAACGCAAATTCGCGTTTATTTGGTAGTTTGTGCGTTGTGCATGCGAGTTACCGACCCATCCAACTCGTGAGGTGTCGTGTGGACTTGTTGGATGCAATTTTATTAAATTTGGTCCACACGGGGCCGAGTTGGTTTCTAGGTGCATAAACAACTCGAAAATGCGTATATTTGATACAACTAGCAACTTTCGGGGGTAGTTTGGGAATCCTTTCCCCCCAGAATTATTTAAGGGAGGGTTCGGTTAATACAAGGCCCCGATGGCTGTTGTAATTTAAATTAGTTAGGACGAGGGTTAAGGCTAATCAAACCATGTTAGGACGCCTCGTAGGATACGCTAGTCGGCTCGTTCTATTAGTAATTATTGTTCGTAATCCGACAGACATTTGATTTATGGGAGTACTTAGGGGTTCTCTAGCTCGTTATTGATTTAGTGCCTCGTGTCAGGTGAGTTCATGATGCCCTTTTTAACTCTTTTCTTGGTTTGGGCTAACATACACACCTAATTGGTTTTACTCGTTAAACTGTTTAAATGATTACGCGTAGGCTTACTTGTATTATTGAATATCTTGGGATGACTTATATATATATGTATATGCATATGTTACTCTATGGCCTACGATGGGGGGGGAGGCTCGTGTGGCATAATCATCATTATAATTAGTTCTTTGTGTGTATGGTGATCTTGGCTAGGCTAAACTATACTACTCGGGTTCTCAAATCCCGTGGGGGGGAGGCTCGTGTGGCATTATCATCATTATAACGGGTTCTTAAAATCTTGTATCATGTGCTTAGTCCTTACGCGTGTTCGACCGCGATTATATTATTTGGTTAGTATACCAATTTGTACTTATCGTTGTACATTTCCCTATTATTCCACATACTGTTTTATACTCATAATCTTGGAATGATCTATGTCATTTATTAAAACTTGAACTCACTCAGCTCAAGCTGACTTTGTGTGTATGTTAGTTTGATTTGCAGGGTAAGGATTTAGGACTATCGCTTGGACGTGCTAAAGACTACTCGGTCGGTTGAAGGCATTCCTCGTCGAGACCTTATAATAAAAAGAACATTTTACCTTATATTTGGTTATGGGATTTTAATACTTAACTTTTTCAATTATTTATCGTTTGGTATTTTTCTCGGTTTTGGGGAATTTTTGATACTTATGATTTTTCCGCTGTTTATTTGCTCTGAACTTGTTTTAAATAAAATGAATTACTTTGGGTTTTAAATTTTTGTGAAATCTTGGAAATGATTACCAACTGTAGTATTCCCGGGATTCGGGGTCTTACATCGTATTTAGTTTCTAGTCATTTCCTAAACTCTCCCCATGGTGGAATTCATTGGTAAAGTGGTCAATGCAATTCCCTGAAACCGTACTATACCGATAAAAGTAAAATCGTTTCTTTGATTAATGCATAATAGTTAGGGCTTAGATATTAACATATCGTAGTAAACATCTTGGTCGAAATCAACATCAGGAGGTCGAATATCCCGCATTTCTATGTTTGCTCAAGAAATCGATACACTAGATCGCATGTGTGTTCTTCAAATCGTGGTGTTATTCTTGAATTCTTCAAATCGACAACAACTTTACGGTTGAATTCGACGAAATCAAGTACAATACCACGATTTAAAGAACACAGCGATTTAGTGCATCGATTTCTTGAGTAAACATGGAAATGCGGGATATTCGAGCTCCTTATGTTGATTTCGACCCAGATGTTTGCTACCATATGTAAATCTCTAAACCCTAACAATTGTGCATTAATCAAAGAAACGATTTTAGTTTTTCGGTATAGTTTGGTTTAAGGGAATTACCCCGACCACTTTACCAACGAATTCCATGATGGACTGAAGTAGCAACCAAAAAAAAAAACTGAATTAAATTAAACATTAAAATTGACAAAATTTCAAACTTGGGACTGAAGTAGCAAAAGTATCAAACCACAGGGACGAAAATGACCATTAAAACGGCATAGTTGGATGCCATTAGACGGGGGGACATAATTGGCTAATGTTTAAAACTAAAAGGACTAATTTTGTTGGACTCGTTATGCCCAAGACACATATTTTTATTGATGTGGCTAGTATGTCATGATCCAAGTCGGGTCATACCCAATAACAAGCTAGACAAACACCAACAATATTTGTTTACATATGATATGATCATAACAAATGAATATTAACACTTGAGTTATTTGGAAAGGGGTTTCCAAATAAAATGTACTTGTGATATAAATAAATCATGTGGATGATTTATACTATGAGAAAGAGCAATCCATATTGTTGTTTAAAGGGGTTAAGTAACAATATGTCAAGCATGTTACTTATATTGTGTTATGTTGGGAAATAACACTATTAAGTTTTATGATATAAAAGAAAATAAAATATTGATAATATGAAAAAGGGAAGGAAGGGCTGCCCCCCCCTCTCTTTTTCTCTTGAATATTATATTATTATTCTCCACTTAGTGGAGGCATGCAAGTGATTTCATTGCTCCCTTGGGTGTTGCCATATTTGAAAGACTATATCTCTTTCTTTCTTGTATCTTTCTCTTATAATATCCATACACAAGAAAAGCAATAGAGGAAAACTCTCTCAACTCCTCTCTTCTTCTCTTGGACGGCCAAGAACAAGACCAGAGGATAAATCCTCTACGCTCCATTCTTCTCTTCCTCTCTTTGGACGGCCAAGGAAAAAGGAACCAAGGATAAGATACAAGTGTTGCCAAATCCTAGCTACAAGTGGTGTTTGTTGGAAAGCTTGGGGTATGCTAGCTTGAGGAGCTTCATATTCAAGTTCTTGCCTTCTTCATCATCATCTCCTTCCTCTTCCTTGGATTTGAAAGGTAGCTTTAACATGCATGTACTTTTAGTGACATGCATGTGTTTGATAGTATGTAGTTCCTATTTAGATCCGGGCTTGGGTTTTGCATGTGTAAAATTGGTTTTATACATATCAATTAACAAGATTTAAAATTTATATCCGCTGCGTTTTTGGTAAAATAGGGATTTTATCACTTTGATAATCTTGTTAAAACCCAACAATGGCATCAAGAGCCGCTTATACGGATGCATGCTTCATTAGACCCAAAAATTTTCGGGTTTATGGTGGGGTTTTACCATATGGCCGAAAATTTTGGGGGTTTTGGTTACTCCATGGTTTTTCAAGGTTATACTTTACATGCATGTGGTAATCTTGAAAAACTAAGTCATTTGGATGATTGATTGTGTTGTTTGGACAAAACCCGAAACTTTTGGTTTTGTCATGTTTGGCCGAAAGTTTCAAGGGTCAAGGGGAACCATCTTTGAGTCATTGTGTTATTACATATTTGGATGTGTAATAGATGTTCATAACCTAGCCATGGCCTTGTGTTTGGTTGAATGTTTGTGTTGTGTTATTTATTCATTCGATATGGTTGTAATTTATTTGGGTTGTGTAATCTATTTATTCATTTCATTTGGTTTGTAATAATAAGTAGATTAGATGCATTTCTTTTACTAGAAAAATGTATTAGGATATATTTTGTAAAAGAAGATGCAAGGAAGGAAGCCCAAATAAAATGGATGGAGACCACAACACGAGGGTGACACCTGGAGCAATTGGATGCGGGATCAAGTGGGAGTTCACTGACACAAGCTCATGTCGTTTTGAGTCCCTTAGGAGAGACCATTTGACACACTTGTCTTCGGTCAACAAGTGTGGTCAACATTAGGAGGCTATGGTTATGAACTTGTGATTATGTATTTTATGCTTGTGTGGTTGATTTACTTTTGTGTTGTGTTATTGCAATGTGGTTTGCTAACAACTTAAAATCAACTAGCATAAAATTGGTTCCTTTGAAATCGTTAGGTAATAAAAATTGGTTTTATTAAAGGCTAATGATTTCATAATAAAAATGGGTTTTATTAATAGGAACTTTGAAAATGGGTTTTTCAATTAAGTACCATACATTTGAATGCATGCAAATGAAAGGTACATAAAAAGTTTTCCAATCTAGAATTTATAAAACTAAAAATCCCTTTTATAAAATAAGTTGAACACCATCCTTTTATACAACACTCGAATCACTTGGGAACTTGGTGTGGGATAAAGGTCACCTAACCGCATTAGAGGAAACTTGTGAGTTGAGGTGGGTTTGCCATATTTGTGGGAAAAGGTCACCAAACCACTTGTATGTGTAAATTCACACGTGTGTGTAAGTAGGACGACTTAAATTGGAAACCATGTGAATAGGGTCACCGAAGCATGGCGTACAATGGTGTTGATGGGATTAAACATGCCAACTAAGCATGAGATGCTTAACCGATCCCATAAAACTAGAAGTTGCAAAGGGTTGCAATCGTCAAACGTTGACTACCTTGTTAATTTAAATAGTAGGATAAAGGTTACCTAACTACTATTTGAATGTAACGTTGGGTTCTAGATGTTAATCATTAATTGTCTTGGAGACATAAAAGGGTATTAACGATTAAAATAAATGATATCGAAAATAATAAAATTGAGCTTTGTTATGTTTGTAGATGGCCGTAATCAACAATCCACCTAACGTCATTATTCCACCTGTTAATAACTTATCACTAAGATATATTCTTGACAAGGATCGTCTAAACTATACCAACTTT
Source organism: Bidens hawaiensis (assembly GCF_021521415.1). NCBI lineage: Eukaryota > Viridiplantae > Streptophyta > Magnoliopsida > Asterales > Asteraceae > Bidens > Bidens hawaiensis. Next base: position 191,573 of record NW_027491382.1, on the reverse strand, counting down.
ATGGATTGGTATCGAAACTTGAGAATCGTTCTCAAGCAAGAAAAGAAATACTATGTATTAGAAGATCCAATTCCCGATGAACCTAGCATTGACGATGCCGAAGACCATAACAATTGGGTTAAGCACAATGAGGATTCAGTGCAAGTTTCTTGCCTCATGTTGGGAACTATGATTCCCGAGATTCTAAAGGATTTTGAACTTCATGGGGCATACGACATAATCACCCAACTTAAGGAAATGTTCCTTACACAAATTGGGGTGGAACGCTTCGAAACGGTTCGGGCGCTTCATGCATGTCATATGGAAGAAACCCAATCGGTCCCATCTTATGTACCTAAGATGAAAAGCCATATTGATCATCTCGAGCGCCTTAATTGTCGCGTCTCAAACGAGTTAGCCACGGATTTGATCCTAAGTGGCTTAACTAAAAGGTTTGAGACATTTGTTATGAATTATAACATGAATAGATGGGACAAGAGCATTGGTGAGCTTCATGCAATGCTTAAAACGACCGAGACGAGAATGGGTAAAAAGGTTTTACCCGTTCTCACAATCAATGAGGGAGACAATAAGAAAAGGCATCACCCGGAACCCAAGGCAAAGGTTGCCAAAGGTAAGGGACAAGTCAAGGGCAAGTTCAAGGGAAAGGCTAAAGTGGAACCACCCAAACCGAAGAAGCTAAAGGTTAGCTCGGAGGATCTGTGCTTTGGATGCGGGGAGATAGGGAATTGGATGAGGAATTGTCCAACATATCTCAAAGAGTTGAAAGCTAAGAGGGATGCGGGGAAAACCTTGGGTACAACTTTCATGATTCATATTAATCTTAATCTTATTTCCTCTAACACATGGGTATTGGATATCGGATGTGGAACTCATATTTGCAATTCATTGCAGGGGTTCAAAGGAAATGAAGGATTCAAGAAAGGAGATATTAGTCTCTTCATGGGCAACGGAGCAAAGGTTGTTGTCGAAGCCCAAGGAGACTACACATTAAACCTTCCAAATGGTTTGGAATTTATTTTGAAAGATATTTTGTATGCTCCTAATTTGACTAGGAACATTATCTCCGTTTCTTTGTTAAGACAATATGGTTATGATTTTAAGTTTATGGACAATGGTATTTGTGTTTTCGTGAATGATGTCTTTTATTTTAAAGCAATGCCGTCTAATGGCATTTATGAATTAGTTCATGATAACACATCCTATGATAACATGTCGTACCAATCAAGAACCAAGAAACTCAAAATGGATTTGAGTAAAACCTATCTTTGGCATTGTCGCCTTGGTCACATAAACAAAGACCGCATACATACACTTCAAAAGAATGGTCTTTTGGAATCAAGTGAAGATGATTCATTTGATAAGTCTGAGTCTTGTTTACTTGGGAAGATGACAGAGGACCCCTTTAGTGGAACAAACGAAGGGGCAAAAGACTTATTGGGTATCATACATTTGGATGTATGTGGTCCTTTTAAGGCAATGACAAGGAATGGTGAAAGATACTTCATTACTTTTATCAACGATTATAGTCGATATGGGTATGTGTACTTGTTAAGACACAAAGATGAAGCCTTTGAAATGTTCAAAGTCTTCCAAAATGAAGTACAAAATCAACTCGATAAAACCATCAAAGTACTTCGTTCGGATAGAGGAGGTGAATACCTAAGTGATGCTTTCCGAGATCATCTTAGGAGTTGTGGGATCATCTCACAACTTACTCCACCCGGAACACCACAACATAATGGTGTGTCCGAAAGGAGGAATCAAACTCTATTGGATATGGTTCGATCTATGATGACTAGAAGCACATTGCCTCTATCATTTTGGGGTTTCGCATTGCTCTCCGCGGCCCGTATTCTAAATATGGCCCCAACCAAGAAAGTGGATAAAACACCTTATGAAATATGGAATGGAACGGTTCCATCATTGTTATATTTAAAGGTATGGGGTTGTGAGGCTTATGTCAAGAACAACACCCAAAACAAACTTGAAAATAGATCCACTAAGTGTATCTTTGTAGGATATCCCAAGGACTCTATGGGATATTATTTCTACAATCCAACCAAGAAAAAGGTGTTCGTTGCTCGAAAGGCTGAGTTCATGGAAACTAAGTTCCTTATGGAAGGTACTAGTAGAACGGTGGAACTTGAGGAGGATCGAGAACCACAAGCCGATACACGTTTGGTTGAAACTAGCACTCAACAAGAGGTTGTTGAGAATGATCAAATGGTTGATCAAGACACACAAATCGTTCGCAAATCCGGTAGGATTAGTCATCCACCCGAAAGATATGGATTTTTCACGGATGGGTGCTATGTGGTAGATTCGGATGAACCCACCACATACCGTGATGCAATGTCACAATCCGATTTTGACAAATGGCTTGAAGCCATGAACGTAGAGATGCAATCCATGCATGACAACCAAGTATGGGATTTGGTTGTACCACCTCTTAATTCCAAACCGGTTGGAACTAAGTGGTTTTTCAAGAAGAAAACCGATATGCATGGAAACATGGATACTTATAAAGCTAGACTTTTAGCAAAAGGTTTCACTCAAACTTAAAGGGGTTGACTATGATGAAACTTTTTCTCCCGTAGCAATGCTAAAGTCTATTAGGATATTGTTTGCCAAAGCTGCACATTATGACTATGAGATATGGCAAATGGATGTCAAAACCGCTTTCTTAAATGGCCATCTTGAGGAAGATGTCTATATGGTCCAACTCGAAGGTTTTGTCAATCCACAACATCCTAACAAAGTATGCAAGTTAAAGAAATCAATCTATGGATTGAAACAAGCATCTAGAAGTTGGAATCACCGTTTTTATGAAGAAGTTAAGAAATTTGGGTTCATCAAAAATGGTGATGAAGCTTGTGTGTATAAGAAAGCTAGTGGGAGCATCAGTACCTTCTTAGTATTGTATGTTGATGACATACTACTATTTGGGAATGACGTTCCAACCATGGAGGGTGTAAAAGCATGGCTTGGAAGTTGTTTTTCTATCAAGGATCTTGGTAAAGCCGCCTATATTTTGGGAATAAAGATCTATAGGGATAGATCAAGGCGGTTGATAGGTTTAAACCAAAGTGCATACATTGACAAAATCTTGAAGAGGTTCAAGATGGAGAACTCTAAGAAAGGTTTGGTACCTATTCAAAGAGGAACGATATTGAGTAGGTCTCAATGTCTAAGCTCAAAGGATGAGCAAGAGAAAATGAATGGAATCCCATACGCATTAGCTATTGGATCCATCATGTATGCAATGGTATGTACTAGACCAGATGTGTCATATCGCTTTAAGCATGACCAGTAGATTCCAACATAATCTGGGAAGTAGCCATTGGATGGCGGTCAAGAGTATATTGAAATACCTTAGAAGGACTAAGGATATGTTTCTAATATACGGTTCGGGTGATGAGGAACTTGTTGTAAAGGGTTACACGGATGCGAGTTTCCAAACTGATCGAGATGATTCTGGAACACAATCGGGATATGTTTTCGATATGAATGGTGGGGCAATCTCTTGGAAGAGCTCAAAGCAAGACGTGGTATCTTTATCCACCACGGAATCGGAATACATTGCCGCCTCATTGGTAGCTCAAGAAGCTGCGTGGATTAGAAAATTCATTTCCGACCTAGGGGTAGTCCGTACCTTCAGGACCCTCTAGAGATCTTTTGTGACAACGAGGGTGCGATTGCTCAAATCAAGGAACCTCATGCTCATCAAAAAACGAGGCACATTGAGCGGAGGTTCAACTACATAAGGGATGAAGTTGAAAAGGGAAAGATATGTATTTGCAAAGTTCCCACCGATCAAAACATTGCGGATCCACTCACGAAGCTCCTTAAAGGCTAAAGCATGAGGGTCATACATGTGCCTTAGGAGTTCGATATTCTAGTGATTGGATATGATCGAATTTTGTATTTGGATATCGGAACAATTGTTATTTTGAGTCATTTATTTGATTATGGTTTATGATTATGACATTTTGAGTTATGTTCCATTTTAAAATGTTTAAATCCGTGAATAAGTTACTTATTCTAAATGTTCGTAGTCGCTCATAATTGTTGGAACAAATATGAAGGTAAGACTATTATGAACTTGGATTGGTGGATATTCATGGGATATGAATATAAAGCAAGGGTTGCTTCCAAGGTTCATAGATATTTATGGGTTATAAATATTGGACTGACCCGTTCTCAAATGTTACTACATGGAATCCTTGTGATTGATCATAAGTAAATTTGAGTAAAGGCGAATATCATAGTATCCTCCGACCTAAGATACATATTGGGTCTTCATATTCACCAAGTATTATACTTTGACTTAGTTCTTCGGTGCTCTGAAACATGATAGTACATAAGGCTAAGATCAGGTCTGGTACAAGGTGATTGTGAGAGACGTATGTAGTCAAGAGGGGATTTGTCCCTCTTATTCGTTGAGAGTGAGATGTCTAAGGCCTGAAAGTTAAATCAACAGAGAATGATCACTCTGTGTCTCTGGATTTGACATGACATCTGAGGCAAAAGGATAAATGATAGATGTACCTAAATCATTTCAAGTAAGGGACTTGAAGGGGATGATGTTATTGAATGGAACTTCGTTATGCGTATTAGGGGTAGTAAACCGTAGTTAGGTGGTATTTGCTACTTGCATCAATCTTCTATGTATCTTGTGCAAGTGGGAGATTATTGGACTCGTTATGCCCAAGACACATATTTTTTTTGATGTGGCTAGTATGTCATGATCCAAGTCGGGTCATACCCAATAACAACCTAGACAAACACCAACAATATTTGTTTACATATGATATGATCATAACAAATGAATATTAACACTTGAGTTATTTGGAAAGGGATTTCCGAATAAAATGTACTTGTGATATAAATAAATCATGTGGATGATTTATACTATGAGAAAGAGCAATCCATATTGTTGTTTAAAGGGGTTAAGTAACAATATGTCAAGCATGTTACTTATATTGTGTTATGTTGGGAAATAACACCATTAAGTTTTATGATATAAAAGAAAATAAAATAATGATAATATGAAAAAGGGAAGGAAGGGCTGCCCCCCCCCCTCTCTTTCTCTCTTGAATATTATATTATTATTCTCCACTTAGTGGAGGCATGCAAGTGATTTCATTGCTCCCTTGGGTGGTGCCATATTTGAAAGACTATATATTTTTCTTTCTTGTTTCTTTCTCTCATAACATACCATACACAAGAAAAGCAATAGAGGAAAACTCTCTCAACTCCTCTCTTCTTCTCTTAGACAGCCAAGAACAAGACCAGAGGATAAATCCTCTACGCTCCATTCTTCTTTTCCTCTCTTTGGACGGCCAAAGAAAAAGGAACCAAGGAGAAGATACAAGTGTTGCCAAATCCTAGTTAGAAGTGGTGTTTGTTGGAAAGCTTGGGGTATGCTAGCTTGAGGAGCTTCATATTCAAGTTCTTGCCTTCTTCATCATCATCATCATCTCCCTCCTCTTCCTTGGATTTGAAAGGGTGCTTTAACATGTATGTACATTTAGTGAAATACATGTGTTTGATAGTATGTATTTCGTATTTGGATCCGGGCTTGGGTTTTGCATGTGTAAAATTGGTTTTATACATATCAATTGACAAGATTTAAAACTTATATCAATTGCGTTTTTGGTAAAATAGGGATTTTATCACTTTGATAATCTTGTTAACACCCAACAAATTTGACAAAATTTCAAACTTTGGACTGAAGTGGCGAAAATAGCAATCCACAATGACGAAAATGGCCGTTAACTCTATATGTTTTAACAAATTTTTAGGTACAATTAGTTCGAGTCCAAATGAAAGAAAAATTGAAAAATAACGGACTACAAGAGAAGACTTGGAATATCGAATAGAATAAATGCAAAACTAGTGTATGGAAGATGAGGAAACGTTATAAATATCAAGATTAGTGCTATATTGTGAACCTTTTGAATTTAAGTTATATTTGTGCTTGATTTGTAAAATATGTTTTGTATTATATATAAGTTTTTCTGCATTTTTAGCATTTTTTTTAAAGGACAAAACAATTTTATAGAATTAGAATACAGCTCAGCAAGCAACTAGGCAATAAAACACCAGAAACAGAAAACAAAAAACCACCCAACTACATTTTGAACCCCTTCCAATCATCCTAAAATAAAGCAATCTAGACCTACATCGAATCCACAAAAAACCTTGAACTTTCATCTTCTCAACCAATTCCGCCTTGACAATCGGCTTCCCATCAAAAACCAAAGCATTACGAGTCGTCCATAATCACCATATTGTAATTGAAATGATAGCATTTAGAGCTTTGGCCTTCTTCTTCGCCAAACCAGAATGTTTATGTATGTCCAATAGGTCTCTAAAACTGAATGCGTAAATGCTTGGGATTTTACACCATTTGCTAGATAATTTGCCATAACATTTGGGCCAAACCACAAGAAACGAATATGTGGTCGGCAGTTTCCTCAATTTCTTCACAAATCAGACACAAATCTGATTGTCGGATCAAGTCCCTCCACGCAACCACTCCGATCTTCAATGGGACCCAGTTGTTCCATTCAAAAAGATATTCTGGAACCACTCAACCATATTCGGTTAGTTTAAGTTTAACACTTTGAACCGTGAACCCATTCTGTTCATCTAGCAACCACCTGTACAACTATCCACCCTCTTCAAAAGACACTGAAGAACAAGCCAATAACAATTGTCTTAGCTCGTCTAGTTAAGTAGCCCAAGCCGGTAATCTGACCCAGTTCCATGTACTACAGACCTCATTATCTATAATACAGATTCTGTCAGCCACACTACACGTTTTTTCTTCGTCAAGATCAAACAGTCTCAGGAATCTTAAGTAAAACGGGTTGTCTCCTAACCAAGTATCTAGTTAGAACCGCGCACCATCTCCATTTTTAATCGAGACCCGAATAAGATCTTGCAAATTAATTCCTGCCTCAACCAACCGAGATGAACTGCCAACAATATGTTTCCACGGTCCTGTTAGTGAAACGTTTGCCGGGATGGCCTATCCAGTTTTTCTAACACACCCACCGGAGCCTTAAACAACGAAAAATAGTATGTCGGAAGAGAGTTAAGAACCGATTTTAGGACCGTAATCCGCCCTCCAACTGATAGGTTCTTACCTTTCCAATTTGATAAGCGTTTTCTAAAGAGTTTGACCGCCGAATCCCATGACTTAATAAGATTCATATTACAACCAATAGGCAACCCAAGGTGAATAAACGGGAATATCCCTTCTTCACATCCAAGACTCTCCACCAACTGCCTTATTTCCCTTGGTTGTACACACGTTCCAAAGACCCGAGTTTTAGACATATTAATCTTTAAGCCCGACACCAAATAAAAACATCTTAATATACGACATAAATTCTACGCATTTGCAACTTCCCATTCACCAACGAAAATAACATCATTTGCATTTTTAGCATAACTAATCATGATTTTTTTTTTTGGAATATGCAGGAGAAGAAAATAGAAAATAAAATATTATTAAATTTTTGAAAATGCATAGGAAAATAAAAATAAATATATATTTGATGCGTCGGAAATGCGTAGGCGAATATAAAAAAATAAAAAAGGAAATAATTAGATTGCATCATAAATAAAAAAATACATTAATATGCGTATGAAATATGTAAGAAAGTGAAAATAAATGTTTTAATTAGTGGTGTTGGAAATGCGTTGGAAACTCCCAACAGACTTTTTTGTAGGTAACGTGTTATAAATGCATAGAAAAATATTTTTCATGAGGCTTTTTCCAAAAAGCCAATTTTTTTTGGAAGTATATATGTTGGAAATGGTGATTTCCTACGCATTTCCCATGAAAAATGGCGTAAGAAGTCGACAGCTTTTCTATTAGAGTTCGTGTGTGTTTTGGTAGGTGTGAGAGAGGTCACCAGAAGGGAGTTTACCTCGGGTGGATCAAGCTTAAACATGTATGTATTTCGGTCACGAATTATTCATTCGCTTATCAATACTAATACAATTTCTTGCTTATTTGTTGTTGATTCGATCACAAACAAACACATTCGTTTCATGATTATCAAGAACAATCTCCTGATCATGGAATTTACATCAACTTAATTGCCCCATGTCCATGTGCACCCCGAATGATTATCCTCTTGGAGTCTTCGGAAAGTACAAATGTTCGTCGTCCAATTGTGCATAGATATGGGCTATGCCACATGGGCCACGAGAACCCTCAAACATCTCCAGATATAGATAGTCCAATGTGGATAAAATAATTTGTCAGTATCATTTCAATATAATTACTTTACTAGTAAATGGCTTTTGAACGGCAGTTGTACAAAGTATGTGGTTTTTGAAGTCTACCATCTTTGGCTGTTTGGGGTGCCGCTTTCACAGACATGGAGGCACCCTCAACAAGGGCGCCAGTGGAGGATTAATCGAACTCGAGATTTTACATGAAGTCAAGGCCGTACCTCTAAGTCGATCTAGTATGTGATGTTTGAACTTTTTCTATATAAATAATATAACAGTTTTTAGCTTTCTTTTATATATAATCAGTGTTTAGCTTTCTTTTCTTTATTTTCCCTACATTATTTATTATCTAATTATATAAATAAGAAGTTTGGTGCCACTAAGCTGCCATTAGGCCACTTGGCGGCACCTAACTTGTCCATGGATTTTTGTTTTTTCGTTTTTGTATCGCAACGAAAATAATGGAAGCCAATCGAACGCCAATTATGTTTTTTTGTTTGTTTTAACTCCGATATCGTAACGAATGTGACGGAAACCAACAGTATAGACTCACCGCCTCAACGCCTGGACCAACAGCGTTCAGATTTTACCGATGCCTTAGTTTACCGACTACGCCATCCCATTGGTCAACTCAACGCCCGAGACCGACAACGCTCGTTTTTACCATTGTCCGAGTTTACTAACCGACGCCACCCATTTGTCCACTCATTTTTTATATTTTATCATTTTCTTAGCTAAGATACCGTAACAAATATGGTTGAAACCAACCAAATTGGTGTCCCCGCAAGTGGCACTTGGTGGCACCTTATTAGTCCGTGAATTTTGTTATTATTTTTTATTTGTTTTTTTGAGTTGAGTTACCATAACTAACGTAATGGATACCAAGGAAATGTCATTAGTGCCTGCATCATAACGAATCTGAAGGAAACCGACCGAATTTGTGTAGACGCACCGCCTCAACGTCCGTGACCGACAACACTCAGGTTTAACAACACGCAAAATTTACCGACCGACATCCCCCCTGGCATCCATCATTAGGGCGCAACTGCCCTATTGGGCCACTTGGTGACATAATATTAGTCCATGAATTTTGGTTTTTTTATTTAGTTTAGATAACATAGCAAACATACTGGAAACCGACCAAATTAAAGTCAATTTTTTTTTACTTTTGGTACCAAAACGAACCTGACGAAAACTGACCGAATTCGCGTAGACTCACCACCTCAATGCACGCGACCGACAACGCTAATGTTTTACCAACACACAAGTTTACCGGCCGACATCCCCCCCCCAATTAGCCTCTGGTCCACCTCAATTTTTTTATATTTTTCAATTTTTAGCTCCTGTTTAGTAACGAACGTAATTGAAACTGACCGAATTCGTGTCGTGTTACCGCCTCAATACCTAGGATCGATCGATAACACTTGATTTTTACCACTGCCCGAGTTGCCGACCAAATAAATATCGTTTTAAACACTTTTGTTCTTTTTTATATGTTAATTTGACGCATTAATTTTTTGGGTTTTAACGCTCAAATTTTACCAACGATGTCTACACCGTAAAAGACGCAAACGATAACAACTGAATTCGTATCGATTCACCATCCTAACGCTCGGGTTTCAACGTTGGAGTTTTGACAACTGTCCCGGCGCAATACGCCAGATAAAAAAAACTAGTTTCCGTATAATTTTTGTTGAAACAAAACCAATACTGTGGTCTTTAGTTTCACAATATTTTGAATAGGACTCCGCTATTAATAAATTTTATATCAAAATATAAATAAAAATGTTTAACTTAGTATTTAGACCTGTTTTTCAGAGGTTAAGAAAATATACAGACAATCTGAGTGAAAATTCTCATAAGATCATTCCTCAAGTTGACTTTTATTCTTCTAAATATGAAGCGTTCACATCAAAAAAAAATAAATGGAAACAAGTTTACATATTAGTAAAGAACAAACAAATTAGATTATAATATATATTAAAACCTATTGTTGGTGTTACAAATATTTTTTTTAGAATATTTTATTTTATTTTTCAAATATATATTTTTGTTTAAATATGCTTATTTTACGAATTTGTTTTTTGTGTTTAATTCAAGTACCACAACCAAACTAATCGATACCAACCAAAATCGCGTCCAATAGCTGCCACAGCGCTTAGGTTTTGCCGATGCCGCAACGCTTAGGTTATGTTGCTTTAAATATGTTCAATCAATGAGTTTACTTTTGTAACCCCAATCGACGACGGATTATACGTCAGGCCGGTACGTTGATTGTTTATAAATTCATAAGAGTATTAAAGTGACAATATATTTATTTCATTTCAAAAATTGCAAGTAAACAATTGATCTAATCATTTGAATATATTAGTATCACATTAATTGATTTCATATTGAATTATGAATCAGTTAATATTATCAAAGTGAAATAGCAGTGGAATTAATCAAGGCAATGGAGGTTTCATATAGAAGAACACTTTTGTATTAATTATAATCAAATGATTACAACCTACTGCTCCCCCCTCAACCTTAGCTCATCATTCACTCTGATTTTCTGGTACAAGAGTACATTTATCTGGTGAATTTTGTGATGTGTGAAAAAGTATTAATGAAGAAGAGACTCTCTTAATCATTTTATACAAGTTGTTTATATTAATTCTGATGAACTAATCTAAACAACTATCTATTAAAGAATCCTATGAAAACTACTAATCTTGTTGAAACAATTGATGTTTAATCAATCAGTTGTTTGCCTTCAGTCTTTTGGGTCTTCAATAGTTTGATGAGCAGTTGTTTTGTCTTCAGCCTTTATATCTAGTGTTTGACTTGGTCAGATGTTTTATGAGCAGTAGTTTGACAAAACCATAATTGAGAACAACTGATGTTTGAGCCATCAGTTATTTGGTTTATGGCCATCAGTTATTTGCTAGGTCCAACAATCTCCCCTCCCCCTGAAATGATGATGTAAAAACCTTTTCATATTGTGCTCCATTGTCTTATTTTAACAATCTCTTCAGGCTGAATCTTCAATCAAATTCTAAAATTTAGCACCTAGGCTGTTATCATCTTCCATATGCAATGGAAAGTCTGTTAGCATATACAAGTCTTTTTCATCCAACATGGGTACATCTTACAGATCTACCCTTTTTTAGTCTCATTTTCCAAGGTCACAAAGGAGTAGTTTTTCTTTTACTCCATTTGATAATCTTTGACTGGACCTTCAATTGTTGAAGTAGAAGATGTTATCAAAGAAGATGATAAGGGTGTAACATCTCGGATTTTTCTTACTCGTATTCCTTTACATATAACCCGATTCAGAACCATTATTCGGATCCTTATTATTAACAAAATCAAATATTTATAAGTAATTAAGATTGTATTTTCATTTTTTGTATCCTTTATGTTTCCAAAGTTGTTCATTTCTTGTTTTAACTCTAAAATAATCAAAAATCAGGTTTTTTTATAAAGTTCAATGACTAAAATTGCCAAACAACAAAACTCCCACCCCCTAGGGTCGGGGCGTCTCGCGGCCAAGGGAGGTGATGGCTGTCGCGCGGTGCTTTAGGTTGCCTGTGCAGATCTTTTGATTATTTTGCTTTCTTAGTTCGTTTTTGGTACAAATTCGCTTAATTTTAGACCGTATCGCTTGAATTAAGACCAAAGAAAATTAACTTGGACTAAGTACTTGTCCTCCTACATTACCCCTTCATCAAGAATGAAATTTGGCTACATATATAGTTGATTTGATCATTAAAGCTTTATTCGGTTTCTTAAACGAGTAAACTAACTAAAATTGGTTCGTTTTTTTTTATTCTATATAAACACAACATATTTTTTCTGCCACAACTTCCCCTAAACCCTAAATATTATATTCTAGCCGTCATTTGCCTCTAACCTTCATATTCTTGCTCGTTTTTGCCATATTACACGGATAAAAAAGCTTTGATGGTTGACTTTACCGTTACTTCAACCTTTGACTTCACTTTTTGGTTGATTCATATATTTTCCGGGTAAGTTGTAAGCTGTAAATCATTCATATATACTCCTTAGTTGATAACCCTCAATAGATTTATGAGATTGAGGGGTATTGACTGATCAATTTGACTTAAACCTGGTCAAGGGCATATTGGTCAATAAGTTTGACTAATCAATTTCTCACGCTTCTGGATGGAACCGACTTTTGGTCCAGAAGACTTTTATTTTCATATCGATTTTTTAAGGTAACTAACCAAAACCCGACTCCCGACTCGCTGTTCGGATTCTAGTCACTACCTACTCCCTTAAACGTTTAAACTATCATAACCGGAATTCTAGACATCCGTTTGTAACGATTCCAGTGGCAATGATTTTGATTTTACTCATATTTATTTATATCAAAGTTTTAGGTTTTTTTGATTTACTTCGTTCGACACGTTAAAGGATGATTCATTTATTTGTTTATCATTTACTCTCATTCTTGTTCACTCGCTTACGCAATAAGGTGAGTTTGATCATTCCCCTTTATTTTACTATTTTTAACATTTTGGGGACATATGCGTATCTATTTATATTTTGTATCATATATATACACAAACTTGCAAACATAATTATTGTGTGTATTTCAATTAAATGTTAATTGCTATTTGCTTATGTGTTTACATTCTATTATGTCCGGAGAGGTCATAATAGCCTAGTAGCCATATATATACATAAGCTAATTACTATTTGCTTATGTATTTCAATTAAATCCTAGTAGCCATAGCCCGTGTTCATGAGGCATGGTCAACCGACAATCACTTTAGTATGTTAGTCATAGTAGCTAATGCCCGATTCGCTAGGCAACAGCCAATTGACACATTATTTGTTTATGGTTTGATTGACTATCACTCACATTATTTTGTTTGCGCATTTATCATTTATTATATATTATATATTTATTGTTAATGAAAACTGATGATCATCTCACTCAACATGTGTTGTTGACAAATGTCTTTATTTTCTACGCATATGCAGGTTAACAGTTGATTTGAAGCTAAGGTGAAGAACACATATAAAGACCTTAGGAAATATAACAGAGAATGTTTGCTCTATTGTTTAGTTTGGGATTATTATTGTTATATTTAGAAATTGTGCACCTTACTTGAAATTTGAAATAAGTAATTTAACAGATATTGTCATATTTTTATTTATGATAGTGCCTTGAATTATGAACAATCAGCTCACGCCCTGGCATTTCCGCCTTAGGTTGGGTTGTGACAGAGGGTAACTTCTAAATATTAAAGTCAAGCCCAATTTTGGCTTCTCTGTGAATATACTTTATTGCCTGTAACACCTCCTCACCTGTTTGTCTTTTCCTTTTGGCTTGCAAAGCCAAATCGTAGTTTTGATCCCTTCAGTAGTATTTGAAGTCACCATGACAACACTTTGGGTCTTCCTTTTCCTTTTGAGTATTTTGATTTTTGATAATGCTTTTGGTTCAGGTTACCTACCTGGACTTTTCTTTCTTGCTTGCACAAGGACCATGTATGCAACCCTTAGCTTATCAATTCTCCATTTGGGAGTTTCTCTTATGAAATGAAACTCTACTTCATCTAGTCCCATTTTCACCTTGAGGACTTCTCTTTGCTTATCCTCATTCAATATTTCCTTGGCAATCTCCCAATCGGGTTCAAGATGATCCTGATTAGGGTCTTCAACAAGCTTTTTAATCCTCTTACATTTAGCATTTAGTTCTTCATCCATCCTCTGAATTTCTAGAAGATACTTCGTACTTAGCATGCTCTTGAAGCCATATAAGTGCTCACTTCTTTACTTCAGACAATAGACCCTTACTAGCAATTGTTTTTTCGAAAACAACTAAGCTTCTCTCATAAGCTTCTTGCTCAAGGTCTCTTGTCTTCAGAAGCTCTTGTTGGTAAACTCTTGCAGCTTCCTCATCAGACATGATTTTTGCTGCTCCTTCTAATGCCTTTGCATCCTCTTTCTCTTGAAAAGAGATAAGGTCTTCAACATTTTTAGGCTTGAATTTCTTGGAAGGAGGAGATGGTGGTGAGTCAACTCCTTTTGGCAGGATTAACTTTCTTCTTTTTAAACTACTGTCATGTTTTGATTTCAAGGTTTCAACAACTTTTGGAATAGCTGTTGGTTCCTGAAGAACCTTGGGTGCTTCAACAGTCTTGAAACTACCGTTGGTCCTTGTGGAGCACCAGCAATTTTTTGAAGCTTCAACAGTTGAAACAACTGTTGGTCTTTGTTGAACATCAACAGCTTGGGAAACTGTTGGTGAAACAGTTGATTGTCGTTCATCAGTATTTTGAATTGCTGGTGTTTCTCCTAATTCATTAGTTCCTTGAGAAATAACTGGTCTTTTTGATCCTTTTTTCCCTTTCCACCTTTTTGAGACTTGAACTTTAGTCATTTTGTCTTTAATGAACTTGTCTCATCAGGTTTTTATCTTAATTTCCAATCTAAAGCCTTCTTTTTTGCCTCTCTTTCATTCTTTAGCATCTATCTCAGCCTGGCCTGTTCTTCAACAACTTTGTTTGCACTTTCATTAGGCTTCTTTTCAGATGCTTTTTGTGACGCTTCTAGGGCATTCTCCCCCCATTTTTGGCATCAACAGCAGCATCAAACTGTTCTTTGAACCATGGTGCAGGAGGAGCAATGCCAACGAGTTCAGCCAGCTGATTTCTTTAGTCTACCATTTGTTTTGTTAACTCATTTCCATGAGTGTTTAAGGATTTTCTCAACATTGTTGTGTCAGTTTTGACCTTTGTTTTAAGAATTTGGAATTGGTTTATGAGGAAGGATTTTAACTTAGCATACGCTGAAGAAGAGGTGGTTATATCCTCTGATACGCTAAAGCTTTGTGTAGCTGGTGACTTTTTAGTGACTAGTTAGTGGATGTAGGATTGAAATTCACTCTGGATGGAGACCAACAGTTGGGTATGATCTGAGGTCTGGGGTCTTACAACTCAATAGTCTTACAACTCAAGAAAATAATTAGTGGGATCTATTTTTGTAACTGCTGCTGCAGATGCATCAATAGTTTATGTAAGGCCCCGAACTCCGGGAACCCCACAGTTGGTAATCACACAGAACACTTGTGATAATAATTAAACTTAAAAACAATTCTTTGCATTAAAATAGCATTACAGAGTATAAATCGGCGGAAAACGTAAATAGATGAATGAGTTCCCAAAATCAAAATTAAGTATAACTTTTAAAAGTCCTTTGAAATAAAAGGTTCATAAGTAATTCTTCATTCCAGTATGCCCTTCACCGTCCAAGTAGCTCCGTGCACGTCCAAGCGATAAGGCATCCTCTTCCTAACCTGAAACTCACACTAACATGCACATAAAGTCAGCTTAAGCTGAGTGAGTTCAAGTTTTAAATAAGTAGCAACAGTTTTAATAATCATTCCAACGATTTTAAAACAGCAAACGGAAGTACATCGGTTAGGTCACCACATTCAATAAATAGTCATTCTTACGTGTGAGCATCTCTATACGTGCATTCCTATATATATCAATATATATATACATATAACATTCAATAATAACATTCAGGGCCGAGAAAACGTATAACCCAAACACGTAACATTCAGCGCATGCAAACACGAAGTAGGCATACGCAACATTCAGTAGTCGAGACGACTACAAACATTCAGGTTCGAGCAAACGTACAACCCAAACACGTATCATTCGGCGCGTGCAAACACAAGGTAGGCATACGCAACATTCAGTAGTCGAGACGACTACAACATTCGCCAAATATTGGCCATTCTAAATATATATATACATACACATTCTATAACATTCCAAGGCCTACCGATACTAGCAAGCCTATGTAAAACCATTCAAAATATTTCATCAAGTAAGAAAAACACTTAGGTGTGCATGCTAGCCCAAAACATAAAAAGAGTTAAACGGGGCATCGAGTACTCACCTGAAATCAATCGAACACCTGCAAAGAGCTAGGAAAATCCCTAAGTGCACAATCACAAGCAAGGGCCTGTAAATTATACACAACACGTTACTAAACTAGACCATAAGAACACTCTTGCCTAATGGGCCGTTCAAGCCCAACACTATAGCCCAAGGCCCAACAACTTGGCCCAAGGCCCAACAACTTGGCCCAAGGCCCAACAACTTGGCCCACGGCCCAACAACTTGGCCCACGGCCAAACAACTTGGCCCAAGGCCCAACACTTGGCCCAAGGCCCAACAACTTGGTCCAAGGCCCAAGGGTAATCAAATCGGGTCGAATGCGCGTGTAATAAACCTTAAAACCATTTGTTAAACGAATCAGTCCCAAATGGACAAAATTCCATTTTAAATCTTTTTATTCATCAAGATTATGTCACCCGAGTTGATAGGGTTGATGGTTCCTTTTTACAACTCTTACTTTAACGTTTAAACGAAAATTTGCGCACCGCCGACTCGATTGACTAAGCACTAACCACAACAGCCCCGAGCATCAAAAAAAATAATTTTTCCACAGCCCTTAAACCCCCCTAGGGCTGTACAAACTGATTCGGTCAGTCACCTGATCAATTAACGCATCAAACTCAACAATTTGCAATTCGACACCCGATAAACCCTAGTTTTCGAACTAAAATCGATTGACCGACCTAAACACCACCAATGACCACGAAATTTTAACATGATGTAAATGCCATACCTGGGGATCTTTCTACACCGGAAACTCTAATTTTTATCCACGGGAAGTGGGTCAATTACACCTTGGCCGAAAATCTGTCCAACGAAAAGTTTCGGCACAATTGAGCATCAAAACGATTAGAGATGAGCAAAAAGAGTGTTGGGGATTGTACTACATACCTTGAACTACTTCTAGGAGCTTGTAATAGATCAAAAAACCGAAGCCATGAAAGGGGGGAGGGGCTGGAATGGGCCGATCGGCAGCTGCAGCTAGAGTTTCTTCCCTTTTTTTGTTTAATGATATATTACAATTATGTTTTATCCGAATCCCTCGAATTTGCAAGATTTGGCGACTTGTAAGTAAGGTTAAGTGTATTAACGTGGCGGGGATTACGTATAGGTTCTCGAGAAACGTCGGTTAAGTCCCGAGAGTTATACATATTTTACACGTACTAAATCATTGAACCAGAAGTTTGACGGGCATTACAAGTCCACCCCCTTACAATGGGATTCGTCCCCGAATCCCGAGGCGACAGAAACAACTGCGGATACAGCCTCATCATCTCATCTTCGGATTCCCATGTAGACTTGGAACCTCTACGGTGCCTCCACTGCACCTTCACTTGCTTAACCACCTTGTTCTGTAACCGCCTTTCCTGACGGTCAAGTATAGCAATAGGCTCCTCCACATAGTTCATCTTACTGTCAAGCTCAATATCCTCAAGAGGCACATAGGCCTCCTCATCCGCTAAACACTTCCTCAAGTGGGACACATGGAAAGTAGGACGAATCCCCGCGAGCTCATCGGGCAAATCCAGCCTATATGCTACCTCACCGACTCGGGCCAATATACGAAACGGGCCGATAAACCTCGGACTGAGCTTCCCCCTCTTAGGAAAACGAATAATGCCCTCCCAGGGAGAAACTTTTAACATAACCCGATCCCCAGCCTCAAACACAATAGGCCTTCACCTTTTATCTGCATAAGACTTCTGACGATCCTGCGCGGCCTTCATAACTGCTTTTGACCAATGGAACCCCAACAGACTGGAGTCCTACACCTCCTACCATACAACATTTTAAACGGTGGCATCCCAATCGTGGTGTGATAATTGTTATTATACGAGAACTCTACCAACGGTAAGTGACGGTCCCAACTACCACCAAAGTCGATAACGCAAGCCCGCAACATATCATCGAGAGTCTGAATGGTCCTCTCGAACTGACCATCCGTCTGCGGGTGATAAGCAGTACTGATGAGGAGTTTGGTGCCCATCTCCTCGTGAAACCTTTTCCAAAACCTGGAGGTGAAACGCGTATCCCTATCCGAAACAATAGATACCGGCACCACGTGCCTAGAGACGATCTCACGAATAAACACATCGGCCAGCTGCTCAGAATTAAAAGTCTCTCGAATCGGCAAGAAATGAGCGCTCTTGGTCAATCTATCCACGATTACCCTAATGGTGTCATAATTACCACTAGAGTACGAGGCAATTTAGTCACGAAATCCATAGTAAGATGCTCCCATTTCCACTTTGGTATTTCCAACGGCTGAAGTTTCCCAAATGGCTTCCGATGCTCGGCCTTAACTTGTAGACATGTTAAACACTTACTCACGTACTGAGCCACCTCAAACTTCATCGCAGGCCACCAATAATTCTTTTTCAAGTCTTGGTACATCTTGGTTGCGCCCGGATGAATGGAATAGCGCGACTTGTGCGCCTCATCCAAAATTTTATCTCTGAATCCCCCATACCTCGGTACCCATAAACGACCATCCTTATATTTCACCCCGTCACCAACGTCTTCGAACAATTTCTCCTGACCCCAAACACGTTCTGACATAATCCATTCCACCTGCAAAGCCTCATTCTAAATGCTGGCTATTTGCTTTAAAATATCGGGTTTAAGGATAAGCTGGTAAGATTTTACACGAATCGGCTTCGGTCTCTCCTTCCGGCTCAATGCGTCAGCCACCACGTTAGCCTTACCTGGATGGTACATAATCTCCAAATCATAATCCTTAATCAACTCCAACCATCGACGCTGGCGCATATTCAGTTCCTTTTGTTCGAAGAAATACCTTAAACTCTTATGATCGGTATAGATAACGCAAGGAACACCGTACAAATAATGCCGCCACAACTTAAGCGCAAACACAACGGCCGCAAGCTCCAAAATCATGAGTAGGATAATTCGCCTCGTGAGGTTTCAACTGTCGTGAGGCATAAGCGATGACTCGACCTCGCTGCATCAAAACACACCCAAGCCCCTGATAAGAGGCATCAGAATACACTACCAAATCATCGGTGCCATCAGGTAAAGCTAAAATCAAGGCATGCGTCAATCGGTTCTTCAACTCGAGATAAGCCTCCTCCTGCTCAGTACCCCAAACGAACTTAACACTCTTTTTAGTTAACCTGGTCAGCGAAGAAGCAATTTTCGAAAAGTCGGGAATAAAGCGGCGGTATACCCCGCCAAACCCAGAAAGCTACGGATTTCAGATAGAGACTTTGGAGACTCCCATTCATTCACGGCTTCCACCTTTTGCGGGGTCAACCAAAATACCACTCGGGTTAATAACATGACCCAAGAACTGAACTTCGTGTAACCAAAAAGGAACACTTAGAAAGTTTCGCATACAACTTGTTCTTTCCCAGAGCTTCCAAAACTTCCGTGAGATGACCGGCGTGATCGGATTCGCTTTTGGAAGATACCAGAATGTCGTCGATGAACACAATAACCGAACGATCGAGCATCGGCCTACACACCTAGTTCATAAGATCCATGAACGCAGCCGGTGCGTTGGTCAAACCGAAAGACATCACGAGGAACTCATAATGCCCATAACGAGTGCGGAAGGGGGTCTTAGGAATGTCTTCCTCCCGAATCTTCAACTGATGATACTCGGATCTAAGGTCGATCTTAGTTAACCAACTAGCTCCTTGGAGCTGATCAAATAAGTCGTTGATCCTTGGGAGAGGGTACCGATTCTTAATAGTGAGCTTATTCAATTCACGGTAGTCAATGCACATTCGCATGCTACCGTCCTTATTCTTAACGAATATGACCGGGGCACCCCAAGGTGAGATATCGGTCGAATGAAGCCCTTGTCGAGCAAGTCTTCCAACTGGGCCATAAGTTCTTTCATCTCATTCGGTGCTAGACGATAAGGGCTCGAGCAACGGGTTTTGCGCCTGGCACAAGATCTATCTGGAACTCGACCTCGCGGTCCGGCGGCACATATGACAAATCATCTGGAATTACATCCGGGAAATCCCGAAAGACAGGAACATCACCGACAGTAGCCCTAGACACGGAAACAGATTTTCCTACGGCGACCTCAACTTCAAACACATCGACTACGCGCTTTGGTGAGTTATTCAACGAGGAACAGAAAGTGGTAAACACAAAACTTCTACTGGCGCTCGAATCAAATAAGACTGACGCCGGTAATTCATCAAGTAGAAAGGTATCTGGGATAACATCACGCCCCTACTTAGCTAAACAGTTGCTCACACATTCTTGAAGAAGTGAGGAATTTAAGCGGTCAAGTACCAAGGAACCCAGAGTGACAGTATGCTACGCCTTAGCTAAACAATTACGTGCAAAGCGTTCGAGAGGATGGGAAACAAACAGGAGAATTGTCACACCCCGACTAGCACAATGCGGAAGCGTAAAACGGGAATGTAACAGACACCTCTGATATCAACACATTGTTTATAAAGAAACATTACAAACATATTTACAATATATTACATTTCTTTGTTCTATCATTGTTTTACAGTCTAGGTGGTACAAACAAAACTAATTCGTTAACTAAACGTTCTTACTACTAACACCCTTGCTTCTATTCACATAGCATCGACCACACACTTCAGGCAAGTAACAGATCACCAAATTACTCCGATTTAGGTACACCTGAAAAGCAGTTTAAAACGGGTCAACTACTAGAGTTGGTGAGTTTCACGAGTTTCAAGAAAACAATAATGAGTATTCACAATTCAGCACTTGTAATCATGAAATAAGTATGTATGTATGTAAATGATGTATGTGATGTAATTATGCTAAGCTACAGTGAAGCCTGGACTGTTCGTGTTGCGTGCCTCCATTTCCCACGCTCAATCAACTAATGTGGCCCCTTTCCGCCCACAACATGCCCCGGTAGCTATGTCTAACACTACATAGCCTATTTGTATAAATATGGTCATGCGCAAACGGAGCTATGTGACACGGCAACCAGGCCGATTCCGTTTGGGTTTGTCAAACCAATAGTACTATTCACAAGCCACCGGCTCGAAGTTAATCACTGTGATCGTGGGGAATTTCGTGTGTTAGCACTTAGATAATTCACATCATTACATGTTTCAGGTATGTATATGAAATCAAACATGCTTTTTACCCCAAAAGTTCGTAAATCAGTTTAAAAGTGGGGTCATGAAATTCACGGTTTAGTAGATAATCAGTACTGTATCAGTTCGTGGTTTGTTCGGTCCGCTATCAGTAGTTCCTATAATCAATATTATAATAATTTTAATATTTTAATATTATTATAATCTCAATACTAAACTGGGCTGTATAACTAATCTGGGTGTAGCTGGAATGTCCAGAAAGTGGCAATAGGCTTAGGTTGTGATGTTGTTCAATGTCTAATACTTAAAACCGAACTTGGCTCAGATTCTCGATTTCCCAGCTAAGCCAAGTTGCTCGTTTACGCGTTCAGAAAACAGTTATGGGAAAATAAGCTTGGGTGAATGTATTGGTTAACAAAATGATTAAGTTATAAAGAAGGATCACCTATTAGGGTCCCGGATTAGCCACGGGGCCCGTTTTCGTTTATTCAGTTTTATTTGAGAAGAAACGCGCACAATCCACCCGGATTGTCCAGGTTTCTCATAGAAAAGTTCATTTTCACTTAATTAGTCCAAAAATATAATTTTTGATCACTCTTGGTGTTTTGATATTCCCGCAGATTCGCTAGTCGCAAACTTGCCGGTTTTTATAAAATATGAATTTGTTTAATATTCAGATTAGCATAATTAATTAACAGTTAATCATTAAATTATGAAAATTTAGCCACTTTTCAATTGAAATATGTAGATTTTTATAAAAAAATTTCTGGAATTTATTTACTGATTTATTAATTTATAAAAATTCATTTTATCAACTATATTTCGTCTGAAAATCGTCCGTTTACCCCAAAAAATTTCCAAAAATTCCACAGAAATTCCTGAATACTCAAATCATGTTCCAAAACAACCTGTATCAATTCCAGAATGTAAAAAGCTCGTGCAATATTCTTTTCGGCCCAAATTCGACAGTAAAAATTCATACGAACGCAAATTAACAAAATACCTTTAAACTTTTCCAAATGATCCCAAAATTAATTTGTGATCAAAATACATCGAATCTGAGTTCCCAGAAAAAGTTCATAATTTTTGAAGTATTTTAGCTATTTTTCCCAAATAAACGTCCCAATTCGGTAATAAATTCGCCAAATTTCTCGGATGGTCGAAAAATTACCAAATTTGAACAGGGACTCATTGACATGGTCCCTGATGTTCCTGAAAAAATTTCAAGTCCTAAAAATATGCACATCACAACCTTAACCTAAATAGCCCGTAAGCGAGTGTTTCGGCATTACCTTAGCGGGTTTGGCTCGTTTCCGACTCTTTAATCAAGTTTTCAGGTTCTTGTGCTTCTAAGAAAGCTAGGTACAAGTCCTTATCACAAACTAAGCAATATTTCATCAACATAACAGCCCTTAAGTTAGGGTTTCGGCTAGTGCACAAAAACGAACTTTTGAACCGTAAAAACGTCGTTTCAACCCTTTAATCCATGTTTATGGCCAAAAAAAACTATCAAAACAGGTTCCTTACCATGTGTATGATCAAACCATGTTAATGGACCATTTTTAGGGTTTTTACACGGTTAGGAATGATTTTTAGTAACCAAGACATGTTTTTATGGTATTAAACAAGTTTAAACAAGCATAAAAGCTACTTATTTAAGCCCCTTACCTTAGGGTTTGAAGGTTTTTGGCTGGAAAAGAAGTGGTGTCCAGAGTTTTCAAGAAATGATGTTGAAAATGGCTTGAATCTAGTTAAAATGTGAAAGAATAAACAAGGGGGGGTGGCGGCTGCGGCCGGGATTCCTTATGGGCCCCCCTTTGGGCTGTTTTGGCCCAATGATCTGGTTTCTCCAGCCCAAATACGAAAAGCCCGGTCCAAATTTAGTTCGGGTTCGGTTTTTGGCGCGAAAAACTTATCGGGTGCGTTAAACAACGCGAAAACGAGTGTTTTTCGGCTAGTTTTGTGTAAAATTATAAAAACATACTATATGTTTGTAAAAATCAAAAATATTTTCACGGATCGCTTAAAACATTTCAAGTAAGTGTTTGGTAAGTCTTTTTCGCCTTATCGGATGATACAATGCTTGGTTTGTAACTATCTTTCGCGTTTAAATCTATAACGGGTAGTTAAACGAGCATATTTTCGTTTAACTTGTTTGCTATCAAACTAAGACCATATTTCTAATATTTTAGCTTGTATAGATCGTATATCACTTATAGATAGCCCCCCCGAGATATCTGGGTCATAACCTGACCCGATCGGTTAATCGTTCGTTTGTTACGCAAAAGGCGTTTATTTGCTTAATCGGTAAATACGTACTGAGGTGTACCTTGTTTTGGCTCAAATGTCACAAGAATCTAGGGAATAAGATAAAATTTAACGCTAACGACTTGAGAGTTAGCCAAATCCTATCCCTACAAAGACGGAACCCTAACATACTCAGACATAAGTGGTATTTAAAACATGGAATGTAAGGGTAAACTGCTAATAACGTTGATCAAGTGTTATTAGTCGTTTACTTCACCGGCCCGTTCTAAGCACCCCTTGTCCCTAACCACATTAGCATTCTATCTAACACTTTACATTTAATCACATAATGGAAACTTTCAAATTCAAAGAATTGACTAAATAATTTAAAGTTACCTCTTGGCTTGCAGCTACTCGCGGTGGGCATACTGGTCTCTTTTCTTACAGTTCGAGTCAAAGCATTCGGGGATGCTCGGATCCTTTGAACCATGGCTCAAATACCAACTTGTAAGGCCCCGAACCCCGGGAACCCCACAGTTGGTAATCATACAGAACACTTGTGATAATAATTAAACTTAAAAACAATTCTTTGCATTAAAATAGCATTACAGAGTATAAATCGGCGGAAAACGTAAATAGATGAATGAGTTCCCAAAATCAAAATTAAGTATAACTTTTAAAAGTCTTTTGAAATAAAAGGTTCATAAGTAATTCTTCATTCCAGTATGCCCT
Organism: Bidens hawaiensis; assembly: GCF_021521415.1. Taxonomy (NCBI): domain Eukaryota; kingdom Viridiplantae; phylum Streptophyta; class Magnoliopsida; order Asterales; family Asteraceae; genus Bidens; species Bidens hawaiensis. The sequence continues at coordinate 167,344 of NW_027491382.1, read as the reverse complement.
TCACCGTCCAAGTAGCTCCGTGCACGTCCAAGCGATAAGGCATCATCTTCCTAACTTGAAACTCACACTAACATGCACACAAAGTCAGCTTAAGCTGAGTGAGTTCTAGTTTTAAATAAGTAGCAACAGTTTTAATAATCATTCCAACGGTTTTAAAACAGCAAACGGAAGTACATCGGTTAGGTCACCACATTCAATAAATAGTCATTCTTACGTGTGAGCATCTCTATACGTGCATTCCTTTATATATCAATATATATATACATATAACATTCAATAATAACATTCAGGGCCAAGAAAACGTATAACCCAAACACGTAACATTCAGCGCATGCAAACACGAAGTAGGCATACGCAACATTCAGTAGTCGAGACGACTACAAACATTCAGGGTCGAGCAAACGTACAACCCAAACAGGTAACATTCGGCGCGTGCAAACACAAGGTAGGCATACGCAACATTCAGTAGTCGAGACGACTACAACATTCGCCAAATATTGGCCATTCTAAATATTTTTGACTCAATGGGCCGTTCAAGCCTAACACTATGGCCCAACACCATAAGAACACAATCTTGCCTAATGGGCCGTTCAAGCCCAACACTATGGCCCAAGGCCCAACAACTTGGCCCAAGGCCCAACACTTGGCCCAAAGCCCAACAACTTGGCCCACGGCCCAACATTTGGCCCAAGGCCCAACAACTTGGTCCAAGGCCTAACAACTTGGCCCAAGGCCCAAGGGTAATCAAATCGGGTCGAATGCGCGTGTAATAAACCTTAAAACCATTTGTTAAACGAATCAGCCCCAAATGGACCAAATTCCATTTTAAATATTTTTATTCATCAAGATTATGTCACCCAAGTTGATAGGGTTAACGGTTCCTTTTTACAACTCTTACTTTAACGTTTAAACGAAAATTCGCGCACCGCCGACTCGATTGACTAAGCACTAACCACAACATCCCCGAGCATAAAAAAAATAGTTTTTCCACAGCCCTTAAACCCCCCTAGGGCTGTACAAACTGATTCGGTCAGTCACCTGATCAATTAACGCATCAAACTCAACAATTTGCAATTCTACACCCGAGAAACCCTAGTTTTCGAACTAAAATCGATTGACCGACCTAAACACCTCCAATGACCAAGAAATTTTAATATGATGTAGACGCTATACCTGGGGATCTTTCTACACTGGAAACTCAAATTTTTATCCACGGGAAGTGGGTCAATTACACCTTGGCCAAAAATCTGTCCAACGAAAAGTTTCGGCACAATTGAGCATCAAAACGATTAGGGGTGAGCAAAAAGAGTGTTGGGGATTGTAGTACATACCTTGAACTACTTCTAGGAGCTTGTAATCGATGAAAAAGCCGAAGCAATGAAACGGGGGAGGGGCTGGAAGGGGCCGATCGGCAGCTGCAGCTAGGGTTTCTTCCTTTTTTTTTGTTTAATGATATATTACAATTATGTTTCATCCGAGTCCTTCAAATTTGCAAGATTTGGTGACTTGTAAGGAAGGTTAAGTGTTTTAACGTAGCGGGGATTACGTAAAGGTTCTCGAGAAACGTCGGTTAAGTTTCGAGAGTTATACATATTTTACACGCGCTAAATCATTGAACCGGAAGTTTGACGGGCGTTACAGTTTGGATAGGTTTCTCCTCTTCAACCAAAGTTGATGACTTGGAATCCTTCATTCTCACAAGGATCTTGCCCCACCCCGTCTTAGGGCCTAGAAGTTTGACCAATAGTTGGTACCTGTTTTGTAAATATATTAGAGTTTCGGGTTGTTTTAGCGGAATACTTTATTTATAATAAAACATTAACTTATTTTGAAATCTTCTCGGACTATAAATACCCGAGTATTTAATTTACATTTCTTATTTAATCTGCTTATAATATTTTAATCATTAAAAACTGAGCCATCTCCATATAGCGAGCACTTAACTCATTGAGTGACTCTAGGTGTTTACTAGCTGTGCTAAACTTGTTTCCTTAAATGTGTGAGAAAAATACATTAGTGATATGATGGTGAATCGTTGATTTTAAAAACATTTAACAAACCTTTGATTGACAATATAGTTTCCCTGAACAAACTCAGAATGGATGTCTCTTATTCCTAAGATTTATACAATTGCCATACACACACAATTCAAAGGTTCTCTAGGAACTAATGCCCATTAGAGAACTAGTTATGACTGCTAGCCTGCGGCCACATAGCCTTGCTAGATAGATATGTTTGGATCCAGACACATGTATAATCGATCTGAGTTTCTTTTATTTTTTCATCTTGTATGATAGGGATCACGCAATCCCATACAAATATTTGACAAACTTGTTAAGATAAACAAACCGTTTATCTTATTGACTGATTGTAAAAGGTTTAACGTATTCACCTGAGATTGTCTGTTCTGAATTATGTGGTGACCTCGTTTGAAAACGTTTGTAAATGATTGATGTTTAACCTTTAATTAAATAGGTATACATAAATACCCGGATCGTCTCTTGATCCGACTATATACCTTTAGCCTGATTTGATAGCTTTAAACCTTGATAGATGATTTGTTTGCATAAACTATTTATACCTGTAGTCTTTATGCTTATTTACCAATCACGTACTATGTTTCTTCTTCATGAAGAAACATCTATGGTAGGTTTCTTCTTCAAGAAAAAACAACAATTTGACTATAATTTTTGTATATAAAATCTTACATTTCTTAGTCATGAAAAAACATTATTTAGACTATACCCCTATTATATATAAAGATTACGCTTCTCAATCATGAAGAAACCTTATTTTGACAATATCCTCATGGATATAAATTTCTATATTTCTTAATTATAAAGAAACATTACTTTAACTATGACCTTTGTATATGCAAAGCTTATGTAAACATCAATTGGATCAAGGTTTGGGCTATACCATCGACCTAGGTCTAAGCCTTTAAATATATTAATAAAATGATAATGTCACACCCCGATCCAGGGCCTAGGAGTGTTACTGTCAGTTGGTACCTGTTTTGTAAATATATCAGAGTAGCGGGTTCATTTTAGCGGAAGTTTTTAAATATTAAAGTATTAATTTACATTATCAAAATGACTCGGGAATTTAACACCCGAGTTTCAGTGTTACAAAAACAGTGATATCAATAATACAAGGATTTATAAGTATTCAAAATGAGCCATCTCTAGTGATCTTCTATGACTCCAATCCTTGTATACCATCTACTGCGATCTAATTACCTGCAAGGATGGGAAAAACATGTCAGCTATGTGCTGGTGAAACGTTGACTCGATAAAACAGTTTATAACAGTCGTTAAATACAAATATAGTTTTCTGTTTCACAAACTCAGTAGGAACACATGTCATTCCTTGTTTGGAGACAACTTTCCCCTAGGCAAGGTAACCCTGTTGGAGAATTGGTTATGACTGACTTGGTTTTATCTGTCAATTATCATTTATGTTTGGATCCCGACACATGTGTATTCGGTCTGATTTGATTTTTATTATCTATTTTGTATTATATCAATTTTAGAGATTTTATCTCATGCAAACATTTATCAGACTCTTTGTAATAAACAACCTGTCTATTACAAGAATAAAATCAGTTCAGACAGTAAAAGGTTAACGTGATCACCTTGTTTTATCTATTGGAAATTTCAGATTCCTCAGCTTCCGTGCTATCAACCTATATTTGTAATAGGCATGCATAAGTACCTAGTTGGTATTATTCAGCAGACTTTAAGTCTGTTTAAATTTAGCAGACTCGAGGTCTGATCAGGAGACTTGAAGTCTGATTCAGTTCAGCAGACTCGAGGATTGATCAGCAGACTCTTAAGTCTGACTTAACCTTAGTATAGTTATAGTCGTTTTATGAAAATACTTTGGATTTACATATGACCTTTGGAATAGAACGCTTTGGCCTAATAAAGGATATCATGTTGGCAAACTTCTCCAGGTAAGCAAATGGGTCTCGAGGTTGATTGGGATGTATACGAATTGCTTTCCTTAGGCAAGAAGAGTCTACTAATGATATCCCCCTTCCAGTTACTACGTGCCCGTCAAAATAATAGTTTTGATAACATTACTTCACATGGAAACAACGTCTTTACTTTATAAAACATTACTTGGAAAATATTAACAGTTTAATGACTATATCCTTAACTAAGTCATAACTATGTATTCAAAGTAACTAGTAAAGTAACTTAACCTTAATCCTACCTTAAACGGCTAGTCGAAGTCAAAGACTAAGAAAAACAATAGCACATCGGCTTGTGCTTTGTTTACATAATCAACAGCTCGTTTAGTAGCGTAACAACACCTCGTTTCTTCGCGAGAACAGCCCTCGGAACCCCGGAACTTCCTAGCACACTTCCTGATGTTAACTATGTGAAAACTAGGGTGAAAATGGGATGAACACGACTGAACTCATAGTTGCCCTATTTATAGCCGAAGTTGTTCATATTCGCGTATCGCGAAGATGCAGCCTATGGCGGTTCGCGATACGCGAAGTTGCATGTATGGCGCCGCAATCTTGCATGTCAATCCCGTGGTGCCACGTGTCACCATGTCACTGTATAAGCTTTGAATCGTGTGCCAGCAACTTCGCGATACGCGAAGATGCTCAGCTTTGCATCTTCACGATACGCGAAGATGCATAAATTTCAGAATTTTATTTTCAGTTCTCCTACTCCCAGATTTGGCATTTTATGCCCTTTAACTTCTAAAATTTACAATTTTGGCCCAAAACTAGATTGGGTATTTTCATGGTGTTTCATCCTCCCCACCTTTAGAAAAATCTCGTCCTCGAGATTTATGTGAAATGAAGTGGATACTTTGTTTTAATTACGGACTCAAGTTCCCAAGTAAATTCCAGACCTATCTGCGAATTCCATCTAACTTTTACCAATTTCAATCTTTTACGCTTCAGGAACTTGATTTGACTATCTTCAATCCGTATCGGCTCCTTTACTAAATTGAGTTTCTTATTCACTTGCACGTCTTTTAGAGGCATAGCGAGTGTCTCATTAGCTAAACATTTCCGTAGGTTCGATACGTGAAACACGTCATGGATTCCTTGCATCTTTTCGGGTAACTCAAGGCGATAAGTTACAAGGCCAATTCTTTCAACAATCTTGAATGGTCCAACAAAACGCGGACTTAACTTCCCTTTCTTGCCAAAATGAATCACACCTTTCCAAGGTGATACTTTGAGCAACACTTTATCTCCTTCTTCGAATTCCAACGGTTCTCGTCTTACGTCAGCATAACTCTTTTGTCTATCACGTGTTGCTTTCAATCTTTCTCGGATTTGAATCATTTGGTCAGTTGTTCGTTGAACAATCTGGGGACCTGCTTACGGATTATCACCAATTTCAGACCAACATACAGGTGTTCTACATTTCCGTCCGTATAGTGCTTCGTATGGAGCCATTTGTATGCTTTGGTTATAACTATAGTTATATGAAAACTCCATTAAAGATAGGTGAGTATCCTAGCTACCACCTAAATCTATAACACAAGCACGAAGCATATCTTCTGAAGTTTGAATCTTTCTTTCGCTTTGTCCATCTGTTGTGGGTGATAAACAACATTCAAATTTAACCGCGTACCCATTGCCTTTTGAAAGCTTTTCCAAAAATTGGAGGTAAAACGACTGTCTCTATCCGATATAATTGATAATGGCACACCGTGCAATACTAGAATGTTTTCCACATACAGCTGTGCCAACTTGTCCATACTAAATGTTTCTTGAATACGAATGAAATGAGCAGATTTGGTCAATCTATCAATAATAACCCAAATAGCATCATTTTGTAATGACGTCTTAGGTAATTTCATAATGAAATCCATGGTAATCATGTCCCATTTCCATATCGGGATTTCAGGTTGTGTCAATAAACCTAATGGCTTTTGATGCCCGGCGTTGGCCTTTGAACATGTTAAACATTTTGCTACATACAAAGCAATCTCTTTCTTCATTCCAATCCACCAATAATCATCCCTAAGATTATGATACATCTTATCACTACCCGGATGCATCATATACTTTGATTTGTGAGTTTCTTCTAAGATTTTCTCCCGTAAATGTCGAATCATCGGCACCCAGATTCTTTTCCCTAATCTGAGTATCTCATCATTGCCTTTTACCAGCTAATCTATCTTACCATTCTCTTTCTCGGCCTTTATATTCTCTTGTTCTAGTGCCAACTTCTGAGCTTCCTTAATTTCGGTTAATAAATCAATTTTGAGTTCTAACCTCAAAGCTCGTACTCTTTTTGGCTTTTACTGCTCCTTTCTACTCAAAGCGTCAGCTACCACGTTAGCTTTACCCTCATAATAAACAATTTCACAATCATAGTCATTAAGCGTTTCCATCCATCGCCTCTGTCTCATATTCAATTCTTTATGATCAAATATATGCTTCAAACTCTTATGATCAGTATAGACAGTGAACTTTACACCAAATAAATAATGTCGCCATAATTTCAACATGAAAATTATAGCTCCAAGTTCAAGATCATGTGTGGTGTAATTCTTTTCATGAACTTTTAACTGCCCTGACGCATAAGCAATTACCTTTTCCCCTTGCATCAAAACACACCCCATTCCTGTATGCGAAGCATCACAATATACAATGAAGTTATCTTGCCCTTCAGGTAATGCGAATATAGGTGCATTTGTTAATTTCTGTTTAAGAGTTTCGAATGCCTCTTCTTGCTTAGGTCCCCATTCAAATTTAACAGATTTTCGAGTAAATGACGTCAATGAAACCGCTATTCTAGAAAAGTTTTGTATGAATCTTCGGTAATAGCCAGCTAACCCCGGAAAAATTCGAACTTGCGTCGGGGTCTTGGGTTTCCCCTATTTCATAATGGCTTCTATTTTCACTGGATCCACTTGAATACCTTTTTCATTAACAATATGTCCGAGGAATTGCACTTCTGACTGCCAGAACTCACACTTTGAAAATTTCGCGTAAGGCTTTTCTTTCCTCAATGTTTCCAATATGGTCTTAAAATGAACTTGATGTTCTTCTTTCGTATTGGAATATATTAGAATGTCATCTACGAAAACGATAACAAATTTTTCCAAATATGGGTTACAGATTCGGTTCATCATATCCATAAACGCTGATGGAGCATTGGTGAGTCCAAAAGGCATAACGGTGAACTCATAATGTTCGTATCGGGTTCTAAATACAGTCTTGGATATATCTTCTTCTTGAACCTTCAATTGATGATACCCAGATTTTAGATCAATTTTGGAAAAACAACTTGCCCCTTGTAACTGATCGAAGAGATCGTCTATTCTTGGAAGTGGGTATCGATTCTTGATCGTCACTTTATTCAATTCTCAGTAGTCGATACACATTCTCATGGATCCGTCTTTCTTCTTTACAAACAGAATAGGAGCTCCCCAAGGTGAAGAACTCGGTCGAATAAATCCCTTCTCCAATAATTCATCCAATTGCTTCTTCAATTCTTTCATTTCAGTTGGTGCTAATCTATAAAGAGATTTAGCAATTGGAGCCGTTCTCGGAACTAAATCTATCTTGAACTCCACTTCTCGATCCGGTGGAATTCCAGGCAACTTATCAGGAAATACATCCTTAAACTCTTAGACAATTGGAACCTCTGCTATTTTTTTAGACTCAGGTTCCTCGGTTACATAAGCCATAAATGCTAAGCAACCTTTACCCAAACAGTGACTTGATTTTATTTTTGAAATAATTCCAATTCTACAAGAGTCCTTTTCGCCAGCTATTCGAATAATCTTCCTATTTGGAGTTAAGATTTCAATAGCCTTTTCATTACATAATATTCGGGCTTGGTTTACGGCTAACCAATCCATTCCTAAGATAACATCAAAGCCAGCTAACTCGATAGGTAATAATTGTACTGGCATATCATGTCCGGCTAAGGAAATATAACTACTTAATACCTCAGATATCTTGATTAAAGATCCATTCGCCGTTTCTACTTCATATTGATTATTTAACTTAGTTAGAGGTTCATTTAACAGATCACAAAATTTATAATCAATAACACTTTGATTGGCTCCTGAATCAAACAATACTCTAGCATAAACGTTATTGATAAGGAACGTATCAGTATACCCTTCTTTTCTTCATCCTTGTTTCTGATCATAAAACTTTCATTCCCTTTCTCAAACCTTCTCTTCTCATCATTCTCTCTCTTCTTCTCCAGTATACCCTTCTTTTCTTCATCCTTGTTTCTGATCATACTTTCCAATAAATACCCTGCAAATTCAGTGGCAGACTCGATGGTAGCAGGCATGCGTGATCTTACATGATCACGAATCTCTTTTGGTAACCCATTAATATACCGCGTCACCTTGTTATGTTCTGGTGTAACCAGTTGCGATACAAGTCGACAATACTCAAGGAATTTGGTGTTGTATTCCTTGATATTTGTACCAATGACTTTTTTGATTCCAAAGCTTGGTTTTAATCTAATCAACTTCTTGGATGGGACAAAACCTTTGCTTGATTAATTCCTTAAAAGTCTTCCATTTCAGGTTATACATGTTACTCCTACCCTTGATCTCAATTAATGTATTCCACCACTCCAGCGCATCTCCTTTGAACATCTGAGAAGATTACTGGATACTTTCCTCCTCGGTGCATTTACTTATAATCACTATGGATTCCCTCTCCTCAATCCATCTGAGAGTAGTTTTTGCTCCTTTGTCCCTATAGAATTCTTTGGGTTTATACATTTGAAAATCCTTAAAGGTGCATCCCATGCTGACTTTAACTCTTTTTATCTTGCTCGGGACATGTTCAGCAGTGGAACTTCCATAGCCTTCCTGTTTCCTTTCCTTATCATCTTTTGTCTTTTCAGTATCTTTCCTTTTTGAATGTACCGATACACTATGGCTTGGCTGTGTTTGTTTTACTGATTTTGATTTGGCCAGACGTTTATGAATTTGTTGTACGGCCTTGTACCATTTTTATTAGAGGAGTTATAGCTGCCTTGATTAGCGGGGAAACCGGTTCTTTTATCATATCACGAATGCCTCCAATATATTCTTCCGGAATTGAATTATTATTGTTTTCAGGGGTCTTTGCTTTGTCAGCTTGACTCCCTCGACTTACTCGGGTTTCTTGTTGTTGTTCAGACATTCTGTGAATCACATAAATACATGGATTTAAAACACAAAACATAGGATTTTATTCATAACAGTATAGAAGGATAGAATAATACAACATGTTTAAACAACATTATTTATATAATCCTAATTGTTGTCCCATTTCTTAACTAGGTTCTTCATTTTGTCACATTTCTTGATGATCTTGTTGCTTATCCTTTGCTTTTTAACCCTCTCATTTTTTAGTTCGTCCATCACCGAGTTAGGAGGGTTAGGATATCCTACGGGTGCGGATGCAGAAGGAAAAAGATAAGCGGTTTCCCTTGGATACAGGTGAGGATTTGCTACATAAGCCTGCATTTCTTCATCGGGAATATTCGTTGTATAGAATTCCTCGATGAGACGGGCCTCCTCCCGTATCTCGTTTGCTTGCTTAGCCTCAGTTGGTATAGACCTTGGTATGGTGGAAATCCAGGAACCTCAGAATAGTGGATTGGTCCTTGAGTTGGTTTTGCTAGAATTTGGGCACCTAGTGGTGGTGATCCAAAATGCCACAGACTCTGGTTAGAATGACAATTCATCCAGCTAGAGGATTCAGTATTTGTTTCTTGTTTTTCCCTACTCTGAACTTCCATATCATATGGATAGTAGTTTGGGGTAGCAGTCAGCGGAACACTTTCTGAAGTATCACTTGATATTTCAATTGACATTTCGGGGCTTCCCGGAGCATTTACTGGTTGGCTTCTGTAAGACAGGTAAGGATTGATTTGATTGATAGGGTAATGGTTCATCTGCTTCATCGGATTTGGATTCATCGGGTTATTAAAGTTATTCAGATCAGCCAGGTTTGTGTACACCGGTTCAGTCGGGTTCACCGATACAGTTGGCCACTTAGGACTAAAATTTGTGCTAGATCAATCTGACGGCTCGGCATCGGGGGCCGGATTTGACCTCCTTGCAACCCGATGTTGTTGTCCGTAATAATTTGTATACGACATCTGCATATATATAAACTTATGGATATGTAGACTACCAATCATAACTTATCCCTACTTATTAGATAAATGGTTAAAGCTTTGTTACTAATTTATATTAATACCTAATTCGCTGAAACCGATGGCTCTGACACCAACCTGTCACACCCGATCCAGGGCCTAGGAGTGTGACTGTCAGTTGGTACCCGCTTTGTAAATATATCAGAGTAGAGGGTTCACTTTAGCGGAAGTCTTTAAATATTAAAGTATTAATTTACATTATCAAAATGACTCGGGAATTTAACACCCGAGTTTCAGTGTTACAAAAACAGTGATAATAAAAATACAAGGGTTTATAAGTATTCAAAATGAGCCATCTCGAGCGATCTTCTATGACTCGAATCCTTGTATACCATCTACTGCGATCTAATTACCTGCAAGGGTGGGAAAAACACGTCAGCTATGTGCTGGTGAAACGTTGACTCGATAAAACAGTTTATAACAGTCGTCAAATACAAATATAGTTTCTGTTTCACAAACTCAGCAGGAACACCTGTCATTCCCGGGATTTGTACCACTGCCCTACACACACAATTCAAAGTTTCCCCGAGTACATAGCCCCTATTCGGAGACAACTTTCCCCTAGGCTAGGTAACCCTGTTGGAGAACTGGTTATTACTGACTTGGTTTTGTCTGCCAATTATCATTTATGTTTGGATCCAGACAGATGTGTATTCGGTCTGAGTTGATTTTTATTCTCTATTTTGTATTATAACGATTTTAGAGATTTTATCTCATGCAAACATTTATCAGACTCTTTGTAATAAACCACCTGTCTTATTACAAGAGTAAAATCAGTTTAGACAGTAAAAGGTTAACGTGTTCACCTTGTTTTATCTGTTGGAAATTTGAGATTCCTCAGCTTCCGTATCCTATCAACCTATATTTGTAATAGGCATGCTTAGGTACCTAGTTGGTATTATTCTGCACACTTTAAGTCTGTTTCAGTTTAGCAGACTCGAGGTCTGATTAGCAGACTTGATGTCTGATTCAGTTCAACAGATTCGAGGTCTGATCAGCAGACTCTTAAGTCTGACTTAACCTTAGTATAGTCATAGTCGTTTTATTAAAATACTTTGGATTTACATATGACGTTTGGAATAGCACGAAGGATATCACGTTGGTAAACTTCTCCAGGTAAGCAAACGGGTCCCGCGGTTGATTGTGATGTATACGAATTGCTTTCCTTAGGCAAGAAGAGTCTACTAATGATATCCCCCTTCCAGTTACTACGTGCCCGTCAAAATAATAGTTTTGATAACATTACTTCACATGGAAGCAACGTCTTTACTTTATAAAACATTACTTTGAAAATATTAACAGTTTAACGACTATGTCTTTAACTAAGTCATAACTATGTATTTAAAGTAACTAGCAAAGTAACTTAACCTTAATCCTACCTTAATTGGCTAGTCGAAGTAAAAGACTAAGAAAAACAGCAGCACTTCGGCTTGTGCTTTGTTTATAGAATCAGCAGCTCGTTTAGCAACGTAACAACACCTCGTTTCTTCGCGAGAATAGCCCCAGAACCTCCTAGCACGCTTCCCGATGTTAACTATGTGAAAACTAGGGTGAAAATGGGATGAACACGACTGAACTCATAGCTGCCCAATTTATAGCCGAAGTTGTGCATCTTCGCGTATCGCGAAGATGCAGTCTATGGCGGTTCGCAATACGCAAAGTTGCAAGTACGGCGCCGCAATCTTGCATGTCAATCCCGTTGTAAGTCCCCGTTCCCGGTAGTCTTATATTCGGTGTTGGATTTACTCATAAACATAGTTCTAAATCAGAGTTAATTAAAACTTTCGCGGAATAATTAAAACTTCATGCATTACATTACAAAACAAAAAATCATGTCTTAACATACAAGTTGTCTTTTCGTAAATAATAACATAAAATAGTCATGAAACTTCTTCATGAATGCCAGTCTCTTTAGCTCGTGCCATGTGTCCCTTCTCAAGCCAGCTGCCTCAACCTATTTGCCTGCGTACATACAAAAAGTCAGCTACGCAGAGTGAGTTCAATTTAATCAAATAACATACATTACATTCATACCATACTCATACGTGTCCGGAGATACGTATTCATACCTTATTTACTATCACTTCTTTCATACATACTTTACATACATGCTTACGCACTTACATACTTTCTTTCATAAAACCCTATGGTATACCATAAGCTATTCTATCTTAAACATCATAGATATTATAAGGGTCCGGTCCCTAACATCACAGATATTATAAGGGTCTGGTCCCTAACATCACAGATATTATAAGTGTCTGGTCCCTAACATCATAGATATTATGAGGGTCTGGTCCCTATCATTAAATATATTTTAAGGGTCTGGTCCCTAATATCACAGATATTATGAGGGTCTGGTCCCTATCATCACAGATATTATAAGGGTCTGGTCCCTATCATCACAGATGTTATAAGGGTCTGGTCCCTTCTGTCTCGAATAACCATACCTTTATCATTCGGGCATACTTTACATGTTTTCTATTTATAACTATGTATACATACTCGTTCATACAATCATTGTGTAACAATTCATTCAATACACAATCATACACGTATCATACCCTTACCAATCAAGTATGTGTATTATCTACCACATAGGAGTATGCACACAGCCCCGAAAACATAACAGATAAATGGGCTAGAACTCACCTGGAGGCGGTTTCTCGCGCCGTTAATGGTAATGCCCTTCCTTAGTTGTGCACGGCTAACTGTGCAATACATTACGCATGTCAATCATCTGTTACTAGTACCTCTTATATCTATGCTAATGAAACCCGCAACTAACAGGGGTCATGGAATTTCGCAATGGAAGAAATTCTCATGGAAGAATTTCGCTTCTCAGGAAATTTCTCTTCTCATGGGGATTTCTCTTCTCATGGAATTTCTCTTCTCAAGGAATTTTTCTTCTCATCGGATTTCTCTTCTCATGCGAAGAACCCAATTTTTTTTACATTCTTTTTGCCATTTTAAAGCTATTTTACTCCGTAACTCTTCCTTAGACCTGATTTTACTCTTTCTCAACTTTCGGCACATTCTGACCCCATGCACCTGATCCTGAACCCGTATTTCTCATAGACCAAACGTCACCTTTGAGGTTTATGTTTGAAATCACTCGAATAGACCAAAACCATATCAAACGAACTCGGAATTGAGTGATTCAAGTGGCCATGCGACCGGGTCGCCAAGATCTACCAGTGCCGCCAGCTGCCGCCTCTGGAATCCCCCGCCACCGTCGCTGGAAAACCCAAACAGTTGCCGAAATACTTCATTTCCCACTGTTACGGGTTTGCTGATAAAACCGTGCTTCCCGACTTCTAATCGAAGATCCGTATAGTGGAAATCTTCGTTTTTATCCTATTAACACTCAGTTAAAATTTGAGACCGATCCGACGGCTAGATCTCCGGGAATCACCGGATCTTTTTGGGTTGCTCTCTCAAAAAACGGGAGTTTGGGTGAAGAATCAGGGTGGAGGTGATAAGGTAGTAATATAAGATGATGACTCTATTTATAGGAAGTGGGTAGGGTTCCATGTTTAACTTTTGACCTAATAACACTTTACCCCCTCGTATTTAGATGACGTGTGACCTTTATAATACATTCAACCTCGATCCTTCTAAATATCTCATGAAACTTGGGATGTTACAAGTCTACCCACCTTGTAAGAGGTTTTGTCCTCGAAACCTGCTTAGTCCTTATAAAAGGAATACCTCCTGTATTCATATACTTTTCTGAGCCACCTTAGTTTCCTTGTTTATCGGTTTGTCCTTTGTCATACAATCATTGAGTGATTCTCATGAGTTTTAGCTGTCTTTGGTAGCTTGTCTATGAAGTCCTCGATGGATACTTCCTTCTCTAGACTTATCATGTCCGCATCATTTCCTTAAGCATGATTTTCTTGCTTTCCCCTCATATGGAAACACTACACCTACTATCACAACACTTCGCACAAAATGACCCCTCTGCCCAGTCACATCCTTTAGCAAATATACTGATTTGCAATACGCTCAAAGCATATTAATTCCATAAAATGAACCCTTCTCAGTTTCTTCTTAAGGATATCTCCCTGAAATCCCTTTGTCTATTCCTTAAGTTAGAATACCTTATACAATCCTTGAGCACAATCGTGACATAATTTGACGGAGAACTTCTTAAATCACCATTTAATTCTCCTTCCTTTTGTAGCTCATTACTAAGACATAGGGTTCATGAGTTATAGCTTTCGAAGGTAGCTTGATCATGAAGTCCATGTTGATGCATCTTCCATTTATTGACTAATCAAGTATCGTGTTGTCCTATGAACCAATTGTTTCCTGCTGCATATCAGGTTGGCCCGATATATCATAACTATTTTCTTTAACCAACTTCCTTTCTAGGCATGTCTTGACCTTTATATGGACATTTATAATACTATTCCATCGTTACCATTCTAGATGACTTCTCACTCATGATCACATGATTATCAGTCACAACACTATTCATTCGTTTTAAGACTCAATTCATAAGCCTAACCCAATGGATATCCGCCTTCTCCATGAGTTGCATGTGTATCAGGTATGACATAATCCCATAAACAGAATTCTAAACCATTCCTACGCCTTACTTACATGTCTTTACATCTTCCGTCCTTAGTTTTATTGCATCATATTGATGTGTTTCTGCTGGTTCCATCTTCATAACACTTGCGATTGTTCTTATATCTGTAGGCCAGGTATCTTGTCCTCTCATAGTGTCACATACCATGAACTCATCTTTAATCGACTTCTACTTAGAGGTTTTACCTTCAGTATCTGCCTTCAGTGTAACCAACATCTTTCCTTTCACAACCTCAATGTAAACCGAGCATCTTCGTCCGACGCAATTGATAACGACACTCTCTGGCTTACCGCCACCTTGCTGATGTATACTCTAACTAACATTTTCGACGAGATAGCTTCTCGTATTGGTATATAGTGAGTACCTTCCTTCAAACGGTACACAATCACACATATGGTATCATGGTTTCTAGATGTACGCGGTAACTTAGTTATGGAATCCATGGTGATGTGTTTTCATCTCCATTCTGGTGCTTCTAATGGTTGTATCTTTCCATACGGCTTCGCTCTTCCTTGACTTGCGAGCAGGTCAACACTTACTAACATATTCTATCACTTTGTCCTTCATACCCGGCCACCGGTAGTACTTCTACACATCTTGGTGTAACCCGGATATTCTTCCTTTTTTTATTATTATCTAGACCTCATCATTTATAACTTTTACTGCACCTTGCAAATCTCACTCTTGAAATCTGAAGTGCGAACTAAATTATACGACTTAATTGTCGCGATAACTTCTTAACCTTTATGGGTTACTGTGTCAGCGACCACATCGGCCTAACCAGGATAATACTTGAATTTGTTTTTCAATCCAAATCCTTTGTCAACCCTAACCATATTCTCTGCCTCCTATTCCGTTCTTACTTCTTGAAGAAGTACTTCAAACTCTTGTGATCAGCATAGTTGGTACACTTGGAAACTTAACATACAGTTTCTCTTTCTTCATTTCTCACACTTTCCTCAAGAGACCAGCATGGTCGAACTTATTCCTTGAATAAATCAAAATTATCGTCAATGAGGGCAACGACAGATTTGTCCAACATTGGACGACGTACCCTATCCATCATAAACATAAATGCTGCCAGAGCATTCGTCAATCTAAACGACATCATGAAAAACTTGTATGTCCATATCGCGTTTGAAATACTGTCTTAGGGATGTTTGCCTCTTTCACCTTAAACTGATGATCACCAGATCTTGAGATCTATTCAGAAGAACCAACTAGCATCTTGTAACGAATCAAACAGATCGTTAATCTATGGCAACAAATATCTATTCTTCACCGTAAGCTTATCCACTCGTGGTTATCTATACACATTCTTATACTTCCATCTTTCTTCCTCACGAACATCACCGGTGCACCCACCAGGAAAACACTCGGTCTTATAAAACTTTTATCGAGGAGTTCTTGTAGTTGGGACACTAACTCTTTCATCTCGGATGGTGCTAGACAGTAAGGCGCTTTCACGACGGGCTGTGCTCCTGGTATTAGCTCAATCTGAAATTCTTTATCACCGTACACCGTCGTCGTACCACCATCCAAAGATTTTGATCTTAACAATTCACTCATACAGACTATCTGAGCCTTAAACTCAGATGCCTAATCCATTCCCAACTGGGTCGAGCCCTCTTAAGACCATTGTAACATCCCGAAATTTAACCCGGTGACCAAAAATCTATCTTTCGTAAATAAATGATATTTTCATTATTTTAAAAGATTTCAGATATTTTATTTAAAGTTATTTTATAAAAGTTTTTAGAAAAATGTTTCGTTTTATAAATTTTATGAACTCGACCCGTCTTGACCCGTAGGAAAAACCAACCCGAGCCAAAACCCGAACCCAAGAAACCGAGTATATAAACGTAAGTTCAAGACAACTCCCCCATTTTTTCTTCTTCTCTCCCACTCCCACACCCAAACGCTCTCATTCTAGAAAGAGAAGCTAGAGAGAGAAAGTGTTCAAAACGCAAATCCGAGCCCGGAATCTTGTAGCAATTCGTTTTTGGTAAGTCCCTCTCGAAAATCATCCGTTTTCATAACCATTTTCGGCCTCAAATCGAGCAAAAACACCCATTTTCGTTTCTAGAGTATTCGGGTCAAAAACCGTCTTGTTTTGGTGTCAAAATGCAGGTCTTTGTGTATAAAAACACTAGGAATCATTAGTTCTTTCAATCCCGAGCATTTCCATGTCAAAAACTTTGATTTTGGGTGAAAAATCATGAAAATCGCGAAATCCCGTAGGTTTCTCCGTCGCCCGGCTTGAAGGCGTCGACTCAGGACTCATTCGGTCGAACCAGTCGACCGAACCAGTCCATTCGACCGAATAGGGAAGCAACCGAATGGTCCCCACCTCATTCGACCGAATGAGATTCGTATTCGACCGAACGAGTGTCTATTCGACCGAACAAGTGCCATGTTCGACCGAACGAGTTTTCCCAGCTGGTTCGACCGAGTGTGTGTCTAGTTCGATCGAGTGTGCCTCAGATTCGACCGAATGTGTGCCTATTAGACCAAATCAAGCCAGAACCAAGCTGTTTTCGTCTTTAAAACCTAGTTTTTGCTCGAGGTCGCGTAAGCTCGTTTTCTTAGACTTATAACGCGTTGTTAACCTTATATATATATGTCAAATTCTAGGCTAAGGAGATCTATTGTAGCACCATCCTAACCCGAGATCAAGGTGAGTTCATAACCCCTTTTTAACTGTATTGCTTTATCAAACCACGGGGTGGAAATATGCAAAAACACTTTACTTCAAAACCTTTACACACTGTTTTCTCTGCTTTTACTCGCTTTCACTTATAACTAAACGTAATGTAAGCACTATCACAATTACTTTACTTACTCTATAAATTGTATTACTCTATGAACTGCTGCTCTATGAACTGTTGCACTATACATGTTCGCTCTACGCGCTATTGCACTATGAACTATATGCTCTCTACACTGTTGCTCTATGAACCACGGCCACTATCACGACTGCTTTGGGTATCCTGCGGGACCCATGTAAGTCTCGCTCCACTACTGACTCGACGGCCTTGGATTCTGTGTGAATCCATGTAAGTCTCGCCTCTCTCTCGCGTGGCCTCTTATGTGTATTATGTGTTATTACTTGCTCTTTTGGTCTATCTGTTATGCGCAATTATCTTGAGTATTATGAACTATTGCGTTGCCTCACACACATCGTAACTCTGGACTCTCCTCTCCACTCAATGACCCACGTGCACGCTTTTCGCGCACTATTATGAACTGTAATGATCCATGTACCCGCACTACGCTTTTACTTATGATCTGTCTTCTCACTTTGGATTTATAAACCAAAAAGCACAACAAAATATGCTGTAGGAGTGGTGGGTTAGCCGCTGGTACACCCTATATATAAACCCCTACAACCTATTTTGGTGCGCTTGTTCTTTTTCTAACTATTTTTCCTAAAAACCGGGATCATACTCAAACATGGTAGAACAAGTTGTAGGAGTGGTGGGTTAGCCGCTGGTACACCCTATATATAAACCCCTACAACTTGGTCTAGCATGCTTGTGTATGAAATCCCTTTTTCTTTTTACCACAAACTTATGTTCTCACTCAACTATTTTTGTAGTTGACGTTTTCCTGCATATTTTTAGGTAATGCTGATAGATGAAGAACAGGGATTTCTAGATGGCCTTAGGAGAAGACCGAAGGCGTAGTACTAGATTTAGTATCTGTTGGACAATTGTGGTGTTATTTGTATCTTTTGAACAATGTAACTTGAATATTTATGTATGCATTTCATTTAGACTCTTAACCTGTGTTATGGCTTATTCAATCTGCGACTTCGTCCACGCCCTTGGCTTTCCGCCTTTGGCCGGGGGTGTGACAACCATAACATAACTAGTAGCAAGGAAATCACATCCTTCTAGTTCTATTTTACAATTCTTAACCACTCACGAGATTTTAACTAAAGTACCACTGGTGGTTTCTTCATAACAGTCTCACGTACATAACAATATTCTTCCTAGTGTTCTTCTTTCACACTCGCTACACTACGTAGCTTCATCCTTTTATGCCTTTTCAATTAGGATTCCTTGACAGTCATCCGTAATTCTCGATCATTTCTACCTTCTCAGCATTCGCTTCATCACCCACAATCCCAACAAGTTCCCTTATATAGTCAACTATTGCCTGTATACTACATGTTTAGCTCATTTCACTTGACTTGTCTCAGTTTCCTTCATGTTGCTTCCACTTGGATTTCCAATTTGGGTAGCCTTTAAATGCTTCCGCGAGCGTTGTTGGTATTGAAATGTGAAACAATTGAGCAAATCCCTTAATGTTTTTGGCTACAAGCTCCAAATGTGATCCTTCTTCGTTACTTCATTCGGTTGGAATTCTACTTCTTTCGTATATCACGTTGTCACACATTTCTTCAAAAGGTGTCAGGTTGACACGTGTCCTACCGTAGCATCAAGTACGACGTCCTCGTGCTCGTCTTTTTAAAACATTCGTCCTATCTTTTCTCTAAGGAACACAAACTTTATCACTCCAGGAATTAGTTAGCACATGATTTGTAAGGTAAGTAGTTAATGACAGTGGCCAAGTGTAATTAACTCTTTACATTACTCCTCAGGTCCTACATACTTTCCTTGATGATTTCACTTGTGCTAGTTTCTACTACCCAATCATGAAAACATACAAATATCCTACATTCTTATCCCTAGCATTTAAGCTAGCATACACACCTTTTTCTTTAGCAAGTAAGCTAACATACACACATCCTTCTCTAGCAATTAAGCTAACATACACACATTCTTCTCTAGCAATTTAAGCTAGCATTTATACATTCTTATACTTTCATTTAACATGCATATACATACATTCTCAAATCTTTACATGAACTTAATCATGTACTTTACCGTTCTCGAGCTTGCTTGAGCGACACATGGCATTCTCGGACTGGCATCTTCCTTCTCTTTCTTCCTTAAGTCCTATTCTCTATTCGAGTCTAAGCAAGTAGGATGCTTATTTCTCTCGAACTTATGCTCTGATACCAACTTGTATGGCCCCGCTCCCGGTAGTCTTTCATTCGGTGTTGGATTTACTCATAAACATAGTTCTAAATCAGAGTTAATTAAAACTTTCGCGGAATAATTAAAATTTCATGCATTACATTACAAAACATCAAATAATGTCTTAACATACAAGTTGTCTTTTCGTAAATATTAACATAAAATAGTCATGACACTTCTTCATGGATGCCAGTCGCTTTAGCTCGTGCCATGGGTCCCTTCTCAAGCCAGCTGCCTCAACCTATTTGCCTGCGTGCATATTAAAAGTCAGCTACGCTGAGTGCGTCCTAGTTAATCAAATAACATACATTACATTCATACCATACTAATACGTGTCCGGAGATACATATTCATACCTAATTTACTATCACTTCTTTCATACATACTTTACATACATGCTTACGCACTTACATACTTTCTTTCATAAAACCCTATGGTATACCATAAGCTATTCAATCTTAAACATCATAGATATTATAAGGGTCTGGTCCCTAACATCACAGATATTATAAGGGTCTGTTCCCTAACATCACAGATATTATGAGGGTCTGGTCCCTTTCATTAAATATATTATAAGGGTCTGGTCCCCTAACATCACAGATATTATGAGGGTCTGGTCCCTGTCATCACAGATATTATAAGGGTCTGGTCCCTATCATCACAGATATTATAAGGGTCTGGTCCCTTCTATCTCGAATAACCATACCTTTATCATTCGGGCATACTTTACATGTTTTCTAGTTATAACTATATATACATACTCGTTCATACAATCGTTGTATAATAATTCATTCAATACACAATCATACATGTATCATACCCTTACCAATCAAGTGTATTATCTACCACATAGGAGTATGCACACATCCCCGAAAACTTAACAGATAAAGGGGCTAGAACTCACCTGGAGCTGGTTTCTCTCGCCGTTAATGGTAATGTTCTTCCTTAGTTGTGCACGGCTAACTGTACAATACATTACGCGTGTCAATCATCTGTTACTAGTATCTCCTATATCTATGCTAATGAAACCCTTAACTAACGGTGCTTATGGAATTTCGCATGCAAGAATTTCTCGTGGAAGAATTTCGCTTCTCATGGAATTTCTCTTCACATGGAATTTCTCTTCTCGTGGGAATTTCGCTTCTCATGGGAATTTCTCTTCTCATGGGATTTAGATTCTCATGTGATTTCTCTTCTCATGGGATTTCTCTTCTCATGAAGTTTCTCTTCACATACGAAAAACCCGTTTTTTTACATCGTTTTTGCCATTTTAAAGCTATTTTACTCCGTGACTCTTCCTTAGGGCCTGATTTTACTCTTTCTCATCTTTCGGCACATTCTGACCCAATGCACCTGATCCTGAACCTGTATTTCTCATAGACCAAACGACACCTTTGAGGTTTATGTTTGAAATCACTCTAATAGACCAAAACCATGTCAAACGAACTCGGAATTGAGTGATTCAAGCGGCCACGCGACCGGGTCGCCGAGCTCTACCAGTGCCGCCAGCTGCTGCTGCTAGAATCTGCCGCCACCATCGCCGGAAAACCGAAACAGTTGCCGGAAAACTTCATTTCCCACTGTTACGGGTTTGCTGATAAAAACCATGCTTCCCAACCACTGATCGAAGATCCGTCCGGTGGAAATCATCGTTTTTATCCTATGAACACTCAGTTAAAATTTGAGACCGATCCGATGGCTAGATCTTCAGGAATCACCGGATCTCTGTGGGTTGCTCTCTCAAAAAACGGGATTTTGGGTGAAGAATCAGGTTGGAGGTGATGAGGTAGAAACATAAGATGATGGCTCTATTTATAGGAAGTGGGTAGGGTTCCATGTTTAACTTTTGACCTAATAACACCTTACCCCCTCGTACTTTAGATATCTACGTGTAACCTTTATAATACATTCAACCTCGATCCTTTTAAATATCTCATGAAACTTGAGATGTTACACCCGTGCTGCCACGTGTCTCCACGTCACTGGAAAAGCTTTGAATCATGTGCCAGCAACTTCGCGATACGCGAAGATGCTCAGCTTTACATCTTCGCGATACGCGAAGATGCATAAATTTCAGAATTTTATTTTCAGTCCTCCTAATTCCAGATTTGGCATTTTAGCCCCATTAACTTCTAAAATTTACAATTTTGGCTCAAAACTAGATGGGGTATTTTCACGGTGTTATAGATAACTTAAGCAAAACTCCTACCTTGCACGGGTATTTGGAGTTTACACGCCTAAGCTTGAACGAGCAGCACTTCTACTCTATTTCGTAAACTTGGGCTTAAAACGTCAGAACCTCCAGACTTAGCACGCACTACAAGGCTTGGCACGCAAACAGATGTTATGTGTATGTAAGAGAGAGTGCTTTGGTGTGAAGAGGAATGTGATGTGAACCCCCTTTTATAGGCAATTTTGAGCTATGTCGCATATCGTGATAGGCTCATCACCAAGTCACCGCGTAGCGCGATGACTCAACTTCTCTAGAAGCTACCATGTGTCGACTCATCGCCTGCCACGCATGCCACTTGTTGACACATGGTTGGACACGTGTCACCTCGCTTTGAAGGTTACATCTCGTATGGCTACGGACTTCTGGATTGTTTCGTCGTGTAGCGCGACATCGCCCAACTCTCGGGTTTTGTGTGACTTCGTCGTGTATCTCGATGGGCTCCTGTGTCCATCGCGTAGTGCGACGGGTTATAAAACTCAAATTTTCATTTTCAGTCCTTAACTTTCCAAAAATACTAAGGCGGTTCACGGTGATGCGAAGTGCAAAGTGCACCATCAAAGCGTCACATTGCGCCCATCGCCCGTGCCCATGCGCGTCGGGTGCTTAGCACCGTTGCTAAGACCACTAAATGTGTCTTGCCACACAAGAATATTATGATATGAACTCATCTCCTTAGAAGGAGCTCATAAGTTTTGTAATTTATCAATGTGGGAGAAATATCTCTTTCATATTTATACCTATATGAAATGACTCCACTTTCTTTTTTCTTCCAATGTGGGATGGACCTAATTTTCTCATTTTTAATTTCTCCACCATCTGTTGAAAATATTTTTTTTGATACTTAACTTTCAAAGTTTGACATCTTTGGCCCAAAATTTAGAAGGGCTTTATGGGAAGTTAAAGATGTCATTGCTGAGAATTTGGCTTTTAGTTGATTTACCATGTTCGAAATTAGTTTTTGGTAATACGTTCATGAGGTATACCAATAGAAATCCTGGAAACATTAAAAATGGTTTATTGAAGAGGAAGTCATAGCTTTTGCATTTGTAATCAAATATTTGAAAAGTGATTTTGAAAAACAGTAATTTTCTCTAGTTAGAATGGAGTAAGCCAAGTTTTGAACATTTATAATGGAGTAAGCCAAGTTTTGAACATTGGGTGGTAACTCATTCCAACCAGTTGTCTTACACGACATACACTAAAAGAAAGTACGGAATAAGAATTTCATTAAAGGGGGGAAGATGTTTTTAAAAAGTGTGGCTTTCTGAATTAAAGCCAGATATCCCCATTCAATGAACTCTACTTTTAGAGTCTGTGCTGCGTATATTTGTGTGTGATCATCATCATTCAACTCCAGATGCTAAGAAATGGGGGGATGATTGCACTATTACCTCAGTCTCTCTTACCTTCGATTTGATAAACAAAAGCGTCTTGTTATCAATATCATACTGGATGCAGCAAGTTTCCAGAGAATGTTTGGGAGTAAATATCAGAATCAATCATTAAAATATTGTAATAAGGGCTACCTGTGATTATCCCGATAATGGTGTTATATTCTGAATAATTAGGATTGGTTATAAGGAAAGGTAACATATAGTGTGGGTTCTTGATCTAGAGGTTTCTAGGGTTTTGAATCATTTTAGCAGGCATGTGCAAGGTCAGAGATAAAGGAGATGATTTGTGAGTATGAGTGGTGAAGAATTGAGGTTTATCATAGGCAAAGATTTATTTAGGATTAAGAAAGATGATTATGGAAAAAAAATTGTGATTGGAGAAGTTTAGGCTGATTAACAAGTGGGTCAGTTAAAAGTTACCATTGTAACCGTTGTTCCATTGAAACAATGGCTAGTAAAACTAAACAACTATTGGATGATGAAACAATTGATGTTTATCATTGAGCTGCAGTTTTGAACAAAACTAATCAGTCTTTTATAAATGCTGATTGAAATCAGTAGTCTTGATAAAAAAAATTGTTTTAAACAGTTGCTTTCAATATTTTTATCAACACTAGTTTAGAAAAATACTCTTCTTGAAAACATTGTCAGGAGTTTGGAATAAAATGATCAGTCCTTTTGAAAACAATAGTTTTCGATTTTTTTAAACATCAAAATAGATGTTCAAACAGTTATTTTGAAAAATTGGAAACAATTTTCAAAAATTAGTTGCAACCAATTGCTTTTATTTTCAAAAATGGTTTTTCAAAGTTTAACATTCCCAATCTGAAAACCAGTTTTTGAATAGTAGTTTTATCATGTGATTTGGTGAACACAGCAGCTAACTGATTTTCATATGAGACATGTTCAATTGAAATTAAACATTTTTCATAGAAATCTCTTACGAAGTGATGTCTAATCTCAATATGCTTTGTCTTTGAATGCTGAACTGGATTTTTATGATGCTCAAAGCAGCTTCACTATCAAAGTTTAATGGAATTTTTAAAGTTGTTATCCCATAATCCAGCAATTGGTTTTGTAGCTAGAGTATTTGAGTAATGCAGCTTCAACAACTATGTACTTAGCTTCAACAGTTGAGTTTGAAACATGATTTGCTTCTTACTCTGCCTAGACACCAATGCATCTCCTAAGAACTAATATCCTCCAGATGTTGATTTTCTTGTCAATTGACAAATTGCATAATCACTATCTGTAAAAACCAACAAGATAGGTCTTTGTGCTGGATGGATACCAGATTCCCAAGGAAGGTGCTCCTTGGAGATATCTAAATATCCTTTTAACAACAATCAAAAGAGATTCCCTTAGGGAAGCTTGATATCCTGCTCACACACACAGGTTGCATGCGTTATATAAGGCCTAGATGCAGTTGGATACATTGTAGATCCAATTAAGCATCTATACAGGGTTTAATCAACATACTTGCCAGTTTCATCAAGTGATAATGGATCAATTTTGCTCATTGGTGTGGAACTTACTTGCAATAAGTTATTTTAAACAGCTCAAGAAGATTTTTAACATACTTTGATTTATCTAGAAAAATCTCATTTATAGTTTGTTTGACTTGCAAGCCCAAAAAGTATTCTAAATCACCCACGTTACTCATTTCAAATTTCATATTTTATGAGCTTTATAAAATCATCAACTAATTTTAGATTTGTGGATCCAAATAGATGTCATCTAAATAAATCAGAATTAGATGTAAGTCTTTTTCCTCCGTTTGAGAAACAAACTTTTGCCAATTTGTCCTCTTTTAAAGTAATTAGAAATAAAAAACGAGGAAAGTCTACGATACCAAGCCCTTGGAACTTGTTTAAGTCTATAAAAAGCCTTCATCAATTTGTAGACATAGTTTGGATTGAATGCATCCTCAATTCCTGGTGGTTGAGAAACATATGCCTCTTCTAAAATGTCACCATAAAGAAAAGCTCCTTTTAACACCTTGAGGTTGTAAGTGATTGCATATGCAAGAAATAACCTGATAGTTTCAAGTCTTGCAACGGGTGCAAATATTTCTTCATAGTCAATACCTTCTCCTGTAGAAAGCTTTAAATTACTGACCTTGCTTTGTTCTTGATGACAATCCCTATTTCATCAGTCTTGTTTCTAAATACCATTTTGTACCAATAGGAGTAACACTTTCTGGTCTTAGGCATAGTTTCCACACATGTATTTTGGTAAACTACGTGAGTTCCTCTTGGTAGGTTCAAGCTGACATAGAAAGCCCGCAAAGAAAGAGACATTTGCTTGTTGATTTATGGTGAAAACATCATGTTGAATATCTCCAATCATCTGTTTTTAAGGATATGATGGATGAAACACATAAAGAACAATGTCTCTTATGGTATTTGAGGAAGTTTGTGGTGAAACTACTGATTGAGAACAAGTGTTAAAGGTAGGGCATTGGTGGTAAACAACTTTTCTGTGATACACCTAACGGACTAGCAACATTTGGATGTTAACGTATTGAAGTAGTATCAGTTTCTTAAACATAATCAGTTATACTTCCTTAATTTCTTTGCTTAGCAGATTGAGCATGATCAGTACTTTTGATGAAAGTGTTGTTTTCTGTATCAGTTGCTTCAAATATGTATAGCGTTTCTTAGTGAGTGCCTGTGTCAGCATATTCATTAGTTTTAGGCTCATACTGTAAGACATGAAGATTAAAAATATCGGCTAGATCAACAGGGATTTAATGTTTCTTCTGCAGTCCTAGTCCTAGAGTTAAAAACTTTATAGGCTTTAGATGTAAAGGAATAGCCTACGAAATAACCACAACAAATGTCACACCCCATTTAGCAAATAGCGGAAGCGTAAAACGAAAATGTAACAGACACCTCTGGTATCAACCACAATGTTTTTAAAGAACAATACAAAATAATTTACAATATTTTACGTTGATCTAACTTTGTTTACAACTAGGTGATACAAACTAAATCCAGCCCGTTAAGCAGCTTTACTTCTTACTAGCACACTTGCATCAATTCACCCAGCATTGATCGCAGTCAAACACGTCATACATTGACTTTCTAGTCCAAGTCTGGTATACCTCAAAAACATGTTAAAATGGGTCAACTACAAGTAGTTGGTGAGTTTCACGAGTACGTATGTATGTACATTCGCAAGTACATTTGTTTGTAAATGTTTATGATGTAATTATGCAAAGCTACAGTGAATCCTTGACTGTTCGTGTTGCGTGCCTCCATTTCCCACGCTCAATCAACCATTGTGCCCCCCCTTCCGCCCACAACATGCCCCGAGTTGCTATGTCTAACATTACATAGCGTGTTTGTATAATTATGGTAATGTTCAAACTGTGTTAAGTGTGACACTACAACTAGGCCGTTCCATTTGGGTTTTTCAAACCAATAGTACTATTCACAAGCCACCGGCTCGAAGGTGATCACTGTGTTAGTGGGGACTTTCGTGTGTTAGCACTTAGATAATTCCCATCATCAAACAATTCCGAGTATATAGATATGTATCAACATGTTTTTCACCCCAAAAATTCGTAAAAACAGTTTAAAAGTGGGGTTATGAAACTCACGGTTTAGCGAATGATCGGTACTGTATCGGCTCGTGTTTCGTCTTACTCGCTCTTACTTAGTCCTTATAATCAATATTATAATAATATTTATATTTTAGTATTATTATAAACTTCATACTAAGCAGGGCTATATAACTTATCTGCGTATAGCTGTTACACCCAGAAAGTGTCAATAGGCTTAGATTGTGATGTTGTTCAATGTCTAATACTTAAATCAAACATGGCTAAGTTTCCCCGTTTCACCAGCTAGGCCAAGTTGTTCGTTAATGCGTTTAGAAAATAGGTACGGGGATGTAAACTTGGGTAAACGTGTTGGTTAATAAAATGATTAAGTTATAAAGAAAAATCACAAATTAGGGGTCCGGATTCGCTACGGGGCTCGTTTCTGTTTATTCAGTTTGGTTTGGAGAAAAACACGCACAATTCACCCAAATTGTCTGGATTTCTCACAAAAAGTTTGTTTTTACTTAATTAGTCCAAAAATATGTTTTTTTGATCACTCTTGATGTTCTAATATTCCAAGGGGTTCGTTAATCACGAACTCGTCGATTTTTATCAGAATTGAATTTGTTAAATTTTCAAATTAACACAATTAATTATCTGCTCTTCATTATTTTAGGAAAATTTAGCCACTTATCAATTAAAATATTTAGATTTTTATAAAAATATTTTTGGAATTATTTACCGATTTATTAAATTATAAAAATTCATTTTATATGCTATATTTAGCCCGAAAATTATCCGTTTAAACCAAACGATTTCCAAAAAATCTGACAAAATACCTGAGTGATCAAAATAATCTCCAAAACAACCTTTAGAGTTTCCAGAGACTAAAAACCTTGACAAATACCCTTTTCGAGCCAAAAACGATTATGAAATCTCGAATAAACACGAATCAACAAAACATATTTAGGGTTTTCCAAATGACCCCAAATTTCGTATGTGATCATATTATACCAAATATGAGTTTCCCAAAAACTTTCATAATTTATAAAGCATTTTAAGTATTTTTCCTAAATAAACGTCCCAATTCGCTAATAAATTCGTCAAATATTCTCGGATGGTCGAAAAAATACCAAATTTAGACAGGGACTCAGTCATATGGTCCCTGATGTCCCTGCAAAACTTTATAACCTAAAAATATGCACATCACAATCGAATCCCAAACAACCCGTAATCGAGCAATTAGACGTTACCTTTGCAGTTTTCGCTCTCTTAATCCAATTTTCGGGTTCTTGTGCTTCTATATAAGCTAAGTACTGGTCGTATATCACAAACCAAGCATGTTTCATCAATATGGCAGCCTTGAACTTAGGGTTTCGGCTAGGGTATTAAACCGAACTTTTAAACCGTAAAAAATGTCGTTTAAACTCTTTAATCCGTGTTTATGGCCAAAAAAAACTACAAAACCAAGTTCCTAACCATGTGTATAATTAAAACATGTTTTAATTAAACATGATTAATTCAAGTTAAAACTGATTAAAGTTGCTATATAACTTAAGCTTTGGCTGGTTCCCTTGAAGAACAACAGTAATTTAATAGTTTAGGTTATGGAAATGTCTTAAAAAAATATCTAAGTTTTCTTGATTTTAAAGGAAGCTAAGTAATACGAAATTGTGGGGGGCAGCGACCGGGAAAGAAATGGGTCCTCTTTTTGGCCCATTTGGCCGAATTTTCTTTATTTACGTGCCCGTATGTGTAATTCCGAGTCCAAATTTATTTTGGGTTCGGTTTTTTTCATGAAAAATATATCTGGTAAGACAAACAGTGCGAAAACAATCGTTTTTAGGCCATTTTTGTGTAAATTTATAAAAACATACTATACGTTCGTAAAAATTAAAAATATTTTCATGGATCACTTAAAACATTCCCATTAAGTGTTTTGTAAATATTTTTCGGCTTAACAGATGATACAATGCTTGTTTTGTAACTCTCTTTCGCGTTTAAACCCATAGCGGGTAGTTAAACGAGCCTGTTTTTGTTAACTGGTTTGCTATCGTACTAAGGCCATAATAACAACATGTTAGCTTATATTAAACGTATATCACTTATAGATGCCCCCCTGGGATATCTGGGTTATAACCAAACCCGTTCGGTTATTTGTTGATCGTTACGTAATAACGTTTAATCGTTAAATCGGTAATTGTGTGTTAATGTGTACCTGGTTTTATCTCAAATGTCAAAATAAACCTTGGCTGCAACTTTTGAAATTGAATCTTTTATATTGAAAATAAAACATGGGCAACCAATGGTTTTAAAAATAAGATTAGTGGTTTGATTCTGTAAAGAATCTCAAACTCTGTTTTCTGAAGTCTTTAATTTATTAAAATCCTGTCATGAACATATCCAGCAGTTTTAACTATTTCTACCTAGAAATATAATGGTAAGCGTAAGGGAGAAAGCATGGATTTGGCGGCTTCTATGAGTGTCATGTTCTCCACTACTCCATTTTAACTATTTCTGCCTAGCCTGAGGGAGAAAGCATGGATTTGGCGGCGTCAATGAGTGTCATGTTCTTTCTTTCCACTACTCCATTTTACCGAGGCTATCTTGGAATGCGTAATTGCCTGATAATGCATTGTGAGATACCAAAAGTATGTAGCACTTCATTTTTTAATTTAGTTCCATTGTGACTTCTTAGGATTTTACAGGTAGATCAAATAGTATCTCCACTTCTACAATGAAGTTTTTGACCTTTCTAGATGTTTCATCCTTTGAGGCAAGAAGAGTGTCCATGTATATCTTGAGTAATCTTATACAATCACAAAACAATACCTTTTCTTTCCAAGACTCAATATTCTAACTGGTCCAAAAAGGTCTATGTGTAAGAAATGAAAATAACAGTAGATTTAGATACTTCTATTGACTTATATGGAACATTATGTTGTTTGCCTTTCAAACAAGCAACAAATGTTTCATCACAAAAATATTCTTTCATAGGTACACCTCTAACCAGTTTTTTCTTGGTTAGATTGCTAATTGTTTGCAAATTAACCTGGCCTAATCTCCTATGCCACAAATCCATTTCTTTTTTTGATGCTCTAGTAAGAAAACATGTTGCAATAGGGATGTGATTTATCCTTTTACATGTCTATAGCATAGACATTGTCACTCTTACAAGCAGTTAACAAACTGTTTTCTGCAACAAGTATTTTAATCTGCTTTACACAGTCTGAGTTGACAATTTTGCATGCTTTCTTGGTAAAAAAAGCACCATAGCCTTTATCACATATTTTGATACATTCAACAAATTTAATTTCAATTTATCAATTAAGTTAACATTCTCGAATTTTAACTTACCTGCTTCCAATTTCCTTGATCCTAACACATTTTCGTTTTCATCATTTCCAAAGGAAGATTTGTGGCTTGGACAGTTATTGAACATGGAATGTTCTTTAAAGCCATAATATTTGCTTCAACATATTCAAACTTTCTTTTTGGTTGTAGAACTTTGATTTTGGGCGTGAAATTAGTCTTTTTGTGTTCAACTACTTTCAAGAATATAAAGCTTTTTATTAGAATATTGTTTTTGTGACACACATCACAAAAATTTGGAAACATTCTTTTCTTTGAACCATTTTTAAATGTTTTCTTTTTTTGTTACACCCAATCTATCATTTGTTCCTGGTGACTTGTGTCCAGGTACAGATATTGGATTAAACATAGTTTGAACAGTATCAGTTGACTCAATATTGTGTTGTGTAACAACTGATCTAGGAACAAATGCAGGAGTAGTTGCTGCTAGCTTTGTGGATTCAATATTTTTTGAAACTAGTGACGCATTTGAAGCTTTAGTCGTTTGAGTTGAAACTACTGATGTTTTGGACACATCAGTTTTGAATGAATCCTCAGTTGTTGATGAAACTACTGATGGATTATACTCAACCATTAACTTTTGACCAGTCAATTATGTAAAAGAAATTTGCTTGAATCCTTTCACTGCATCATTTGTTTGAGACTAGTTTCCATTTTTATCTTGATGAGAAATATTTAATGGAACAGTATTTTGTGAAACAATTGTTTCAGCTTGGTAAATAAAAATAGCTTCTTCTTCAAGCTCATCAATGCAATTACAATGAGTAATTGGGAATAATCCTGAGGTTGCTCGGTGTGATTATACCCAAATTTCACATTGCTATTGCACTGATTGCTCAATAACATTTGGAAACCCATACTAGATTCAATCCAGTTCTTGAAATTGACTTGAGTTTTTCTAATGTTTGCTTACATTTATTGTATTTGATTAACAAATTTTCGACATAAGCATTCTTATCAAGCAAATCATAATTTAGTTTCAAGATCTCTTTGTCTTTTTTTCACATAACTTGAGATCCATATCAGACATTGATTTTGAAATAACTATTTCAAGTTCAGTAACTTATTTTAACAACTTCAAGTGTGATATTTTTATGTTAGCAAACGAAATGATACACTCATTTGAGCAAAATTTTTGACACACTTTAGGAGTTACCACATTCATAGAGGTTGCAAGTGCCTTTTCATTAGTATGACCACTTGTTTGAGGTGTAGTTGATGTGCCTGCAACATATTCTTTCACCATCATCACTTTAATGATTTCACCCTTGAAATTTCCTTCAACTCATTCCCCTCTATAGACTCAACATATGTTACACCTTCAACATGTATCATCACAAAAGCCAAATCATTGTCACTCATCTCCTCTGGAAGACTACCCCAGTATACAAACACTTGAGAGAAAAAAAAACTTGTTTTAGTGTTGTCTTGGGATGAGTATGATGAACCAGGTGCATTAATATTTGTAGGTTGAGCTTATGCATGAATAGTTTGAATGATAGGAGTTTTACCATAATGCATTTGATGCATATGCTGAAGAGTTTGCAAATGCTGATACCGAGGGACTGTATTTTGCATGTTTGAAGTTTGAGGAAAGTGTGCCGTGGAATGATTATTGAAGTTTTGTTGATGAGCATTTGGGTGTGATGGAGAATTTGGATAGGTTATCAAGGCTGGCCATGATTGGGATTAGTTTGCATCCAAGATCTGCATTCTCTAGCAAAATGTCATAGTCTTTTACATATGTTACATGTCATTTTCGATTTGTTAAAACCATTTTTTTTTCCTATTATGATATCCTGGAAATTTTCTTCAAGTGATATTATAGAACTTGTTGGTTCTGGGTGTTAACAAATCCATTGAGTTCAAAATTTGCATCTCCTCTTGATTTAGAATCCATGGTGATTCACCATTATATGATCTAGTCTTGTGATATTATCGTTTGATGATGATTAGAAATCACTGTGTGTTGAGAGTGAAATCAGGCAGAGTAACGGGAGAGAATTCAATAAAATAGGAACTGATATAAATGAATACGATTACAGGGGTATATATAGAGGGGGTGACTCATTCTCTATACACGTATAGCGAATGAGCCACGTTCGCTACACCATTTGTTAAACATCCTTAGCCAATGGCCTTATATGTTAATCCTCTCATTCATTAAACATTCTTTAACAAATGAGGCTACAAAACTGTTCTCATTCGCTATACATCCCATAGCGAATAAGAACTGCATAATTTCAAAACAATCCCTATACATTCAATCTATTACAAAATACGTTAAACAAAGAATGAGACGAAAACTGATCTATCAACAAACCACCCCTCGTCTCGAGCTTTGTCGTCTTCAACTCTTGAATCTTTTTGTCTTCCAATCCGCACAGCTATGAATTCCAAATACATGATAAACATGAACAACACATTGGAATTGCATAGCCAGCTCATTCTCTTTGTTGTGCACTCATCTGATCTGATTGTTGAATAACAAGTCATTATCAAACTCAGATAGGTTAACCAGCCACATCGGATCCAATATCCGAATAAACTCCAATTCAGCACTCGAACCTAAAGCAATCACGGCTTCACATGTACGATCATTATAATACCACCTGTTGATGCTCTTATTGTGACATTCGTGACAAAACCGGATACGCCTAAATATTCAAAAATCAAATAATCGTTTAACTGCTTATTGCGTAACGAACAAACGGATAATCAAACGGGTCTGGTTACGACCTAGATATCTCAGGGGTCCCATATATAAATGATATACGTTTAATATAAATTAATATATTAATATTATGGCCATAGTTCGATAAGCAAACAAATTAAACGAAAACATGCTCGTTTAACTACCCGCTATGGATTTAAATGCGAAAGATAGTTACAAACCAAGCATTGTATCATCCGTTAAGCCGAAAAAGACTTACCAAAATTTATTTGAAATGTTTTAAGCGATCCGTGAAAATATTTTCGAATTTTACAAATGTATAGTATGTTTTTATAAATTTACACAAAACTGGCCAAAAAACACTAGTTTTTGCACCATTTGTCGCACCCGATATGTTTTTCGCGCCAGAAACCGAACCCGATGTAAATTTAGAATTGTGCTTTCACGTATGGGCTTTTAAAATATGGTATATGGGCTAAAATGGGGCTCAAGGGGAGGCCCAACCCCTACGGCCGCTACTTTTAAAATATTATTATTATTATTAACCTACTTAATATATATAATTAAATCCAAGATATTTTGATCAAAATTTTCCAGAAACAACTTCATCCTCTGCTGTTTTTCAGGGTTTTCAACAAAAAACTAGGTAAACTTGATCAATTCAATCAATTTTTTAGCCTAATTAATCATGTTTAATAACATATAAACATGGTTTAATTGCCAAAAATCATTCCTAACCATGTAAAAATCTTAAAAATGGTCCATAAACATGTTTTGATCATACACATGGTATGGAACCTGGTTTGATAGTTTTTACGGTTCAAAAGTTCGTTTTGACACCCTAACCGAAATCCTAAGTCAAGGCCTGTTATGTTGATGAAAGTTTTGCTTAGTTTGTGACATAGGACTTGTATCTAGATTTTATAGAAGCACAAGAGCTTGAAACCTTGATTAGAAGGGCGAAAACGAGCCAAACCCGCTAAGGTAATACCGAAACACTCGATTACGGGTTGTTTAGGTTAAGGTTGTGATGGGCATATTGTTAGGTTTTGAAATTTTGTAGGGACATCAGGGACCATATCATTGAGTCCCTGATCAAATTTGGTAATTTGTTGAACATTCGAGAATATTTGGCAAATTTATTACCGAATTGGGATGTTTATTTGGGAAAAAAGGTTAAAACGCTTGAAAAATATATGAAATTTTGTGGGGGACTCAGATTTTGTATAATCACATATGAAATTTGGGATCATTTGGAAAAGCCTATCGGTGTTTTGTGCATATGCGTTCGTGTGAATTTTTATAGCCGAATTTGGGCCGAAAAGAATATTGAACAAGGTTGTTACATTCTGGAATTGATACAGATAGTTTTGGGATATAATTTGAACATCCAGAAATTTTTGTGAAATTTTTGGAAATCGTTTGGGATAAAAGGACGATTTTCAAGCAATATATAGTAGGAAAAATGAGTTTTTATAAATAATAAACCAGTAAATAATTTCAGAAATATTTTTATAAAAATATACATATTTTAATTGATAAGTGACTAAGTTTTCATAATTTAATGACTAAGGTCAATTAATTATGCTAATTTTAAAAATTAAACAAATTCAATTCTGATAAAACCGGCAAGTTCGTGATTAATGAACCTGCGGAAATATCAGAATACCAAAAGTGATAAAAAATCATATTTTTGGATTAATTATGTTAAAACGAACCTTTTTATGATATACCTGGACAATCTGGACAGATTGTGTGCGTTTCTCCTCGAATCAAACTGAATAAACGGAAACGGGCCACGTAGCAAATTTAGAACCCCAATGTGTGATCTTTCTTTATAACTTAATAATTTTATCGACCAACGAATTTACCTAGGCTTACTTCCCCATAACTGTTTACTGAAAGCATAAACGAACAACTTGTCCAGCTGGGAAAACGGGGAAACTGAGCCAAGTTCGGTTTTAAGTATTAGACATTAAACAACATCACAATCTAAACCTACTAACACTTTCTGGATATAACAGCTATATCCAGACTAGCTATACAGCCCGATTTAGCATTGAGATTATAATAATATTAAAATATTAATATTATTATAATATTAATTATAGGGACTAAGTGATAGCAACGAAAATGAACCCCGAGCTGACCTCACACTGAGTGCCTAAAAACAGTGAGTTTCATGAACTCACTATTAAACTGCTTTTATGAACTTTTGGGGTGAAAAACATGTTAATACATATCTATATATACTCTGAACTGTTTGATGATGGGAATTATCTAAGTGCTAATACACAAAAGTCCCCACGAACACAGTGATTAACTTCGAGCCGGTGGCTTGTGAATTGTACTATTGGTTTGACAAACCCAAACGGAGCCGGCATGTGTTTCTGAGACTTTAACCCGTTTGCACATGACCATAATTATACAAACACTCTATGTAGTGTTAGACATAGCTACTTGTGGCATGTTGTGGGCGGAAAGGGGGCCACAGTGGTTGATTGAGCGTGGGAAATGGATGCACGCAGCACAGACAGTCAAGGCTTCAATGTAGCTTAGCATAATTATATCATAAACATACAAACAAACGTATTTGTGAACGCACATACATACATACTTGCGTATTTTCAACTGTGATTGTTGTACACAAAACTGATTTATTGAAACTCATGAAACTCACAACTATTTGTAGTTGACCCATTTTAACATGTTTTTCAGGTATACAAGATTTGGGCTAGAAAGTCAATGCGCTACTTGTTTGACTTGCAATCAATTGTGGGTGAATTGATGCAAGTGTTCTAGTAAGATGTAAAGTCGCTTAACGGGCTGGAATTAGTTTGTATCACCTAGTTGTAAACAAAGTTAGATCGATGTAAAATATTGTAAATTAGTTTTCATTGTTCTTTATAAACAATGTGGTTGATACCAGAGGTTTCTGTTACATTTCCGTTTTACGCTTCCGCAAATCTGTCAACGGGGTGTAACAGAATTTGGTATCAGAGCCATTGGTTATAAAGAATCAGGTTATCCCTTTGGATACCTAAAATATAACCGTAGGCTCGATTAACTCTGGGAAAATAAATAATAATTTAATATTATATATTGATGGATGTCGGGATGAACTCGTAGGGTAACTGAGTTATTGTGGCTCGGAACATAATAACAGACTTGCTTATACGAGGGAATTCGGGGAGAAGTCGCGGAACGTATGGGTAGGTAAAAATGGCAACATATGTGTATAAAAGATAATGTTTAAGTATATATATATATATATATATATATATATATATATGTAACACGCATATGTGCTTATCTAAAACAAGGTGTATGAATACGTGTACGTACTGTACTGTCGATAATGGTAAAATCTTATTATAATGAATATTATATTTGATTTTAATCAATGTTAACTCTTATTATAATTAAAACTATATTTTATTAAAACTAATATTTGTATTTTATCATAACTAATGTTATATCTGGTCATAACAAATAAAATATTTTATTTTGCCTTAAGTAATAATATCCCTTTCTCTGATTCATTTTATCGAAACATATTATTCTTATAATTTAGCCGTTACACCGGAAGATATCGAGATTTGGTAGCTTTACGTCGGATAAAGAAACTGATGTTGCCTGTAAATGAGAATACTAGAACGTTATATGTAGACCAAATCAAATCTTAATGTATGATCAAACCGCGGACCGAGCGTAAATTAAAGGCCAAGAAAGAAACCGGGGTAGGTGTGATCTACATACGTCCATCTCAAGGGAACACGACACTTCTCGATTCAAGCCTAATCTTTATCTCGTATACCAGTTTCTAACAGTAAAGTGAACTGTTTTCTATTCATCTTTCCATTTCCATTGTTTAAAAATAAATACTACTCCCAAGAAAATACTTAGGAAAGAGTATGGTTTATTAAATTAAAAATATAATAGCTATCCTATTAAATTTTAATAATATAACAAGTTGTGACCACCTACATATATCCTACTCCAGTAATGAAAATAATAATTCCTCCATACCTCACTAGTACCACCGACCTTGATGAACCTTATTAACTAATAAATTTATCAAATCATCTGTGCATGAGTATCTCTTACCATTTCCGATCAGTTTATCATGAAAAAAAAGAAGCCTCACGCTAGCGGACCAATGATGTATCTTGGCTTCTAGGGAACATACTTACTCCCAACTAATAAATCACCACTTTTAGTAGACTCGGCATGTTTCTGGGTACTGAATGACCTGATGAAAGAATATTCTATAGTTAAATTTAATATCATCTAAAGGTCAAGGGGAGTATATTAATGCATCCCGATTATAACAAATTGTTTAAACTCATAACGGATAAATGTAAACTCACGGGAGATGCATGATAAAACAGCTACCCAATGATGGAATTATATCGGAATAATTGTTGTGCAAGTTGTGAACTATTTATGATGATTGTAATGTGTGCTCGGATAGATAAGGATAATATGGTACCGTTGCGTATGGTTTCGATACTCCATGCAAGCATATGGTGGTGTGCTATTTGATATGGAGGACGATTTGGATCTATTAGTACAAACATTGACCCTTACCGGGTTAAAATTACTTATCACGGGATGACAATTTTCTATGTATATATGCAAACAATGGCCTTGTTAGGCTAAATCTATGTACTATCCTGAGTATATGGATACATGATTTGGTATGTGTAATGCCTTTCTGCTATTTGAATTACCTGACTATTATCTAATGTGATTCCTTGCTCAATGGCTTATAGGGAAAATTACTACTATGTGAAGTTTAGTTGTTTATCATTATAGAATGGCCCCGAAGAAAACAAATACGTGATTTAAGGCAGTTGTGGCCGAAATGATTGTTTGGCAACTGCAGATGATAACCTTGACAATCGCAACGCGATTCGCTACTGGCATTGATGTGTGTCTAATAACCATATACAAATGACCCTCACAACTAAACTTTAATATTAAAACGAAAATCCTAAAACCACACACAACCGGCAAGTGTACCGATCGCAAGTAG
Source organism: Bidens hawaiensis (assembly GCF_021521415.1). NCBI lineage: Eukaryota > Viridiplantae > Streptophyta > Magnoliopsida > Asterales > Asteraceae > Bidens > Bidens hawaiensis. The sequence goes on along the minus strand of NW_027491382.1, from coordinate 129,278 downwards.
TATAGACCTAGGAAGTTCAAGTATCGAACACGTGGACACGTAAGACGCTAACGATTACTAACCCTAGACAAAACCTACCTTAGAATAATAATGAATTGATTTTTAGATTTCTTTTAACTTAACTGAACTAACCTAACTGACTGACCAAACTTACCAAAACAAGAAAAGTTAACGGAAGACTAACCGTGTTAACTTAGGAAGGAGAAAAACGTCTACCTAGGTCTGAATCAAATTGTAGGCCTAACAAGCTAATGGATTGAATGATATCTAGACACCGGTCCCTAAAGATGACACGACTAAGGATCGCTCGAGCTCATTGGATTACCTCTCGGTCTCACACAACAAGCCTAAACTACTCAAAATCGCCTAAAACGACCAAACCGGGAAACAATTGCTAACGTGTTGTAATGAAGGATCACCTCTCGGTCTCACCAACACTCGACCCTAATGGAAATGAATGCTACACAACCAAGGATAGAGGAACAATTCAACTTAAACCAAAATAGATCAACTAGTCGCTCAAAACACCTAAACCTGACAAGAAACAAACTCGCTCTCGCGCAATCCGTATTCTAGCATGCAAAGGCAATGAGACAACCCTAACTTCCTATCACCTCTCGGTCTCAAAGAAGGTGCCTAACCACTGTACTTTAACCAAATAATCATGCAACAAAACCCTACGGTTGTTCCTACCGCAAACAAACCCTAAACACCAAGTCTAGAATCAAACAATGCACCGATCAATCAATACAAAACTAATCAATCAACACACGGGGTTTATGCAATGAATCACCAAAATTTCCAGCCCTTAAACACAACCTATTTCAAGTCTAAATCAAACTTTACAATAACAATTAAGGTCTATTAATGAAACAATCCATAAAACCTATCAAACACTAACAATAATCATCATTCCTAGGTAGAACTAACAAGTTTAGCCGAGTATCATAATTGGGCAGCAGAAAACACTTAATAAAATCATCATAAAACTCATACCAATCATCTTAACAATCATCCAACGATCAACAATAATCATAAACAAGTCAATCTCTAACACAATTGCAAAACTATGTAGTCAATTGAACAAGTAAAATAATATGATGAACAATGTAAAAGATGGAAGGATATGGAGTGATTCCGGGCTGCTCCTTGGCTGTAAAATTGATGGTGAATGATCCCGAGACTTGCACTTGCTTCCTTCTTCCTTCCCTAGCCGTCACACGATCAAAACCTAAGCCGAAAAAACTTTTTCTCCCTTCCTCCCTTGCTGAAAGTTGCGATCGGCTAGTAGCCTAGCTGCTGGGGTTTTTTTATTTTTTATATATTATATTATAATGTAAGATTTGGGCCTCCATGATGCATACGGGCCGGGCCTTGAGCTTTGTCTTGAACTTGTATGCGTAAAAGGCTCGTAGAATGCTCGAAAAGCTCGGTTTCTTCTTCCTTGTAACCCATAACCTACAATATGAACAAACTTATGTAAAACCTAAATAAAACGAGTTAAAATACATAAAATATAATATATTACGTAGATAAAAGGTGCGGAAAATACGAGTGTTTTACAACACATCAGGCATTAATACGATAATGAATACAAATTAAATGACAAACACTAATACGGTCGCGAATATTATTTCGCCGCCCAATACTAATACGGTTACAAATGTTATTTTCATGCTAAATACGAACATTGTCACAAATAATACTCCCCCATCGAGCACTAATGCTACTACCAATAATGATAACTTCCCCCCACTAAATGTCATTGGCAACAAAAATCTTTTACCGAACATGAATACTAGTCGTAACAACCGTGATGCTTCACGACGGGAATACTTGTTTAAATGATTTAAGTCATGCAAACATGTAAATTTTAGTGGTACTAAAGAATCCAATGAATTAGCAAAATGGATCGAAGCAATAAAGTCTGTTATCTATACCAGTAGTTCTCAGCAAATTGTATCGGTGATCACGTTATTATTACCCTACTTAGCCAGACCCTTATGTGGTAGAAAAAGATTTTACGAATTCAGGAATAAAAGGCAATTATCCGCATGACTTGGGCAAAACTTAAAACCATTATATAAAAATATTATCGCCCAAGGAATGAAATATAGAAATAAGAACACGAACCGAAAAATCCAAAATGAAAAGGCGAGCCAACCGGAAGGCATAAACCGTTCTAATGATCTGATTCGACTAATAATATGGTTAGTAATCTGGAAGTATAGACCTTAGTTAATCCAGTTAGCCACTTAACTTTTGAGAATACCGGGACGCAAGCCGGGATGGTAACTTTGAATTCGGACAGTAAAGGTGTGTTGAGAGTACCGGGAAATCATCTAATATAAAACTAGCTAATCACGAAACAGGAGTACAAGAGCTACAACAATTTAAACTTGCACACCCTACAACTCAAAGTAATTAGACAATCAACTCTAGTTCATAATTAAACATATAAAATGAGCCTTTGCTAAAGGGTATGTCGAATGAAGGCATGTCATAAAGGCGGGAAGATTGGATACTATGCCTGTAGCCATGAAGCCATTATGAACATTGTAAACCAACCATTTTAACCTCATCACTTACAGTTATCCCAATCGTAACCAATTAGATTACAAACAATCACAAACCCTTAGGTTTACTATGAGTGTGGAAGTACGAAATGTTTCAAAAGGAACAGTCCCAAGTTAAACAAAGAACGAACATCGACGTCTAATTCGGCTAGAGGCCGTTTTAGTGATTAGATCAGATAGTGCATGACAAGATTTAATTGTGATAAAAGAATACAGGTGTAAATTCTAGCTAATATGCTTCAGTTTCATTTGATATAGATACCGAGAGAAGACTTATTCTCTATTGACTTCGTATCCCTGGAAAATATACCGATTAGTGATCCCTATGCTATAGAACTCACTATCGATAAATCTATAACTACTAACCAAATATTCAAAATTGTCTATTTACCTTATTGATCTACTCCCAGTAAAGTTAGGAAACTTTGATGTAAATCCATCATTGGTGAGTTATTTGAGTATAAAGCACATATCAATTGTAAGAAATAAATAGTTAAGATTCCTCTATCAGATAATTAAAAGATTACAGTACAAGGAGAAAAATCTGGCACTATATTATTCCTTGTGTCCCAGCTCGAGGTGTTAAATTGTTTACACCAAGAATGTATGGCATCTCCGGATAAATGTAACCATAAAAACCCCAATAAACATATAGGAGACATTCCTGTAGTACTCGAATACTCCAATGTCATTTCTGATGAACTACCCGGAATACCACTATTCGACAAGTTGAATCCCGAACTGACTTCATCATGGGAACAACTTCAATTACCCAGGACACCTTATCGTGTGACACTCTCCAAAATGTAAAAATTATTTGGACAGCTACAAGAATTTTTAGACAAGGACCTTGGAACCTAACTATCATCATTGGGGAGCATCGGAGCTGTTGGTAAAGAAGAAGGATGAAAGCCTAGGATGCGCGTTGATTACTGGGGAACACACAAATTGTCAACAAAAATCAATATCCTCTTCCATAATTAGGCAACTGGTTCAATCAACTCCAAGGGGCGAATTACTTCTCGAAAATTGATCTTTGATCTGGCTATCTTCAAGTTAAAATTCAACAGGACGATGTTTCTGAACAGCGTTTCAAGCTCGGTATGGTCACTATGAACCCTTAGTTATGCCCTTCAGATCAATTAATGCACCCACGGTTTTCATGGATCACCCGAACAAAACTGGTAAGCACCAGAGTCACCAAGAGAAATTCGCCAAATTTTAGGATTAGCCGGGTATTATCGACACCTTATTGAAATTTTTCCAGCATAGCTCAACCTTTAACTCTATCAATCCAAAAAGACCGATTTTATGATTGGGGAGAAGAAACTGCTCTCCAATTGCTAAAAACGGACACTATACCAAGCCCGATACTAAGTCTCCTAAAAGGAACGAACTGACGACCTTGTAGTTATTTGTAAGGCATCCCGAAAAGATTTAGGATGCGTACTTCCCGAAAAGATTTTACTTCCCACGACCTAGAATTGGGAGTGGTTATTTTTGCACTTAAAATCTGAAAGCACTATCTATATGGCACCCAATGTACAGCTACATTGACCCCAAGAGCCTACAAAATAGTATAAAAAAAACAAAAAAGAAAACAACAAAAATTTGCTTGGGAACAAAGGGAACTTTGAGAAGAAAAATGATGAAATTCTATACCTCAAACAAACGGAGTCTAGATTCCAACTTTTGTTAAACTATGTGAACTGATTATAGACGAAGCACATAAGTCCAAAAATTCTATTCATCTAGGTGCCGATAAAATGCACAAAAATTCAATTAAATATTATTGGTGAGCCAAATGTCTGACTCGTGCTAGAATGAAAACAGAGAATCAAAAACCCTCAGTACTGTTATAACAATCGGAAACTCCCGGTAGAAGTGGGAACATATTACTAGGAGCCTCGCAACACCCTTTCATAAATCATCTCTAGAATGCAATATAATCCGGGTACTAGTTGACCCACTAACTTAATTTGCACACTCTCTCCCGATCCATAACAACTACACGACTGAAAGGAACGCCTACAATTATGTCAACAAAATCATACCTCGACATGGTATGTCTAATTCAATTACTTCGGACGGAGATAGTCATTTCGTCTCTTATGTTCTGACAAACTTAAGAAATCAAATCGGTTTAACCACGACATGTTGTTCGCAAACAAACGAACGATTTGGACAAACTATACAAACACTAAAAGAATTACCAAACCTTAGAGAAATTTAGAACCATCATTTCCACTGATCTAATCCTCGAATACTAATAGTTATCATAATATTATACGAGCGGCACGGTAACCGGTACAATACGAACAAGAACATGAATTGATACTTTATTAGACTGAAAGTTGACAGCACTCAAAATACGAAGTCCAATTTGATTCCGGAAACCACAAATAAAACTATATCGATGTACATAACAAATTGTTGACCTTTAGTGTTATTCGAGTTGAGAAACTAATAAGTCGACATCAACATATACGGAACCATACGAAGTAATCCTGAAATTTAATCTCATAGCAAATTGACTAAAACTATATTTAGTGTCTAGTTTTAGTCTTACTAGTAATTTCCGATATACCGAAACAAACAAGTGCCTTATTGACGAGGCGGCGATAGTACCGCTTGGAAAATCACACATAACTAAATTTTGTTAAGAACCCATAAAAAAAACAAGCGGGAAAGTCAAACAGTTACGACTCAACAGAATTTCAATGGTTAAAGTTTGGTAAAATACCTTAATGGGAAATTATATATATTGGAAACGAAAACAAATACTCCTGGTTGTCCCTAAGGAGTGTAAACTTGGCATAATCGAATTTCGGGGATGAAAATTATTAACGGTGGGAGAATGTGACATTAGTGACAAAACCGGACACGCCTCAGTATTCAGAAATCAAATAATCGCTTAACCGCTTATTGTGTAACTAACGAACGGATAGTCAAACGGGTCTGGTTATGACCCAGATATCTCGGGGGGGCCATCTATAAGTGATATACATTTAATATAAATTAATATATTAATATTATGGCCTTAGTTCGATAAGCAAACAAGTAAAACGAAAACATGCTCGTTTAACTACCCGCTATGGATTTAAACGCGAAAGATGGTTACAAACCAAGCATTGTATCATCGGTTAAGCCGAAAAAAACTTACCAAACATTTATTTGAAATGTTTTAAGCGATCCGTGAAAATATTTTCGAATTTTACAAACGTATAGTATGTGTTTATAAATTTACACAAAACTAGCCAAAAAGCACTCATTTTCGCACCGTTTGTCGCACCCGATATGTTTTCGAGCCAAAAACCGAACCCAATGTAAATTTAGAATTGGACTTTCACGTATGGGCTTTTAAAATCTGGTATATGGGCTAAAATGGGGCCCAAGGGGAGGCCCAACCCTTGCGGCCGCCACTTTTTTAAATATTATTATTATTAACCTACTTAATATATATAATTAAATCCAAGATATTTTGATCAAAATTATCCAGAAATAACTTCATCCTCTGCTGTTCTTCAGGGTTTTGAACCAAAAACTAGGTAAACTTGATCAATTCTATCAATTTTTTAGCCTAATTAATTATGTTTAATAACATATAAACATGGTTTAATTTCCAAAAATCATTCCTAACCATGTAAAAATCCTAAAAATGGTCCATAAACATGTTTTGATCATACACATGGTAAGGAACCTGGTTTGATAGTTTTTTTGGCCATAAACACGGATTAAAGGGTTGAAACGGCATTTTTACGGTTCAAAAGTTCGTTTTTACACTCTAACCGAAACCCTAAGTCAAGGGCTGTTATTTTAATGAATATTTGTTTGGTTTGTGACATAGGACTTGTATCTAGCTTTTATAGAAGCACTAGAGCTTGAAACCTTGATTAGAAAGGTGAAAACGAGCCAAACCCGCTACTGTAATACCGAAACACTCGATTACGGGCTGTTTAGGTTAAAGTTGTGATGTGCATATTTTTAGATTTTGAAATTTTTTAGGGAAATTAGGGACCATATCATTGAATCCCTGTTCAAATTTGGTAATTTTTCGACCATCTGAGAATATTTGGCGAATTTATTACCGAATTGGAACGTTTATTTGGGAAAAATAGTTAAAACGCTTGAAAAATTATGATATTTCTGGGGGACTCAAATTCTGGTATATTTTGATTACATGTGAAATTTTGGGATCATTTGGAAAAGTGTATGGGTGTTTTGTGCATATGCGTTTGTATGAATATTTATAGCCGAAAAGAATATTGAACAAGGTTGTTACATTCTGAAATTGATACAGATGGTTTTGGGATATAATTTGAACATCCAGGAATTTTTGTGGAATTTTTGGAAATCGTTTGGGATAAACGGACGATTTTCTAGCTATATATAGCAGGAATAATGAATTTTTATAAATTAATAAACCAGTAAATAATTGTAGAAACATTTTTATAAAAATCGAAATATTTTAATTGATAAGTGACAAAATTTTCATAATTTAATGATTAACGGTTAATTAATTATGGTAATTTGAAAATTAAACAAATTCAATTCTGATAAAAACCGGCAAATTCGTGATTAACGGACCTGCTGGAATATCAGAACACCAAGAGTGATCAAAAACATATTATTGGATTAATTATGTAAAAACGAACATTTTTATGAGAAACCTGGACAATCTGGATAGGTTGTGCGCGTTTCTACTCAAATCAAATTGAATAAACGGAAACGGGCCTCGTAGCGAATTTAAAACCCAATGTGTGATCTTTCTTTATAACTTAATCATTTTATCGACCAACGCATTTACCCAAGCTTACTTCCCTATAACTGTTTTCTGAACGCATAATCGAACAACTTGCCCAGCTGGGAAAGCGGGGAAACTGAGCCAAGTTCGGTTTTAAGTATTAGACATTGAACAACATCACAATCTAAACCTACTGACACTTTCTGGATGTAACAGCTATATCCATACTCGCTATACAGCACGATTTAGCAATGAGATTATAATAACATTAAAATATTAATATTATTATAATATTAATTATAGGCACTAAGTGATAGCAAGGGAAACGAAACCCGAGCTATTCTCGCATTGAGTGCCTACAAAACAGTGAGTTTCATGACCCCAATTTTAAACTACTTTTACGAATTTTTGGGGTCAAAAACATATTGATACGTATCTATGTATATTCTAAACTGTTTGATGATGGGAATTATCTAAATGCTAACACACAAAAGTCCCCACGAACACAGTGATTAACTTCGAGCCGGTGGCTTGTGAATAGTACTATTGGTTTGACGAACCTAAACAGAGTCGACATGTGTTGCTGAGACTTTACCCCGTTTGCACATGACCATAATTATACAAACACGCTATGTAGTCTTAGACATAGCTACTAGGAGCATGTTGTGGGCGGAAAGGGGGCCACAGTGGTTGATTGAGTGTGGGAAATGGATGCACGCAGCACAGACAGTCAAGGCTTCACTGTTGCTTAGCATAATTACATCGTAAACATTCAAACAAACGTACTTGTGAATGTACATACATACATACTTGCGTATTTCCAACTGTGATTGTTGTACGCACAACTGATTTCTTGAAACTCATGAAACTCACCAACTATTTGTAGTTGACCCGTTTTAACATGTTGTTCAGGTATACCAGACTTGGGCTAGAAAGTCAATGTGCTACTTGTTTGACTTGCAATCAATGCTGGGTGAATTTATGCAAGTGTGCTAGTAAGAAGTAAAGTCGCTTAACGGGCTGGAATTAGTTTGTATCACTTAGTTGTAAACAAAGTTAGATTGATGTAAAATATTGTAAATTAGTTTGTATTGTTCTTTATAAACAATGTGGTTGATACCAGATGTGTCTGTTACATTCCTGTTTTACGCTTCCTCAAATCGCTCAACGGGGTGTGACACTTTATAACACTTTGAGGTAAAGTCTTCAAAGGAACTTTCTTCAACGTCCGCGGCGGCTTCACATTCAAAACTAACTTTCTCCACCCAGTCCAAGGATCTATCTCTTCTGCATACTTACGTGTCAGCACTTGAGGCTTGAAAAACTTAAACCCGTTATTGACTTCTTGGAGAAGGTGATGACAGAACCAACCTACAAGCTGATTGTTTCCATGATTCTTGCAAGGTTTATACGCCAATGTACGGACATCCCAGCACGACATTGAGATAATATCATTGATATGCCCAAAGTATTGAATGCCTTTCTCCCATTGTATAATACAAACCTTTAGCTCGGGCTCGTACATCCACACCACTATATCACCTATTACCGTCTTCATTGCAACAAACTTCTTTATTTGGTATGCAACCATTACCGTCAATCCACTTATTCACCCTCTTGGTGTTGTATTAGAACAAACCATGTGAGGCTTGTCCAGTCTCTGTAGTCTCAGTTTTCTTACCCTTTTCTTTTTCTTTCTCCTTCCTTAAACACAACTCGGCCTTTTCATAATGGTTAGTTGTGAAAAACGGAATCCCTTTAACAGTGCTAAAACGTGTATCCGGGTATTCCTCGGCTGCCACATCCTCAGCATCCTCCACTTCCACACCCCGTTTCTCCAATTCCTCAACATCCTTCTCATTCAAGTTCAACAATATTGCGATTTATTCTTTAGTTAAGCTGTGATCAACAAACTCTCCTTCTATCTCATCAGTATTCACCATTCTCATCACAACCCAAGACATGCAAACAAATAATATCATCTTCACTTTCAAAGTTTTGACAGGTTGGACTTCTGTTGAGTCATGATATAACACAACCTCCTTGCCACTCGACTCCCTCTCAGCAGGCACATGACAAGATGACGAATCATCTGGTTGCTGATCAAATCCTCCCGCTTCAAAATCATTGTTGTGATCCCGATCTTTCAGCTTCTTCAATATGTCATCTTTGCACTAAAGCTGTAGGATCACTTCATCTTGTTTGACACTTTTCTCCCCCTAAGCAGCCACCAGTGCTCTCAGCTATCGATTCTCCTTCTGTAAAATCGGAAGACCTCTCATCATTTGCCTCTGATATGCACGCATAGTCTCTTGAAATTTTTGATCAGTAAACATCTAGCTTTCTTGTAGATGCACCAAATTCATTAAGTGAATTTGTTGTTGTATTGTCAATTGATAGAAACCAGGATGAACAAGTTGCATAGAACCATGTGGTGAGTTAAATAACATAAAAGGTACCAATGGTCTAGACGTAGACATTGTTCCACCAGACAAAGTGGGGCTAGGAGAAGCGACAACTGGTTATGAATAAGAAGCTGGAGATTGAACTGAATATAACATTGTCTTGGGATGGAAGGGAATCTTGGATCTGAAGACGCAGTTGTCACCAAAGTAACCATCGGGTACTTGGAGAAGTAGTCACAATTGTAGTTGGAGGTCTAGACACATGAATAGATAAAACAAGAGTAGCAACAACTAGTGGAGTCCCTTACAATGGATCTTGAATAAACACACCAAACCCTGTCTAGTTCTCTTTGGCTTAGGCTTATCAACAGCAATAGCATTACCCTTAGCCTTACGTTTCCATTCCACGGCACCACTATCACCACCATCTAGACCACCATGTCCACCATTATCACCATTACCACCATGACCCTTATCACCTTCATGTTTCGAGTCTGAATTGTCGTGAATCCAACAATCAATAGGTGGTGGTAGATATAACTCACTGGCCAAATGTCCAATCAACCTTTTGTACTTCGGCCTCATCTTCTCAGTCTGACCCATGTATACTTGAATTCTTCTCATTGTGTCTTCATTCATATGATCTAGTAGAATAATATCAGCTTGATTCTCTGGGTGTTCTCTAGGTCTTTAAGCAAATCTGACAACAAATGATTGACAATCACTTGTAGAAAACACGAATAAATCAGGAACTTGTGCGTCTTTGTGGTGCAATTCTCTTTTAGATGATAAAACACCATCTTAGAAAAGTTGAAAGGCTTTTTGAGCACCAAAGCTACAAAAGCCGACTTCAACATAATCCTACACTTATCAAATCCACCTTGTCTTCCTCCTAAGCAATGAATCAACAAATTCAATAAATACTTGTATTGCTCTCAGAGGTGCGCCTTGTTGTATTGATAGGCATTCAGGTTCCCATTATACTTTACTCTCCCAAACAACCCTTTGATATGGATCCATCTTTCATTAATCAGCGGCAAGTCATTACCTATCCATCATCACCGGTAAAACAATAATATCTTTACATTTGGCCTCGTTACCCTTCATCAACAACCCGATCATTCAAAATATTTCACTTTTGTTTTCCCTCTCTTGATGTTTATCCCAAAATATGAACCTTTAAAGATATTCTATATCCTATTAGCTTGGATGCACGACTATTTTTTGGCATATGATATAAAGTCCAAGCTCCATTAGTAAATCCCAAACAATTTGATTCTTCAATCTGATGAAAAGACTCGTATTTAATTCTTCAATAAGATCAACCCGTTCAAAAATTTTCACCTTAAACAGAAGTAATCCATCGAGTACTCGTAGCCAATATAGTCAGGATCTAAGTTCTTCAAAAAGAAGTAAACTGATAGACACTCGTAGCATACATAGTCAGGTTTCAATCTATACGAATCAACCAACAATCGAAGAACAATTGCAGTCTTGAACTCAGTCAAACGTACCTTTAAAACCATTTATTACCACCCGAATTGTAGTAAATTTTCAAGAAATATTTGCAAACGTAAGAAGATACTAGTCAAATAAAATCCTTGAAATTTTTATCTCCCCATTTTCTTGATAAATTTGGCAATGTCTTGAACAATCTTAAAAAATCTCTAATAAACTCCACTTTATATCAATTGTGTTCTCCCCCTCGGCTAGTAAAAACGCGTGAAAAGTCAACCGAAAATATGTCGCAAAAATGTTCAAGAAGAGTGCCCCACTTATTAGGAATATCCTAGAAAATTTTCAATTAAGAAAATTTTTCAAAAAATTTCCCCACTATTTTTTATCAGGGACACCCGTCTTTCATGTGGTAAGCGAAAATCATCCTCATTCACCAAAATAATATCCTCATATGCTAAAAAGATCCTCATTCACTAAATAATATACTCATTGGCTAATATGAAACCACATTCACTAAATTGGTCCTCATTCACTAGATAATTGAGCAAATGGGGCCACATTTGCTAGAATAGACCTCATTCGCTAAACAAGTAAATGAATGAGCTAATACGCTAATGATTTAGAGCATGTCTTAAGTGAATCGAATGGCAAGAAATGTTATCGGATGGCTAAAACCCCAGAGCGAATGGATATGTTGTTGAGTAAACTAGTGAACGAAGGTACTGTTACTGCCGGAAAACCGTATCCCGATGGAAAACTCAGTTACGGAGGCCGGAAAAATGGTTAAAATCACTAGAAAACTCAAATCTTCATCAAATCTGTAAGTGCACGGATTTGGTGTCCGTAGCTGTTCGAATAGACTAGGGGTAGTTTAGTCATTACACATAATGTATAAAGGCTCATTCTCTAAGGTTGTTTAGCGAATGAGGCCTGATTCGTTAAAGATTAGGCTATTCGTTAATGTAAGAGCCCATTCGTTACTACAGTGTAACGAATGGCAGCTCATTCGTTAAGGTATACCCATTCGCTAAGGGTTTTTAGCGAATGGGCTATGGAAAGACCTTATTCGTTAACCTTGTTAACGAATGAGAGCTCTCATTCGTTACTATAGTTCCAACGAATGAGTCCATGCCTATATATAGGCCTTCCATAGTGAAATTGCACAAGAGATCTTTGCCATATTTATCTAATGTAACGTTACCATGCTGGATTTTCTCTGTAACGTATCTTCATCATAATGTATCAATCATTAACGTATTGAATGAACACGACTTAACGTATCGATTTGCGACTAGATTCCTGGCTCGTAAACATGTGTATAACGTTTTTACAATTGGTATCAGAGAAATTATTGGGTTAATCCCAATGTTTGACGAATGCTGTTTCATTCGCCATTTTCCTATTTCACTGTCACCCTAGACGAACTATTGCAAAATTTTTCCAAGATTTCATACCTTCTTATTATCGCAATTGATTAACATATTCGTGTTATACAGGTATTGGCGATCTCAATGATATGAATCTTATGGATTTTCATCGGGTTTTTATGTGTTAATTGATCGATGTTCTAACTGGTTATGAACCGAACAGTTGCACACTGTTAAAACTCATATATTGATGACAATTAGTTCTGATGATCATTGGTTAAGATATAAAAATGATTTCAGACCAATGTCATTGGAGTTAAATGTGAAAATTGTTAGGAAACTAACTGATACGTTGTTGATATTCATCGTCTTTGACTTTGAATAGTCAAAATTAATTTAATTTTTGACTCCTGATAGTCAAATGAAAATTTAATTTACATTCGTTACCTTTGTAACAAATGATCAGGTCAGATTCGTTAAATTGTTAACGAAAGACTATCTGTTTCACTAAGGTAGCGAATGGACAGTATATTTGATAACGAATAAGTGTAAAGAATCAGAGTTGATTCGTTAAAGTAATACACATTGATTCGTTACAATAACGAATGAATTCACGTATAAGTATGATTCGTTATTTGTAACGAATTTAAAACATTAATTGTATAACGAATGTCTCATTCGTATAAAGTAATGAATGAGATGCTCATTCAATAAATCAATATGATGTATTTAAACAGTTTGCTGAAATTTTTTTTTAACAGAAAATGGCAGAAGAGATCTTTCAACATCCAGTTCCCGAGCAAAAACCAGCAAATAATCCTGAGCCACAGCCAGAAATTCAAGCCGAACCTGTTCAAGCTCCTGTCATGCTATCATGGAACAAGAGCCATAATATTTGTGCCTATCTTGAGCCGAACTTTGAAGATTCTCCGATATTCGGGGGAATGATTAGTTTTCTAATTCGCTCGAGAATCTACAAGGCTATTTCTACCCGTACAGTTGTTTATTAGAAGATAATACAAGAGTTTTGGAATACTGCTAAGTTCAATGAAGAAGATAATCAGATAGAAGCAGTTATTCAAGAAAAACGGGTGGTGATTGATATTGGTGTGATCAGAGACTCACTGGGATTTAATGACACAGTTGATGACAGATGTGAGTTCGATAGAGCATTGATCAGAGGGTTATTTCTCCGTGTAAAGTATAATGGTGATTTGGGCAGATCTATGTACAACAAAGCGAACTTGTGTCAACAATACAAGTATCTGCTTCATGTATTGATTAATTTCTCGGTGGACGCAAGGGTGGATTTGACGAGTGCCGAGTGATGCTTCAATCTGCGTTTGTTGCCCTTGTTCTTAATAAACCATTCAATTTCTCAGAATTGGTTTATTATCATTTGAAAGAAAACATCACCAGCAGAAATAAGTTCTTAATGTATCCCAGATTTTTACAAATGATGATAAATGATCTGGTACCTGACTTGGAAAAAGATCAAGCAGACGTGATGAAGCTCGATCATATGAATGAAGAAACGATTTGACATTTGTGATCGTACAGAGGTCAGAGTTTGGCAGATCGACCAAAGTTTAAACGTTTGATTGGTCATCTAGCGAATATTGATTATGTCGCGCCACCTAATGATCGTTGGGCTCATGACGATTCCGATTCAGAACGTGAAGCTGGTGATGGTGGAGATAGTGGTGGTGATGGTGGTCCACGACGACAAGCCGAGTTAAGTTATGAATAGAAACTTAAGCGTAAAGGTAAAGAACCGATGTTGGAAAAGGGGGAGAAACTTAAGAAACAACGAGTTAGAAGGGCTTCGGGTATTGAGATACCGAGTCAGCCGTTCGTGCCTTCTACTGCTGTTTCTACTCCTATTATTTCTTCTACTGCTTCTCCAGTTCCAGTTCCACAGATTCCATGATTTCCTACTCTTACTACAAGGACAGATTTTCCTCGTTCTCCAACACCTGTGCAGATGCCTACTTCTCCAATGCCTCCAACTCTGACTTTGGCTACTACTGTGAGGCCTGATCCTCATTTTGGAGACATATTACATGCTGTATTGGCACGGATGCCTACACCACAGCCAACTACTCCTGTTACTCCAACACCGTTGCCGAGCCCTGAGCATTCGTTTATGAAATTTAATCGTCCTTAGGGTCCAATGCAACCAATGCATCCTAATTTCTATCACATGGCTCCTCATGCTCAATGGTTTCACATGATGAATCTGTTGCATTTACAGCAAAATCAAATGCAAGCAGACAGAGCTGCTAATGAGCTAGCGCAACGGAATTTGCTGAGGCATCTTCTGTCGGCTCAACGTGATAATAGGGAACTTCGATCCCTGATTGCTGCTCAGGGGGAGAGATTAGATAAGCAGGATGAGATTATTTTTCAACTGACGTGCAAAGAAGATGAATTAACGAAGTTGAAGAATAATGAAGACGATCAGGATGGTGCAGGGGGTGGGGTAGATCATCAACCGGGCGGAAGTTTCACACCGTCGGCGGGTAATAAGACTGATGCGAGTGTTGGTGGTGGGTCTGAAGCTATTAATCTACAGATTGTTCCATATAAAGATTACATGAGAGCCAAGCCAATAGATGTTATTCCGGGCAAACATGCTTCTATTTGTAGGAATGGATGGGATTGTATACAGTATGGTGAATGCTGATGAGATCGAAGAAGGAGAATTTGTTGATCATTCTTTAACGAAAGAAAAAATTGCCTTCCTTCTGGATCTAAATGATGATGAGATTGAGGAATTGGGTAAGAAAGTGGATGTGGAGATGGAAGATAGTACTGATACAGGTATTCCTCACGGGAATGTACCTGATTTTAAAGAAGTGGAAGTGGAAGATGTTACTGCTGAAGAACATCCGGAGTTTTACACAGCTAATAACAATGACTCGGGTATTCCGTTTTTCACTACTGCGCACTTTGATGCAGCAGAACGTCGGTTACAAGAAAAAAAAGAGAAGTAGAATAAAGCTGCAAAGACTAGTCACGTATCGACAACAGAGAAAAAGCGCAAACGTGCTTTGGATGGTATGTTCAAGCATAACGTAAAGAAGATGAACAAGATGATCGAGACCTTTCGTTATCATGAACAAGAGGAAGTCAAATTAGCAAGAGATCGAGCATCGGCATACCAAATGAAGAAGTACAAGCTAGATAAAAATGTGAGAGGTGACATGGTAGCATGGAAGTATGATTCAGAGCTTAAGGTATATATCGTGAAGGGAGATCTCGGGGTTTGAGATGGTTGCCTTGACTGAACACCCCCCTGATGCTGACATTGAGTCGTCTTCCTTCGATTCTGAGTTATCTACCGGAATTCATCTTGTTCATCAGTTGCTTGAGTTGGAGGAGTTACAAGGTCGTACTTACACGTAGTCAGATTGTTATAAGCAACAGGTGAAGGAACTGCAGGATCGTAATTTAGAGGGTATTGACCAGTTTAAGTGTGCGGATATGGTCGTATGGTATAATTCCTGGTTGAGGTTATTCCCGGGAAAGTTGAGACCCCGTTGGTAAGGTCCGTTTATTATTACTGAGGTTTTCCCGGATGGCACTATTGAGATAAAGGACAAAGGCGGGACGTTTATGGTGAACGGTGATGGACTGATGCACTACATTGGCGAGCCGATGACTAATCAGACGGTCAAGGTATTCTACCTTGACCCACTCTCCGAGACGTAGACGTGTGGATGCATCACTCGGGAGACTGCCCGAGTTGTAGAGTTTGTATTTTTGTTATATGTTTGTGCTATCTGTTTTATTTGTTTTGTCTATTTCAGGATGTTCCAAGATGAAACCGCTCATACTAAATCTCCATTCGAGTCGGTCGATTTAAGGGGTGTTTCATTGAAAAAAAAATTAAAAAATTAAAAATTATAAAAACCAAAAACACAAAAATATGTTTATTTGTTTATGTTTTTGTTTTCCGTGTTGTACGCCGCTACATGCGAGCGAGTTGGAGTTTTGCAGGTTATATTACGCGCATGGTAGCTATGGTGGCGTTGTGGAACAGGTTCTCCCGAGGTTGCGGCCGTGAATGAAATGCTATACGGTCGTTTGGATACTACTCAGCTGTTGAGGATTCTGCACACAAACCAGGGGAGTAACCCATTCTTTGTTTTTACTCTTGTATACTTTATTTTTATTTTCTAGTTTATTTTTATTTTATTTTATTTCTTTTCCTTATACTCATCGAGGAAGATTTCGTTCTAAGTGTGGGGATGGGGTTTATTTTACTTAGTTGTAGGAAAATTTAAAAAAAAAAAAAAAAAAAAAATAGTCCCTTGAAATTTGTTTTCTCTACGTTAAACAGGAAATGATATTATTACCTAGTAGTGGTTATTTTATAACTTCTTGGTGTTTTCAAAATATATATATATATAATAAATAAGAACAGTGCCCACTAGACCCGCACGTAATGTATGGTAACCGAACGGTTTAGACTCAGTAATCGTGTGTCGGTAGGCTCAGCCTTTGAGAATGAAAGGGCGGTTTGGTTGTCGATCTAATTGAACCTTTTAAATGGCCTGACTTTAGTGGGAAACATCTTAGGGGTTTTGTTTGTTTAACTAAGCTCGTGACAGGACTGGAATGAAAAGCCGGGTCATACTCAAGCCTCGAGTCACATGATCGTCTGTATATTATTTGTATAATCTTTTGTATATGTGTCTATTCCTGTGAAGCTCCGTACTCTGTTGCGCGGTGGCGCAGACCTGAACGTTGATGCTAGCAGAAGACAGTTTTGCTCGGCCCTCTGTTGGGCAGTGGCGCAGATCTGAGCCTTGATGCATTTCTGTAGTTTCGTCCAACATGGTATAATAAAAAAAATAAATAAATAAAAAATAAAAAAAATAAAAAAATAAAATAAAATGCTAAAAGCCAAAGGCAGAAAAAAATTATTTTAAATCAAAACCACCATGAAGGAAACTACTATCAGTCGATCTTGACCAAGCTAGAGTTTATAGGTTGTATATGAGTCAAAATGTTTTAATCATGTGGCAAAAGGTTTAAGTCAAGTTGGGGTGGCTCGGCCCGGTAAAACCATAATGGAATTGGTGAAGTGGCAGCAAGGCTTTTAGGTGTGGGTTCCACTTAGTCATACAAATTAATAGAATTGTTACGCCTTATTTGCCTCGGTAAGTATTAGGGGCATGGGTTTAAAGTGGACAGCCGGCAATCGACCTGATCTAGCTTATTAGGTGAAAATTGGAAGGGGTAACGGGTCACTTGTTATAATACTTTAAAAAAAATATATATATATTAATAATAACAATAAATAAATAAAACCAAGAGTTGTCGGTTAAAACTCGGATATGATCCTGTGTAGTATTCTTTTTCAGGGACGAAAAAGTCTTAAGTGTTGTAAAACACACGTATTTTCCGCACCTTTTATCTACGTAATATATTATATTTTATGTGTTTTTACTCGTTTTAGATAGGTTTTACATATATTTATTAATCTTGTAGGTTTTGGGTAAAAGAAAGGAAGAAACCGGGACTTTTCGAGCTTTTTACGAGCCTTTTACGCATACAAGTTCAAGACAAAGCTCAAGGCCCGACCCGTATGCATCATGGAGGCCCAAGACCATATTATATTATATTATATATAAAAAATAAAACCCTATTCAGCAAAAAGAGCTGCTGGACGGAATCAACAGCAGCACAACAACAGCAACAGCAGCACAACAACAGCAACAACAACAGCAACAGCAGCAGCAACAGCAGCAGCAATAACAGCCAATAGGAGCCCGGAACACCCAATATCCTTTCTTTCATAACATTGTTCAACAACTTTAATTCTCTTGTTTAATTGTTAACTAGTTTTGCACTTGATTGAGAGATTGAATTGTTTATGATTAGTGTTGATCATTGGATGTTTGTTAAGATGATTGGTATGAGTTTAATGATGGTTTTAATAAGTGTTTGCTGCTGTCCAAAAATTATGCTCGGCTAATCTTGTTAGTTCTACCTAGGAATGATGATTCTTGTTAGGTTTTGATAGGTTTTATGGATTGTTTGATTGATAGACTTGAATTGTTATTGTAAAGTTTGATTTAGACATGAAATAGGTTGTGTTTAAGGGCTGGAAATTTCGGTGATTTATTGCATAAACCTCGTGTGTTGATTAATTAGTTTTGTATTGATTGATCGGTGCATTGTTTGATTCTAGACTTTGTGTTTAGGGTTTGTTTGCGGTAGGTACCACCGTAGGGTTTTGTTGCATAATTTATTAGATTAAGTACAACGGTTAGACACCTTCTTTGAGACCGAGAGGTGATAGGAAGTAGGGTCATCTCATTGCCTTTGCATGCTAGAATAGGGATTGCGCGAGAGCGAGTTCGTTTCTTGTCAGGTTTAGGTGTTTTGAGCGACTAGTTGATCTATTTTGGTTTAAGTTGAATTGTTCCTCTATCCTTGGTTGTGTAGTATTCATTACCATTCTGGTCGAGTGTTGGTGAGACCGAGAGGTGATCCTTCATTAGAACACGTTAGCAATTATTTCCCGATTTGGTCGTTTTAGCCGATTTTGAGTAGTTTAGGCTTGTTGAGTGAGACCGAGAGATAATCCAGTGAGCCCGAGCGATCCTTAGTCGTGTCATCTTTAGGGACCGGTGTCTTGAAGTCATCCAATCCATTAGCTTGTTAGACCTACAATTTGATTCAGACCTAGGTAGACGTTTTTCCCATCCGAAGTTAACACCGTCAATTTTCCGTTAAGTTTTCTATTTTTGGTAACTTTTGTCAGTTAGGTCAGTCAGTCCAGTTAAGTCATTTTATAAAAACAAATTTAAAAATCAAAAATTAATTAATTATTATTCTTAGGTAGGTCGTGTCTAGGGTCGTAATCGTTAGCGTCTTTCGTGTCTTCGTGTTCGATACTCGGACTTCCTAGAGTTATATTACTTGCGACTGGTACACTTGCCGATTATGTGTGGTTAGGATTTTCGTTTTAATTAAAGCTTCGTTGTGAGGGTTATCCGACGCACATCAAGTTTTTGGCGCCGTTGCCGGGGACACGGTTTTAGGCGTTTTGAGAGCAATCCGAGTTAGGACTTACCTTTTGTACTACTTGTAATTATTTTTGTTTAATTTTGCTTATTTGTTAGAATAGTTTAGATAATATTATTCCTAATTATAGTTTTATGTGACAGACTCGATCTCTAGGACCACCCGACACGGAAGCATTTCCCGAGCCACAGAGAGAGTTTCGTGAGAGACGTCGTCCCGTTTCACCTTCATCCACTTCTTCATCCGTTGACCCCGACGATAGGGATAGGATCATGGGCGACATTCCACCACCGAGGAGGACCGTTGCGGACCGGGCCCGACCGGCCAATGCTGGCGCGAGATCCAGCATCACACCACTCGCCATTGGAGTTGCGACGAATTGGCAGATCCCGTCGAACATTCTGAATACCATTGCTCATTCTGCTCAGTTTCACGGTTTGCTTCATGAGAACCTGCACTCTCATCTCACCCGCATCGTGCGAATCTGCGACACTTTCCATCTTTCGGGCGTTTCTGAAGACGCCGTTAAGCTCCGCGTCTTTCCGTTTTCTCTCGCTGATCAAGCGAGTCTATGGCTCGATTCCCTCCCACAGGGCTCTATTGCCACTTGGGCTGCCATGCAGACTCAATTTCTTTAAAAATACGATCATCCGGCTAAAGCCGCTCGTCTGTGTAACCAGATACATTCTTTCCAGATGGAGGACACAGAGAGTTTTTATGAGACCTGGGAGCGGTTCAAGAATCTATTAGCGTTGTGCCCCAACCACGGCTTGCAAGATTGGGCGGTCGTCGAAAAGTTCTACAATGGAGTGACGTATGCGACGCAGAGTATGCTCGACACGGCGGCGGGTTCAATGGGTTTATTCAATGGGTTAGCTATGAGTGGGTACCAGAGACCACCCGCCAGGGGAGGTAAGACCGTCGATTCCATCTCACGAGGCATGCATTCGGTGGACACGACCACCGACTGACGGCACAGGTCGAGGCGTTGGCGAAGATGGTAAAGGATATGCAGACGAAGAGTAAGTTGTGTGAGATCTGCAGAGGGGGGCATGATACCGTTCAGTGCCCAGTAAGTTCGCAGGAGGAGACCGTAGACTTCATAGGAAATCCAAACCGAAATCCAAATTCTTCCAATTCTTATAATTCGGGATGGAGAGGCAATCAGAACTCCAATTGGAGGAGCGGCAGCCAGTCAGGTTTTCAGCAACGCGAGAGTTTTTTTCAGGATGCGGGCGAAGGAGCGAGCAGTGGGGAGAAGAAGCCCACTTTGGAGGAGATGATGGCACAACAGACACAGATGTTGTCACAGCTCATGGCACGAGGGGATTCCCGACACAAAGAGACGCAGGAGAAGTTCCGCGAGCACGAGCAATTCATGAGGAATCAGGCAGCGTCGATTCAGGATCTCGAGCAGCAGATGGGGGAGATTGCCAGTCGGTTAAATGAGAGGTCGCAGGGTACACTACCGAGAAATACCGAGCAAAACCCGAGAGGATTCGTGAAGGCTGTGACAACGAGGAGCGGTGCAGGGGCACGGGATGAGCCCATGATTCAGCAGAGATCTAGAGGAGGAGTTGTCGAGGAGCCTGCAGTCGATGGAGAGGAGCAGGTGGATGAGGAGAGTCAGATGGAGTCTCCGCCGGCCCAGGTGCATCAAAGGAGCATCCCAGGGAGTTCAGCACAGGTCGAGAGACAACAATCACCGAACGACCCACCGAGAGCTTACAAACCCCGTAACGAATGTAACACATTCGTCTAATTGTAAGCTCATTCTTTAACCAAGTTTAACGAATAAGATAACGAATGAGGGCCATTCGTTATCAATTAAAGTATAACGAATAAGTATGTTTATTCGTAAAAGTATCTGTAACGAATGTGGTCATCCCCTATAAATACCCTGTAACTTATCATTAATGTAACAGTTATGATATTTTGCCATTTCTCTCTCCTTACTCTTCCGAATTGTTCACTCAACATACACACTACACACACATAACGTATGCAAGCCTAATCGTATAAGAATCAACATGTGTATCGTTGTTATCAAGATCTAGATCTGTACAAGCTCTTTCAAAATCTTCAAATTAACACATGAAATTGAACACGAAGGCTCGGATTCCAAACACGAACATGAATCATTAGTTACTTTCATCAATCATCCATAAACTCAGTCAAATTTTGATGAAGCAATAAACAAAACACGAAGAAAACGACGTCACTCGAATTAAAATTCACATCGAAATTGGAACGCATCAAGAGAAATTCTCGCCTTGACACCAATTGAAAAACCGTTTCAACCTATAGCAGGATCCAATTGCATAACATGACATGCACGATAGATCAATGAGATGATAAATAGAATGATAATTGAGCCAAATGATTGTTCATATGTTGATAATCACCGAATGATTACAGATTCATACGTGCATGCATCCATAGGATTAAACTCAATCCACCTTGATATGCACCTCGAGGTGGCCTATCATTCTAGAAATATTTCGACATGGTAAGAGTAAATGTTGTAGAATGGCCAAAACTCTTAGCCTAAATGATTTTTATTAGCCTATTTATAGGCCCAAGCCCCATTCGCTGACATCACTAGAAGATGAGGTTATCCCTTCAGCGTATGCTTCCCATTCGCTAAACTCCTTAGTGAATAGGCTCTCTCTAGTAACGAATGAGCCTCCACGCTACACCATCAGCTTATAGGCTCCAATAGCTAGCGAATCGGCTTCCATAAACTAACATCCTAGCATATGGTACATAGTCTAATTAATGGACCCCATTCGCTAAACATGCCTAGCGAATGGGCCATATTACATTATAACATAATGACTAAACTACCCATAGCCTATTCGATTAGTTGTGAAAAAAAAATTATACCCTAACATAGATCAACTGGATCTATATAGTGCAAATCATCCATGATGAAGGATAGATTTCAGACATAATTTGAGGATTTTAATGAGTAGAAAAAGCTTGATTGTCAAACCCTGAACCAATACCGGTAGTTATGTCTATATGATAGTCATAGGTTTGGTCAGAAGTTTGGTTGGACCGAGTTTCTCTGCAAAAAAGTGTTGATCCATTGGTATACTCGTTAGCAGATTTTCCAATTGAGATCAACGTTTTCTTTTGACTCATTTCTCTTTTAAAGGTAAACACCATACCATGAACGATTGTTAGACTCGAATCCTTGAATTTGGTAATGTTCTCAGAATGATAGCATGACTATCCCAGTTTTTAGGTAGAGATCTCAAAAATCTGTTATTCAGAGCATGGTTTGTGTAATTAACTTCTTATCATTTTAATTCGCTAATTTATGTAGTGAACCTTTCAATTTGTTGAGTTAACCTCCCTCATGGTAAATGATAAAATGCCTCATACTGTTGTGTGAGAATTTCTTGTGTATTCTCAAGGACTTGTTAGATTCCACTAAATTTCTCTTTTAGTGCATCCATAATTCCTTAGCATATTTGCAATGAATCAACCCTTCATAGATTTCATTTGGGATTGCCATGGTAATCATCACGTGAGTTTTGGCATCCAATTCAAATTTCAGGAAGTCGTGATAAGAATAATCCTTAGGATCCTTGTTGATCACTTTGTTACCCTCTAACCGATCAATTTTTTTAGTTGAATAAGGCCCATGAACAACAAACCTCCAACAATCAGTACTTTGGTTGCATAGATGATGAGGCATTCTCTGAGCCCATATGTTGTACTAGCCTAGTACCAGCATGGGTGTTTTTGAAGTTGAACCAATATTATGAGGATGCTGTACTATCGACATGATTCACTCTTATTGATTTTTACCACAAATAGAGTAAAGAAAAAAGTTTTGCATAATACATGATTCCACAACTTGAATTATCAAATTGAGCTTAGAATTTTTTTTTCTGAATTGATTGCTATATCAATTACAAATATCCATAGCTCTGATACCAATTGTTGGGATCTTTTTGACTAATCTTAATCAATGAATACAATAAACACATCATTAAAACAGTAATCAACTGATCTAATTCTTTGAACAAATTAGTATCACATTAATTGATTTCATATGGAATTATGAATCAAGTAGTATTATCAAAGAGAAATAGCAGTGAAATTAATCAAGTCATTGAAGGTTTCATATAGCAAAACAATTTTGTATTAATTATAATCAAACTATTACAACCTATTGTTCCCCCTCAACTTTAGCTCATCATTCACTGATTTTCAGTGCAAATGTACTATGATCAGGTAATGTAGAAGAGACTTTTTCATTTTATACAAGTGTTAAACTACTGATGAGCATAAAGGTGAAAGCAACATCTAACCAATTTTGTTGAAAACTACTGATGAAGTAATCTAAATAATTGTCTATTAAGTAGTCCTACGAAAACTACGGATCTTGTTGAAACAACTGACGTTTGATCCATCAATTGTTTTCCTTCAGTCTTTTGGAGCTTCAATTGTTTGATGAGCATTTGTTTTTTCTTCAATCTTTATATCAACGGCTTGACTTGGTCAGATGCTTTATGAGTAGTAATTTCACAAAACCATAATGCAGTAAAACTGATGTTTAAGCCATCAGTTGTTTGGTTTCTTGTCATCAGTTCTTTTCTAGGTCCAACAATTGGTATAAGATCGATAGAAACATTATGGTCATTATGGTTTAGAGTGTAATTACGAATAATTGAATCAATCGAAATAGAGTTACCGTTAGCAACTTCAACCAAAAAAGAATTATTGAGTTTGGATCGAGGCAACGAAAATATACACTCAAAATCGAAAGACATAAAACTCATATCAACGCCGATATCGAATAAAACGGTTGCATAAAAGTTATTAACAAGGAACGTAACTTTCACTAATCATTGTTATGCAGGGATTGGTTTGCGTTGATCACAAAAGCTTTGCCGAGAGCATTTGGGACAGCGAGATCAGCTCGGGAAGAAACTTGAGTGGCTTATACCAATTGGACAACTCGATTAGTCATAAGCAAAGAAACTTGAGGCCGATAGGCGAGGACTTGATACGTTTGAGCCGTATAGATGGGTGGGGCAAAGGCTTGAACTTGGTATGCGAGTCGGGGACAGGTGTTGTGAAATTGGCTAGGATCACCAAAATTGTAACATTCTTGAGCGGTATGGTAAGCTTCAGAAATGGGTTAGGTTTGAGGGGCAAAATGGTTTATGGGTTGAGACACACTGTATGGCTTGATGGGGTTAGGTTAACCACACATAAGTTCGAAGCATGCATTAAGTAGGTGGCCAAAGAGGCTACATTTGGTACTTTGATTGCATGTGATGCCGAGTTGGTGGTGTCGCTGACAATTTTGGCAATAAGGGTGGGGACCGAATTGAAAATAATCTTAATATAAACAATGAAATCGAATTGAAAATCGAGTGTTCATGTACCATTATGGTTTTTTGAATTTTCAATTTAAACACAATACAAAACATTGAGTTATTGGAATCATACTTCACATGAATAACCATGACTAGTTTGCAAGTTTAAGAGTTTGAGGAGCGTAACCACTTCTTATTCAAAAGTGGTCACATTGACTGCCTAAAGCTGTGGTTCGTATGACGTTTGGTGTGGTATATTTTTGCCTAATAGGTTTCAATGCCCACACCGAACCCTCCAGGAAAGTGACCAGGTCCCGCCGTCTGTATGGGATATATGTGCATCACTTTCCTTAAGTTAAAACTTGGTGTCAAGGGTCCGGAGTACAAGCATCGTCCCCCTTCTATTTACTACATACCCGCCACATATAACCATACTTTGAAGAGGTTGAAAAATTGAAAATAGAGAAAAATGAAAATTTTGAAATGTAAAAAAAAAAATCCTTGAAAGAAAAATTTTGATTTGAAGAATGCATAAGCTTTAGAGTTGTGCGTGAATAAGTGTACGTGCTACGATATGGAATTTCGTGAATATATAATAAGCATGTCAACAAAAATATGTGGGCACATAACACAAAAGGGTATGTAAGCAGTTCGGTGCACTAAAATAAACTATAATTATTCTAGGTTGTTGCGTCTAACCACCAATCTGTAACACCTTGACTGACAGGGGATTATACGTTGGGGCGGTACCTTTATTGCTCATAAGCTTGTAACAATATTAAAGTGATAATATATTTATTTCATTTTAAATAATTGAAGTGCACATGTTTCAAACAAAAACCTATACATCGGTAAAACAAACATTATTAATTTCAAATAAAAGCTAAGGGCAATCTAGATGTCTTTGTCCTTGCACATCATCGTAACAACCTTCAGCATGCTTAAAATAATAATATTTGTTAACAAAAATGTTAGTGAACTTTCATAGTTTGATTATATACATACTATATAAATTTGGTCACAATTTTACTTCTTAAATTGTAATATTTAAACATAGTGTAAATGAATAACAAATAAATAAAGTCATCCCGTTCTTCCGACAGAAATCAAATTAATAGGGGAATGCGAACCACTGTGCGCTCCACAATAAGTTGAATAATTAGGCGGCGCATGTACGTCTCGTCAGACCCTCCCACTATGATTATGCATATCCGTATGTGTATGAGTCTCTTCCACCAAAAGCGATACACACGTTGCAAGCAAGTTCACGTAATTCATAAACATGTATCTAATAAATTAAAACAATTATGACAATGCTTGAATTGGTTTGAAACTTGTATCAATCAAACGTCAACAAAAAAAACATGACGTGCTACACCTCCAAAAAATTTGTAAAAGTAATAAAAAGATGTTATGAAAAACTCAAATGAAATGGGGAATATAGTAATATGAAGACTCTGACAGTTAAAGCGAACTAGTTGGTCCCACGAGAATCTAAACAATTTGTCCTAATTTTTAAAGTATAAATAAAATAAATACCAAATCGAAATAACCAAACAAGACACAATAGAATAGGTTTATAATGTATTCGGGATGATAAAGTGTTAATTTTGTATTAGTTTTATCTTTAACACCATAATCAATATATGTGTGTGTGTGTGTGTGTATGTATGTATGTACATACGTATAGGCTTAAGTTCATGCGAGAAATGATTTTAGTGCGAGAAGTGTAAGAAATCAATATAGACCACTATCTTATTGTAGGTTTAAATGTTTAAAAATAAATGAGAAAGTTTTAATGGCAGGTAGGGGTGTTCTTCGGGTTCGTTTTTCGGGTTTTGGGTTTTTTGGGTTGGGTTCTTCGAGTTTCAAATTTTAAATCTTGACCCGAAACCCAACCCAAATCTCTCACGGGTTTTTTCGGGTTGGGTTAATAGGGTTTCAAGTATCCTAGAAAACAAACAAACAAAAGAAAAAAAACACAAAAGCAAAAAACAATTTGAAAACTACAATGCTAAAATTAAAACAACATATTCTTCTTTGCTTATAACACAAATAATAAAATTACAAACCAACATAACTTGATAAAACAATTCAAAAGAAGAGTAACTGACTTGAGCCTTAATCGTATTCAATCGGATGTGATTTGTTTGTTCGATTTCGGTTGCTATTAGTAATAAATGGAAAATATAAATTAATAATAAACAATCGATCCATAATAGTTAGAATGGCAGCAGTCGATTAGAGCTGGATTATAATAACTTTAGTGGCTAAGACTTAGCTTATTATACATAAAAATATATTTAATTTTAAAACTAGAAGTTTATTCTGGTTTTTCGGGTTGACCCGAAACTTAAAAATCAAACCCGAGAACCAACCCAAATTACATTGATTCGGGTTCGGGTTAGTCTTTTCCCGGGTATGGGTTCTTCGGGTTCGGGTTTTTTGGTTCGGGTTTCGGATAAAAGTGACAGCCTTAATGGCAGGATTAAAAACCTTATCTCCTCGATTAATACAACTAATAAAACGAATAATTTCTCACTCCAATTAACATAACTAATCAAATTAATATATTTAATATATATATATATATATATATATATATGACATTCGTGGCAAAACCGGTTACACATTAGTATTCACATATTGAATAAGTGTGTGTGTGTGTGTATATGACATTCGTGGCAAAACCGGTTACACATTAATATTCACATATTGAATAACTGATTAACCGCTTATTGCGTAGCGAACGAACAAATAGCCGAACGGGTTTGGTTATAACCCCGATATCGCGGGGGGCTATCTATAAGTGATATAAATTTAATATAATTATATGCCAATATATTGATATTATGGCCTTAGTATGATAGCAAACAAGTTAAATGAAAACATGCTCGTTTAACTACCAACTATGAACTTAAAAGCGAAAGAGAGTTACAAAACAAGAATTGTATCATCCGTTAAGCCGAAAAAGACTTCAAAACATTTATTGGGGATGTTTTAAGTGATCCGTGAAAAAATTTTCGATTTTTACAAAAAAATAGTATGTTTTTCTAAATTTACAAGAAATTGGCCGCAAAAAATAGGTTTTCGAACTGTTTGTCGCACCCGATATATTTTCCTTTCCAAGAACAGAACCCAAAATAAATTTGGACTTGGAAGTTCACATTCGGTCATGAAAAACGAGACAAATGGGCCAAAGTGGGGCCCAAGGGGGGCCCTAAAGCTTCCGGCCCGCCATTGTTGAAAAGTCCACGCCCTTTGGATATTTTGGCTTCTTAAGCCTTCTAATACCATCCTTGGCCAAAATATCTCAGCCTAGAACCTGGAACAGATTGTTCTTCAAGTTCTTGACCAAAAACCCTAAGGTAACTTGCATATTTTGATCATTTAAACCATGTTTAACCATGTTTGATTACATAAAAACATAATTTGATTATCATAAATCACTTCTAACCATGCAAAAACCCTAAAAATTGTTCAAAAACATGTTTTGATCCTACACATGGTTAGGAACCTATTTTGATAAGTTTTTTTGGCCATAAACATGGATTAGAGGGTTTAAACGATGTTTTGACGGTTCAAATGTTCGGTTTAAAGTCCTAACCGAAACCCTAAGTTTCGAGGCTGTTGGGTTGATGATACATGCTTGGTTTGTGATATAGGACCTGAACCTATCTTACTTAGAAGCACACGACCCCGGAAATTGGATTAATAGAGCGAAAACGGAGGATAACCGCAAAGGTAATGCCGAAATATTCGATTACGAGCTGTTTAGAATTTGATTATTACGTGCATATTATTAGATTATAAAATTTTTAAGGGACACCAGGGACCATATGATTGAGTCCCTGTCCAAATTTGGTAATTTTTCGACCATCCGAGAATATTTGGCAAATTTATTACCGAATTGGGATGTTTATTTGGGAAAAATACATAAAATGCTTGAAAAATTATGAAATTTTGTGGGAAACTCTAATTTGGTATAATATGATCACATATGAAATTTGGTTTCATTTGTAAAACCCTAGCTATGCGTTGTGGATTCACGTTTATTTGGACTTTCATAGTCGTTTTTGGCTCGAAAAGGATATTTGGCAAGATTGTTAGCTTCTGCAAATTTTACAAGCAATGTTGGGAAGTTGTTTGATCACTCAAGAATTTTTCCGGTTTTTTGAAAATCGTTTGGTATAAACGGACGATTTTCGGGCTAAATGTAACATATGAAATGAATTTTTATAAATTAATAAATCAGTAAATAATTTCAAAAAAAATATTTTTATAAAAATCTACGCATTTTAATTGATAAGTGTCTAAATTTTCATAATTAAATGATAAACGGATCATTAATCGTGCTAATTTGAATGTTAAGCAAATTCAATTTTTGACAAAAACCGACGGGTTTGCGATTAACGAACCTGTTAGAATATCAGAACATCGAGAGTGATCAAAAACCATATTTTTGGGTTAATTAAGTAAAAATGAACTTTTCATGGAAAATCCGGACAATTTGGATAGATTGTACGCATTTCTCTCCAAACCGTACTGAATAAACGGAAATGAGCCCCCTAGCGAATCTAGACCCTTAAACTATGATATTTTTTTATAACTTAATCATTTTATCAACCAACACGTTTACTCAAGTTTACATACTCATAACTATTTTCCAAAGGCATAAACGAGCAACTTGGTTCAGCTGGTGAAACGGGGAAAACGAGCCAAATTCGATTTTAAATATTAGACATTGAACAACATCACAATCTAAGCCTACTAATACTTTCTGGGCGTGACAGCTATACCCACACTAGCTATGCAGCCCAGTATAGTATGAAGATTATATTAAAATATCAATATTATTATAATACTGACTATAGGGACTAAGAGATAGCAAGGGAAACGAACATCGAGCTGACATTGCCCTGAGTACCAACTAAACCATGAGTTTTATGACCCTTGTTTTCAAACTGTTTACGAACTTTTGGGGGTGAGAAGCAAGTTTATGTACGTTATCTAGCTGAAAACGGTTTAGGATATAAATTTCTGAACGTTCATATACGAAAGTCACTACAAACATAATGGTTAACTACGTGCTAGCGAAAGGTGAATAGTATTATTGATTGTTAAGTAAATGGAGATACTACGAATACCAAAACATAATGAAATTACATGTGACAACCTGTTCATAAAAACACGTTATGTAATGTTAAACACAGCAGGTTGGGGAATAACATGGTTTGTAATGGCCATGGGAACAACGTGGTCTATAATGGCCATGGGGATAACGTGGTCTGTCACAGCCATGGGGATAACGTGGTCTGTAACGGCCATGGGGATAACGTGGTCGGTGACGGCCATGGGAATAACGTGGTCTGTGACAGCCATGAGAACAACGTGGGCACTTGAGGCCACGAGGTTATTGTAGGCGGAAGGGGGGGGGGGCACAGTGATTGATGATACGGGGAAAATACTATAAGTGCATATATATGTGTGTGTGTATATATATACACACATACTATGTGGATAGACGTTGGAAATACTATAGCATAGGAAATACTTGCTATACACACACACACACACACACATTGTGCAGTGGTTGATTTTATGTGGAACCGTTGTGGGCGGAATGGGGGCCACAGTGGTTGATGTCATGTCGAACTGTTGTAGACGGAAGGGGAGCGAAAGTGGTTGATTTTCGTGGAAACACACATAATTCTATCGTAATTTCAAACTTATATCATATGTTGAGTCAGATATTCACAAAGGAAGATTGGAATCTTCTCAACCTCCTCAAGAATCGGCTAAGTATGGACTACGAGCAAGCTTGGACATTCGAGCATGGTTTTGCTGCCTCGAGCATGGTGTTTAATTGATAAAAGACTTTCTTTAGAGAAATATTCTAAGTGTTAATGGCTTCGAGCAAGCTACACTTCTTCTAGCAAGAGTGTTCTTCATCGAGTATGGATTGCCAATCGAGTAAAAAACTTGATATATCCAGCTTAAACCAAGTGTTCCAAGCACATTGGTGGGTCGAGCATGGATGCAATAAAGAAGATGTCAAATGTTCTAAGTATAGACTTCGAGCATGATTCAGTTCCGAGCAAGCTTTGCATCTGAGTACGCTGAAGATTGTTCAAATAAGTCTCCAAGACAAGATTGAAGATATCAAGAAGAACATGCTTGCTCGAGGGACTCATTTGAGCAAAGCAAGGATTGATCAAGAAGATTAAAGCATCCTGGAGGAGAATATGTTCTATATGAAAATATTCTAAGTAAAGTTTGCTCGAAGACCTGTATCGAGCATACAGTGCATACCAAGTCTGCTCGAACAAGACATAGCATACTCGAAGACTTATTTATACTTGTGTTTATTTTGTCAGTAATTATGTAATGATTAGGGCATTCTAGAAGGAATGTCAGGGCCTATTAATAGCGTCCTAGGTTTCCATTTATGAAAGGCGTGTATGCGTGGATAAGGCACTGAATACGAGAGCACAAACATTCCAGCGAATATTCCTTTTGTGTTTTCCTCGTATAGCCGCCGCCGCCTTTAGGAAACCCTATTCATTCCTTTCACTGTTCCATTAATGATATATTAAATATAGTAAATCTTTGTCTTTGATTCTTGTTCTTACTGAATATTTCTATTTCATACCTTCACTCCCATCCTCTGAATATACTTATTTCGCCGTGATATTCAGGAGGCCTTTGGGGTTTATTAGCTCTGTGTGTTCTTGTCAACCTATTTAGGTTTGCACCAGGTCCGGTCCTAACGTCATAAACTTACAAACATACATATGTACATATAAAGATATAGATGTATCTATATACATACATAAATACATTTTTACATATGCGCGTACATACAAATTATAACTGTGTGGTACGCAGAACTGACTTCGTTAAAACTTATGATACTCACCAACTATTCATAGTTGAAATTTTTTTAACATGCTTTTAAGGTATCAGAAAAGTGAAGTAGATTGAGTATGTGCTAGTGTTTGGATTGTGATCGAGGTCGTTTAAATTGATTCGAGTTAGAAATGAAGTAGTTGAAGACTAGTTTTGATTATATAACCTAGTTTGTAAAAGATGTTAGAACAATGTAATATATTGTAAATTAGTTAGTAATGTTTCTTTATGAACAATGTATTTGATACCAGATGTGTCTGTTACATTACCGTTTTACGCTTTTGCAAATCGCTTAACGGGGTGTGACAGAAGTTGGTATCAAAGCCATTGGTTATAAAGGATTAGGTTATCCCTTAAGATACCCATAATATAACCGTAGGCTTGATTATATCTAGGAAACATAATAATGAGTAACGATATATAATGATGGATACCGGGTAAGGCAGGTGAGCTATTTTGGACCAGAATGTAATAACTGACTTGCTTGTACGAGGGAATTCGAGGAGAAGTCGCCGAACATACCGATAGGTAAAAACAGCAACATACGTGCATAAAGGTGATGTGGAGTATATATGTGACGTGCTTAACTGAAACAAGGTGTATGGATACGTGTACGTACGGTACCAACGATAATATTAAATCTTATCGTAACGAATATTACATTTGATTATAATCAATATTAATTATTATTATTAAAATATTAATTTATTAAGACTAATACTATATTTTATTATAATTAATATTATACCTGGTCGTAACAAATAAAATATTTTATTTTTGCCCTAATTAATATATCCTATACATTGATCAAAGCTATCAAAAAACGTTATTTTATAACTAATTGTTGCACCGAAAGATATCGAGATCGGGTAGCTTTATGACAGATGAAGAATCAGTGTTGCCTGTAAATGAGAATACGAGAAAGCTTTAAGAGTTCAAATTGAATCTTGGAATATGATGGAACCACAACTGGGCTTAATATTCAAGGTCCAGAAAGAATCGTGGGACGCGTGACCTAAATACAATAATTTCAAGAGGATATATATAATAATTCTCAGCATGGGTCTAATCTTTATCTTTTATACTCGTTTCTTTGACATTAAACAAAACTATTTTCCGGCCGTCTTCCTATTTATGTTGTTCGAAAACAAACACTATCCCTAGGAAAATACCTAGTGATGAGTCCGATTTATCGAATTATAAATATAATAATTACCTTATTGGGTCCCCAGTTTTATTACAGACAGTGACTACCAATACATATAATGTAATAAATATATTTCAAAATGAAATACTAATAATATTAATTTCTTTACGTATCACCAGTACAACCAACCCTAATGAACCTCTCTAACTAGCAAACTCTTCAAATCATCTATGTACAAAAACCTCCAACCTTCCCTACATTTTGCCATTCCAATCAGTTTATTATACAGAAGAGAAACCCCATGCTCACAAATCGGTGACGTTCCTTGACTGGAACGGGACATACTTACCCCCAACCAATAAATTACTACTTCTACTAAACCCGGCATGCTTACGAATAGTGAATGACCTGGTAAAAGAATATACGCTATAGTTATATTTAACAACATACAGGGGTTTAGTGGGGTACACAAGTTCATTCCTATTATCACACATTGATTAAACTCATAACGGACAGATCTCTGCTTATGGGAGAGACCGAACAAAAACAATTGCCCAATGAATGGATCGTACTGGAATAATTTTCGTGCATGTTGTGAACCATTCATAATTGTTATGATGTGTACTTAGATAGATAAGGATAGTACGGTACTATTGTGTATAGCTGTCAATACTCCATGCAAGCATTTGGTAGTGTGCTTTGCTGATATAGAGGACGATTTGAATAATTTGTTACAAACATTGACCCTTAGTGTGTTAAATTTACTTGTCACTAGTTGACAACTTTTGGTATATATATATACAAACTGTAACGCCCGTAAATTTCGTTAATCGGCTCGATCGTTTATAAATGTTTGTCAAAAAGCTGGGGTTTCATCTTTCTAATTTAGAGCCTTGTAATACGCTTTAAAAGTCCGTTTGTCCATCCTTTTTCCCAAAACATCCCCTCTTACGACTTAAAGTACTATATTAGTATGTAGCACCCGACATTTTCGTTTATCGGCATGCACGTTGTAGAGTTTGTATATTTATCGGGTTTGAACCGGCTTACTTCGTGGACCTCCTTGTCATACCCGTAAGTTGAATTAATTGACTTTTCATTCAAGTTGCTACACCTTCCAACTTAAGGGGCTAGAGCGTAACATTCTTTATTATAATTAAAAAAAAAAAAGAAAACCCTAACCCTCCCTTGATGGTCCGATCGGCTGATGTGCAGCCCCTCCCACCTTCGTTTTTTCTTTTTCCAGCCACTCCCAAGGTCTAAAACTCAAATTGAAGGTTAGTTTTATGTTCCCCCAAGTCCTATACACCTTAATTGATCATATTAACGAGCTTATTGGTCGTTAGGGTTGAGTTTTGATGATAACAGTTTGCTGACAGATTCGTATTCATTTATTGTAGGGTCTGTAACGCGATGGTAATCCATTGTTTTCAATCTATTCTTGTTTCCATGATGTTCTACTTTGAGTCTAGTTTCCAGAAAGGTATAATATGTAATTTTTGGAAGAGATTTGAATGGTTTTTATGAATTTATAAAATCGAGTGTCAAAGCTGATACGGGATGACGGACTCTGGTCTGTCTTCCCGACATCATAACTCTTTTTCAACAAGTCCAAATTAGTTGGTTCCACTTCTGGAGCTAATTTTGAGTTAAGAATCAAACCCAATTGGAATCGTTTAATTTGGTTCGGTAATGAGTTTTATAAAAATAAAACCATTTTGTTGCGCACTGAAATAGCTGCACGCATCTTGCTGTGTTGGAGGAATTTCTATAATTTTTTGTGTCCACTAGAAAAATATAATAAAAATATTTTTATAAACCTAAGACATTTGTTAAAGTCTGTTAAAAATTTAATAATTTATTTCAAAGGTTATCCTATGTAATAAAATGCGTCTTCGCATGCTAAATTCTGCACGTTTTACTTGTTATTGATCGATAGGTTAGTTTTAGGCTTAACCGGTGGATATTCAATTGTGTTCTTGTCGAGGCTGTTTGAAGTGAGGTTTTTGCATCGAGATGCTCCTAGGAATGTCTAGTATAACATACTTAAGTATCGTGTTCATTGGTGTTCGTTAGATTGGTCAACTAGTTGTAGCTTGATTGTTAGTGTTCGGTTGACTATAATTGTAGTTTGGTGCGTTTAACGCGAGAGTTGAAGTGATTAATGACCAATTCAGCTCGAGGATACTCGGTTTGATGTATGGGCTGTTCAAAATTCATTTTTATAAGTTATGGGGCTGAATTGGTTGTCGGTTACTCCAACGGGTCGGTACAACGCACAATTGTGTTAATTGAATAGTTGATGCGTTTTACTTGCGGGTTACAAACCCATTTTACTTGTGTGGCGTCATGTGGACTTGTTGGCTGTGATTATATCATAATTGGTCCACACGGGGCTGAGTTGGATGTTAAAGCCTAGACGACTCCTAAACGCGCGTGTTAGTGTCACCTAGTGCTCCCGGGGGGGCAAATTGGGAATTCTTTATTCCCGGGAGTACCTAAGGGTTGTTTTGGAGAATGTGAGACCTCGGGGGCTGTTGTGACTAATTTTGATGAGTTCGAGGGTTTAGGTAACTCGAACCATGTTAGAACGTCTCGTAGGATAAACGAGTCATCTTGATGTCATTAGTATTGATTGAATGTAAACCGACAGGTGTTTGAGTTTTGGGATTACTTAGGGATTCTCTAGCTTGTGGTGAATCCGCGTCTTGTGTCAGGTGAGTTCATGATGCCCTTTTAACTCTTTTTACGTTTTGGGCTAGCATACACACCGAAATACAAATTTTATACGATTTTACTCGTTACAACGATTTGAATGGTATTACATGGCTTACTCGTGATTGTGCATTTTGAAAGCTATATTGGAATTATTTTCTACACTTTAGGATAATTTAGACTCGTTTATGGTCTTATATCCTTTAAGGTTACATACGTCGTTGATGGTCTAGACTCGAGGAAGTTAACAGGCATGGTAGAAATTGAATACGAGTAGACCTATATACTTAGTTTAGGTTGGGATGATATATATGTATGTATGTATGTATGTATGGAGGTATGTATGAGTATGTGTTACCTTATAGCCTATGGTTGTGTGATGATATTTAATTCCTCGTGCCTAAGAATGATGTGAGAAGGCTTATTGATGTGTGTGTCCATGGTGATCACGGCCGGGTCAAATATATTACTCGGGTTTTCAAATCCCGTGGTGGAGAGGCCCGTGTGGTGTGATCATCATTTTGGCGGGTCAAATATATTACTCGGGTGTTTTAAAATCCCGTGGTGAAGAGGCCCGTTGTATGTTGAGCCGTGATCGGGTCAAATATATTACTTGGGTTGTACCCGTGGTGGAGAGGCCCGTATCACGTGCTTGGATATGTGAGCTGTGACCGAGTCAAATATATTACTCGAGTTTGACCCGTGGTGGAGAGGTTCGTGTCACATGCTTAGGTCTTACCGCGTTCGGGTCAAATATATTACTCGAATCTTGACTCGTGGTGGAGTGGCCCGTGTACGTGTGTTGGACGATGAATGTATTATTTGGTGAATTATATTAATTATTTTATTATTATCCTCTCTATTGTTTAGAATTATAAGTTTTGAAATAAAGTATGAAATATTGTTTATGAAAACCTGAACTCACTCAGCTCTAGCTGACTTTGTGTGTATGTTAGTTTGACTTTCAGGTTAAGGATTGGAGGTTACCACTTGGACGTGCTGGAGACTACTCAGAAGGTTGAAGGCATTTCTAGTCAAGGATTTCAAATAAAACGGATATTTTATTTACATTCGATTTTGGACACTTGTACCCGTGTTTGGGACTTTTAATACTTCAACTTTTTCCGCTGTTATTTACTCTGAACTGATTTTAAATACAAAGAATTGTTTGGTTTTAAATTTTTGTGAAATTGTGGATGTGATTACCAACTGTAGGATTCCCGGGATTCGGGGTCTTACAAGTTGGTATTAGAGCCATGGTTTGAGGGATCCGAGCATTCCTGAATGCTTGGACTCGAACTGTAAAGAAAAGACTTGAAATTCCAACCGCGAGCAGTTCCACGTCAAGAGGTAATTTTAATTGTTTAGTCATTCTTATAAGTTTGAGAATTTCATTATGTTTATAATTGATTACGTGTTAGATGGTATGCTAATATGGTTAGGGGCAGGGGGTTCTTAGGATTGGCGGGTAAAGTAAACAATTAATAACACCTGATCAATGTTATTAGTAGTTTACCGTTACCTACCATGTTCTAAACGCTACCTGTGCTTGACTATGTTAGGGTTCTGTCTTGTATGGATAGGATATGGCTAATGCTCGTGTCATTAGCGTTAAAGTTCCTCTCGTTCCTTAAATTCTCCCCTTCATTTCTATCCTCTTGAACGCTTTGCATGTAATTGATTAGCTGAGGCTTAGAATACTATCACTCTAGGTTTCCTTACTAGTTGTTGAGCTTTAAGCTTCGTTTCTGTTTAACTCAGGCGCTAGTAAAGGTTTTGTCCCTATCGTCCTCTTGTGCGATTAGATGATTAGGTTTCGTCTCCATCCGCATCCGTTCCTGTTGGGACGGGATTCGGGGACGTAAGGAGGGTGGACTTGCAACGGGATTGTAAGGAGGGTGGACTTGTAACGCCCGTAAATTTCGTTAATCGGCTCGATCGTTTATAAATGTTTGTCAAAAAGCCGGGGTTTCATCTTTCTAATTTAGAGCATTGTAATACGTTTTAAAAGTCCGTTTGTCCATCCTTTTTCCCAAAACATCCCCTCTTACGACTTAAAGTATTATATTAGTATGTAGCACCAGACATTTTCGTTTATCGGCATGCACGTTGAAGGTTTTGTATATTTATCGGGTTTGAACCGGCTTACTTCGTGGACCTCCTTGTCATACCCATAAGTTGAATTAATTGACTTTTCATTCAAGTTGCTACACCTTCCAACTTAAGGGGCTAGAGTGTAACAATCTTTATTATAATAAAAAAAAAAAGAAAACCCTAACCCTCCCTTGATGGTCCGATAGGCTGATGTGTAGCCCCTCCTACCTTCGTTTTTTTCTTTTTCTAGCCGCTCCCAAGGTCTAAAACTCAAATTGAAGGTTAGTTTTATGTTCCCCCAAGTCCTATATGATGTGTGTCTGATAACCCTATAATAATGACCCTCACAACTAAGCTTTATTATTAAAAAGAAAATCCTAAAACCACACACAACCGGCAAGTGTACCGATTGCAAGTAGTATAGACCTAAGAAGTCCGAGTATCGAACACGTGGACACATAAGACGTTAATGATTACTAACCCTAGACAAGACCTACCTTAGAATAATATTTAATTGATTTTTGATTTTTAATTACTTAACTGAACTAACTAGACTGACTGACAAAACTTACCTAAAATAGAAAACTTTACGGAAAACTTACTGTATTAACTTATGATGGAGAAAAACGTCTACCTAGGTCTGAATCAAATTGTAGGCCTAACAAGATAATGGATTGGATGACTTCAAGACACCGATCCCTAAACATGACACGACTAAGGATCACTCGGGCTCACTGGATTACCTCTCGGTCTCACTCAATAAACCCTAACTACCCAAAATCGCCTAAAACGACCAAACCGGGAGACAATTGCTAACGTGTTCTAATGAAGGATCACCTCTCGGTCTCACCAACACTCGACCCTAATGGTAATGAATACTACATAACCAAGGATAGAGGAACAATTCAACTTAAACCAAAATAGATCAACTAGTCGCTCAAAACACCTAAACCTGACAAGAAACGAACTCGCTCTCGCGCAATCCTTATTCTAGCATGCAAAGGCAATGAGACAACCCTAACATCCTATCACCTCTAGGTCTCAAATAAGGTGTCTAACCGCTGTAATTAATCCAATAAATCATGCAACAAAACCCTACGGTGGTACCTACCGCAAACAAACCCTAAACACCAAGTCTAGAATCAAACAATGCACCAATCAATCAATACAAAACTAATCAATCAACAGACAGGGTTTATGCAATGAATCACCAAAATTTCCATCCCTTAAACACAACCTATTCCATGTCTAAATCAAACTTTACAATAGCAAAATACGTCTAGCAATCAAACAATCCATAAAACCTATCAAACACTAACAATTTTCAACTTTCCTAGGTAGAACTAACAAGATTAGCCTCTCATAATTTTTGGACAGCAGCAAACACTCAACAAAATCATCATTAAACTCATACCAATCATCATAATAATCATCCAACAATCAATACTAATCAATAACAAGTCAATCTTTAAAGCAATTGCAAAACTAGTTAACAATGCAACAAGAATAAGAAAGATTGATGAACAATAGTTTAAGGAAAGGATATGTGTTGGTTTTCGGTTGCTGTTGCTGCTGTGAAACTGATGTTAAATGACCACCGAGGCTTGTTCTTGTTTGTTCTTCCTTCCCTAGCCGCCAAGACACCAAGACCTAGCATGCAAAAAACTTTTTTCTCTTTTTTTTCTTCTGCTCTGGTCCGATCGTAGGTTCTAACCCTCATATGGTTTTTTTTTTCTTTTTTATATTATGTTATAATATGAGGCTAGGGCTTTTTCATGTTGTAGACGGGCCGGGCTTTGAGTTTTGCTTGAAAACGTATGCGTAAAAAGCTCGTAAACTGCTCCAAAAGTCCGGTTTTCTTCAATATTTCACCCATAGCCTACAAAATAAAGATTAATATGTAAAAGCTATATAAAACAAGTTAAAACACATAAAATGTAATACAAAAACGTAGATAAAAGGTGCGGAAAATAGGTGTGTTTTACAACACATCAAATATCCCCAAACATCAAAGAATATTACTCAGGATCATATCCGAGTTCAACCGGGTTATTTATTATTATATTTTTTTTTTCTTTTTAAAGTATTAGAACAAGTGACCCGTTACCCAAATATCTCTTCCAACTTTCACCTAATAAGCTAGATCAGGTCGATTGCCGGTATTGCTGTCCACTTTAAACCCATCCCCCTAATACTTACCGAGGCAAATAAGGCGTGACAATTCTATTAATTTGTATGACTAAGTGGAACCCACACTTAAAAGCCCTGCTGCCACTTCACAAATTCCATTATGGTTTTACCGGGCCGAGCCACCCCAACGTGACTTAAACCTATTGCCACATGATTAAAACATTTCTTCTCATATACAAACTATAAACTCTAGCTCTCTTTCAAGTGCACGCAGTTACAAATGCATCTCTTTTATTTTTATTTTTCTGCCTTTTGGCTTTTTAAAATTTTTTTAATTTTTTAATTTTTTAATTTTTTAATTTTTTATTTTTTAATTTTATTTTTTTAGTAATCTCAAAGTATATGGCTTTGCCTGAATAGAAACAAATACAAAAGATAAAACAGCTAATATAAACAAACGATCATGTGACTCGAGGCTTGAGTATGACCCGGCTTTTCATTCCAGTCCTGTCACGAGCTTAGTTAAATAAACAAAACCCCTAAGATGTTTCCCACTATAGTCAGGCCATTTAAGAGGTTCAATTAGGTCAACAACCAAACCGCCCTTTCATTCTCAAAGGCTGAACCTACCGACACACGATTACTAAGTCTAAACCGTTCGGTTACCATACATTACGTGCGGGTCTAATGGGCACTGTTCTTATTTATTATATATATATTTTTGAAACCACCAAGAATTTATAAAATAACCACTACTCGGTAATAAGATCATCTCCTGTTTAACGTAGAGAAAACAAATTTCAAGGGATTATTTTTCAAAATTTTTCAAATTTTTAATTTTTATTTATTTATTTATTTTTTCAAAAATTTTCCTACAACTAAGTAAAATAAACCCCATCCCCACACTTAGAACGAAATCATCCTCGATGAGTATAAGGAAAAGAAATAAAATAAAATAAAAATAAAAAAAAATAAAAAATGAAGTATGCAAGACTAAAACAAAAAACGGGTTACTCCCCTGGTTTGTGTGCAGAATCTTCAACAGCTGAGTACTATCCAAACGACCGTATAGCATTTCATTCGCGGCCGCAACCTCAGGAGAACCTGTTCCAAGACGCCATCGTAGCTGCCATGCGCATAATATAACCTGCAAAACTCAAACTCGCTCGCATGTAGCGGCGTACACAACGGAAAACAAAAACATAAAGAAATAAACATATTTTTGTGTTTTTGGATTTTATACTTTTTTTTTGGCAGTCTCCCGAGTGATGCATCCACACGTCTACGTCTCAGAGAATGCGTCAAGGTAGAATACCTCGACCGTCTGATCAGTCATCGGCTCACCAGTGTAGTGCATCATTCTACCACCGTTCACCATAAACGTCCCGCCTTTATCCTTTATCTCAACAGTGCATAAAATAGAGTTTGTCAACACGAAGGCTGGTGAGCAATTTTCATAGTTTTGGACAATAACTATATAGTATGAAATCCACAACTAGTATATGAAAACAATAAATAATAGCAACAATTTAGATAATAAAACCGTTAATAAGAATACATTGACAACAATAATGAAATCGTCAATAAGAATACATTGACGACACCTTTCTATATGGAGATACCATATATACTCGGAATTAACATATGATCATACTTTGATTAGGCTACCCGCCTTAGCATTCAAGAATTTGCACATAATCATGTAAAGCATATAACACCAAATCGAGCATTTATTTAAGTAAACATATATAATACGTGTTGTGGTTTAAGACTCAAGTATAAATCATTTGAATTTGAATAAGTATGCAATGCCACCCCCAAAACGAAAGATCGAAAACGGGGGATGAAAAAGTACTCACATTAACAAGTAACTTGAAAGATAGTGTCGTGAATAATCGGAGAGATCGGTTTAAGAGCAAGACCTATATTAAGCGCGTCTTGTGTTAGTAGGTAGTATTGGAAGGGTTTAAAATAAAATACATGATAAATAAAGTAAATAAATAAAGTTTAGGATTTAAAATGTAAATATTTGAGAAATTAAAGAAACGAGTTTTGTAAAATAAGTTTACTCGAAACCGGGTCTCGATATTCTATTCATTAGTTTTTTTCTTTTTTTTACTCAACCTTGTTAAGTAATAATGTGGGTTAAAATGCGATATTGCAAAACCCTTGGTTATAAGAATACCAAAACGAGGTTTAAACGAGTGTTCAGGTTTGTCGATTCGAGACTTGATAATTGACCAAGCTCACAGTTAACTTCCCAAAATAATAAATGTTATGAGATAACTCAATAAAATCAAAATAGACTTAACCAAGTATGTAGTTCTATTGTGAAGAACCTTAACGGTCGTTAAGCGAGTATACGACCTTATCGGTTCGAACTTGTTATAAGATCAAGTTGGTTACCGACATGCCAAGTATGTTTAGAAATTAACTAAAATTGATTTAAAATATAATCTTGAAGAAAAATATGAGTTTTGGTGGCTAAAAACACACTTGTGTGTCTTAAGCAAGTAACTTCGGTTTAGTTCGGTTTTTGGTTCGGTCCTTGACTCGGAATAAGACCGAGGATGGTTACCACATACCCAATTACCATGGAACTTGTAAAATAACTTATAAATAATAATACTCAAGTTTTACATTCAAAATGTTAACAATAAAGCTTTTAAACAAAAGTTCGGTTTTTGGTTCGGTCCTTGACTCGGAATAAGACCGAGGATGGTTACCACATACCCAATTACCAAGGAACTTGTAAAATAACTTATAAATAATAATACTCAAGTTTTACATTCAAAAAGTTAACAATAATTCTTTTAAACAAAAGTTCGGTTTTTGGTTCCGTTCTCAACTCGGGATGTAACCGAGGCTAGTCACCACATACCCAATTCCATGGAACTTGACAAATATGAACGATAAACTAAAATATGTAGAAGTTAAGCAACTATAACAAGTTATATAGTTAGATTTGTTAAATATATAAACAAGGACTACAAAGTCTTCCATGTAACCTTGCCTTACTAGCCCGGCATTTCAACCGGCCAAAACCGGAGAAATGAAAGACCGAAGGTAAACAAGGAGTGTACATTATATATATATGTTGTAACATCAAGCTTTAAGTATTGAGAAGTTAGTTAAAATGAAAGATTAGCTTATGAAGAACGACCTTAGAATTCAAGAATTTGAGAGAGAATTGAAGAAATGAGCAAGCACAAATGAAGAAGATGGGTGTGTATATATCGGGTAAGTTGAAGGGGTCTTTCATAAAGGGTGTTTCATGAAAATCGGTTGGTTATAGACCCAAGAAAGCACAAACTACAAATGGGTCCTTCAAGTCTCCATTTTGGTAGTTTTAGTCCCTGGAGTTCGTTTTGAGTGTTTTCGGGGAATTTTAAGAACCGAAAAGGGTGTTTTTTTTATCTAACAACTATAAAAAAAATATTTAACATACAATTCATCATTTTGATAATATCGAAAGGTTCGGGATACAAAACGGGTCGGGTTTACATTAAGAATACAAGTATAAAATAACCCGAAATTGACAAATGTCACAACGATGATCTCGGGTAGATAACTCAGAATCAAAGGAAGATGACTCAATGTCAGCATCAGGGGGGTGTTCAATCAAGGTGACCATCTCAACCCCCGGGGTTTTCCCTATCTAGGAAATGTGTGTCTGAGGCGGGGCCTCCACCGGGGTCACTGGAAAACTCCCCCACATGAGTCATGATCGTATCAATGAAGCATAGGGAGTCATCAGTCGATTTGGGATGCTTATGTGACTGTCGAATGTCAAACGTGACGTTCTCATCCCTGATTCGAAGGATCAGTTTGCCATTGCGAACGTCGATCAACGCATGTGCGGTGGCAAGAAAAGGTCTGCCCAGAATGAGTGAAACATTATCATCCTCATTTATGTCAAGAATAACGAAGTCCACCGGGAAGATGAACTTACCAATGCGAATGAGCATGTTCTCGACAATCTCACGTGGATTCTTCACAGAACGATGAGCAAGCTGGATACTCATCCTGGTAGCCTAAATCCTGCTTGCGATACACAGAATACGGCATAAGATTAATACTGGCACCAAGATCAGCCAGCGCATGAACCAACGTATCATCACTCAA
The DNA here is from genome assembly GCF_021521415.1 of Bidens hawaiensis. Lineage (NCBI taxonomy): Eukaryota > Viridiplantae > Streptophyta > Magnoliopsida > Asterales > Asteraceae > Bidens > Bidens hawaiensis. The sequence goes on along the minus strand of NW_027491382.1, from coordinate 85,228 downwards.
GGTGCAGGGAATTGTGAAACTCCGTGGGTCGGCCCTCTTCTCTGGTAACTTCCTCTGTAAGATAGCAGAACAACTAGCACTCAAAGGGAGGGAGGCTACCTCAGCTAACTTCTCTTTATTTAAAAGAATATCCTTAAGTAACTTCGCGTTTTTAGGCATCTGAGTGAGTGCCTCAAGGAATGGGATATTATGGTAAAGCTGCTTCAAAAGACCAAGGAATTTGGAGTTCTGCTCCTCATCTCTATCTCTACGGACTCTCCTGGGGTATGGCAATCGGGGTTTGTAGACTCTCGGTGGCTCGCTCGGCGACTGCTGTGTCTCGCCCTGTGCTGAACTCCCTGGGCTACTCCTCTGATGCACCTGGGCCAGCGGAGACTCCATCTGAATCTCCTCATCCACCTGCTCTTCTCCATCGACTGCAAGCTCCTCGACAACTCCTCCTCTAGATCTCTGCTGAGTCACGGGCTCATCTCGTGCCCCTGCACCGCTCCTTGTCGTCACAGCCTTCACGAATCCTCTCGGGTTTTGCTCGGTATTACTCGGTAATGTACCATGCGGCCTCATTTAACCGACTGGCTATCTCTCGCATTTGCCGCTCGAGATCCTGAATCGACGCTGCCTGGTTCCTCATGAATTGCTCGTGCTCGCGGAACTTCTCCCGCGTCTCTTTGTGTCGGGAATCCCCTCCTGCCATGAGCCGTGACAACATCTGCGTCTGCTGCGCCATCATCTCCCCCAAAGTGGGCTTCTTCTCCCCACTGCTCGCTCCCTCACCGGCATCCTGGAAAAGGCTCTGACGCTGCTGAAAACCGGACTGGCTGCCTCTCCTCCAGTTGGAGTTCTGATTGCCTCTCCATCCCGAATTATAAGAATTGAAAGAATTTGGATTTCGGTTTGGATTTCCTATGAAGTCTACGGCCTCCTCCTGCGAACTGACTGGGCACTGAACAGTATCATGCCCCCCTTTGCAGATCTCACACAACTTGCTCTTCGTCTGCATATCCTTCACCATCTTCGCCAACGCCTCGACCTGTGCAGTCAGTGCGGTGGTGGTGTCCACCGAATGCATGCCTCGTGAGATGGAATCAACGGTCTTACCTCCTCTGGCGGGTGGTCTCTGGTATCCACTCATAGCTAACCCGTTAAATAAAGCGATACACTCATCGGGGTCCTTTGTTGTCAACAGATTTCCTCCCGCTGCCTTGTCGAGCATACTTTGCGTCACTCCATTATAAAATTTCTCGACGACCGCCCAATCTTGCAAGCCGTGGTTCGGGCACAACGCTAATAGATTCTTGAATCGCTCCTAGGTCTCATAAAAACTCTCGGTGTCCTCCATCTGAAAAGAATGTATCTGGTTACGCAAACGAGCGGCCTTAGCCGGAGGATCGTATTTTTCAAGAAATTGGGTCTGCATGGCAGCCCAAGTAGCTATAGAGCCTTGTGGGAGGGACTCAAGCCACAGACTCGCTTGATCAGCGATTGAAAACGGAAAGACGCGGAGCTTAACGGCGTCTTCAGAAACACCCGCAAGATGGAAAGTATCGCAAATACGTACGATGCGAGTAAGATGAGAGTGCGGGTTCTCATGAAGCAACCCGTGAAACTGAGCAGAATGAGCAATGGTATTTAGAATGTTCGACGGGATCTGCCAGTTCTTAGCAACTCCAATGGCGGGTGGTGCCATGCTGGATCTCGCGCCAGCATTGGCCGGTCGGGCCCGGTCCACAACTGTCCTCCTCGGTGGTGGAATGTTGCCCATGATCCTATTCCTATCGTCAGAGTCAACGGATGAAGAAGTGGACGAGGGTGAAACGGGATGATCTCTCTCACGAAACTCTCTCTCTGGCTTGGGAAATGCTTCAGTGTCGGGTGGTCCACGAGATCGAGTCTGTCGCATAAAAACTCTAATTAGAGATAAGATTATCTAAACTATTCTAACAAATAAGTAAAATAAAACAAAAATAATTACAAGTAGCACAAAAGGTAAGTCCTAACTCGGATTGCTCTCAAAACGCCTAAAACCGTGTCCCCGGCAACGGCGCCAAAAACTTGATGTGTGTCTAATAACCCTATAATAAAGACCCTCACAACTAAGCTTTAATATTAAAACGAAAATCCAAAAACCACACACAACCGGCAAGTGTACCGATCGCAAGTAGTATAGACCTAAGAAGTCCAAGTATCGAACACGTGGACATGTAAGACGCTAACGATTACTAACCCTAGACAAGACCTACCTTAGAATAATATTTAATTGATTTTTGATTTTTAATTTCTTAACAGAACTAACTAGTCTGACTGACAAAACTTACCTAAAATAGAAAACTTAACGGAAAATTTACTGTATTAACTAAGGATGGAGAAAAACGTCTACCTAGGTCTGAATTAAATTGTAGGCCTAACAAGCTAATGGATTGGATGACTTCAAGACGCCGGTCCCTAAAGATGACACGACTAAGAATCGCTCGGGCTCACTGGATTACCTCTCGGTCTCACTCAATAAACCCTAACTACTCAAAATCGCCTAAAACGACCAAACCGGGAGACAATTGCTAACGTGTTCTAATGAAGGATCACCTCTCGGTCTCACCAACACTCGACCCTAATGGTAATGAATACTACATAACCAAGGATAGAGGAACAATTCAACTTAAACCAAAATAGATCAACTAGTCGCTCAAAACACCTAAACCTGACAAGAAACGAACTCGCTCTAGCGCAATCCTTATTCTAGCATGCAAAGGCAATGAGACAACCCTAACTTCCTATCACCTCTTGGTCTCAAAGAAGGTGTCTAACCGCTGTACTTAATCCAACAAATCATGCAACAAAACCCTATGGTGGTACCTACCTCAAACAATCCCTAAACACCAATCTAGAATCAAACAATGCACCGATCAATCAATACAAAACTAATCAATCAACACACAGGGTTTATGCAATGAATCACCAAAATTTCCAGCCCTTAAACACAACCTTTTCCATGTCTAAATCAAACTTTACAATAGCAAAATACGTCTAGCAATCAAACAATCCATAAAACCTATCAAACACTAACAATTTTCATCTTTCCTAGGTAGAACTAACAAGATTAGCCTCTCATAATTTTTGGACAGCAGCAAACACTCAACAAAATCATCATTAAACTCATACCAATCATCATAATAATCATCCAACAATCAATACTAATCAATAACAAGTCAATCCTTAAAGCAATTGCAAAACTAGTTAACAATGCAACAAGAATAAGAAAGATTGATGAACAATAGTTTAAGGAAAGGATATGTGTTGGTTTTCGGCTTCTCTTGCTGTTGTGAAACTGATGTTAAACGACCACCAAGGCTTGTTCTTGTTTGTTCTTCCTTCCCTAGCTGCCAAGACACCAAGACCTAGCTTCAAAAAACTTTTTTCTCTTTTTTTTCTTCTGCTCTGGTGCGATCGCAGGTTCCAACCCGCCTAGGGTTTTTTTTTCTCTCTTTTATATTATGTTATAATATGAGGCTTGGGCTTTTTCATGTTGTAGACGGGCCGGGCTTTGAGTTTTACTTGAAAACGTATGCGTAAAAAGCTCGTAAACTGCTCCAAAAGTCCGGTTTTCTTCAATCTTTCACCCATAGCCTACAAAATAAAGATTAATATGTAAAAGCTATCTAAAAAAAGTTAAAACACATAAAATGTAATACAAAAACATAGATAAAAGGTGCAGAAAATACGTGTGTTTTACAACACATCACTATACACCTTAATTGATCATATTAATGCGCTTATTGGTCGTTAGGGTTGAGTTTTGATGAAACAGTTTGCTGACAGATTCGTATTCGTTTATTGTAGGGTCTGTAACGCGATGGTAATCCATTGTTTTCGATCGATTCTTGTTTCCATGATGTTCTAATTTGAGTCTAGTTTCCAGAAAGGTATAATATGTAATTTTTGGACGAGATTTGAATAGTTTTTATGAATTTATAAAATCGAGTGTCAAAGCTGATACGGGATGACGGACTCTGGTCTGTCTACCCGACATCATAACTCTTTTTCAACAAGTCCAAATTAGTTGGTTCCACTTCTGGAGCTAATTTTGAGTTAAGAATCAAACCCAATTGGAATCGTTTAATTTGGTTCGGTAATGAGTTTTATAAAAATAAAACCATTTTGTTGCGCACTGAAATAGCTGCACGCATCTTGCTGTGTTGGAGGAATTTCTATAATTTTTTGTGTCCACTAGAAAAATATAATAAAAATATTTTTATAAACCTAAGACATTTTTTAAAGTCTGTTAAAAATTTAATAATTTATTTCAAAGGTTATCCTATGTAATAAAATGCGTCTTCGCATGCTAAATTCTGCACGTTTTACTTGTTATTGATCGATAGGTTCGTTTTAGGCTTAACCGGTGGATATTCAATTGTGTTCTTGTCGAGGCTGTTTGAAGTGAGGTTTTTGCACCGAGATCTTCCTAGGCATGTCTAGTATAACATACTTAAGTATCGTGTTCATTGGTGTTCGTTAGATTGGTCAACTAGTTGTAGCTTGATTGTTAGTGTTCGGTTGACTATAATTGTAGTTTGGTGCGTTTAACGTGAGAGTTGAAGTGATTAATGACCAATTCAGCTCGGGGACACTCGGTTTGATGTACGGGCTGTTCAAAATTCATTTTTATAATTTATCGGGCTGAATTGGTTGTCGGTTACTCCAACGGGTCGGTACAACGCGCAATTGTGTTAATTGAATAGTTGGTGCGTTGTACTTGTGGGTTACCGACCCATTTTACTTGTGTGGGGTCGTGTGGACTTGTTGGTTGTGATTATATCATAATGGGTCCACACGGGGCTGAGTTGGATGTTAACGGCCTAGATGACTCCTAAACGCGCGTGTTAGTGTCACCTAGTGCTCCCGGGGGGGGGGGGGGCAAATTGGGAATTCTTTATTCCCGGGAGTACCTAAGGGTCGTTTTGGTGAATGTGAGACCTCGGGGGCTGTTGTGATTAATTTGGATGAGGTCGAGGGTTTAGGTAACACGAACCATGTTAGAACGTCTCGTAGGATAAACGAGTCATCTTGATGTCATTAGTATTGATTGAATGTAAACCGACAGGTGTTTGAGTTTTGGGATTACTTAGGGATTCTCTAGCTTGTGGTGAATCTGCGTCTTGTGTCAGGTGAGTTCATGATGCCCTTTTTACTCTTTTTACGTTTTGGGCTAGCATACACACCGAAATACAAATTTTATACGATTTTACTCGTTACAACGATTTGAATGGTATTACATGGCTTACTCGTGATTGTGCATTTTGAAAGCTATATTGGAATTATTTGCTACACTTTAGGATATTTTAGACTCGTTTATGGTTTTATATCCTTTAAGGTTACATACGTCGTTGATGGTCTAGACTCGAGGAAGTTAACATGCTTGGTAGAAATTGAATACGAGTAGACCTATTTACTTAGTTCAGGTTGGGATGATATATATATATATATATATATATATATATATATTTACACACACATATATATATGTATGGAGGTATGTATGTATGTATGAGTATGTGTTACCTTATAGCCTACGGTTGTGCGATGATATTTAATTCCTCGTGACTAAGAATGATGTGAGTAGGCTTATTGATGTGTGTGTGCATGGTGATCACGGCCGGGTCAAATATATTACTCGGGTTTTCAAATCCCGTGGTGGAGAGGCCCGTGTGGCGTGATCATCATTTTGGCGGGTCAAATATATTACTCGGGTTTTAAAATCCCGTGGTGAAGAGGTCCGTTGTATGTTGAGCCGTGATCGGGTCAAATATATTACTCGGGTTGTACCCGTGGTGGATAGGCCCGTATCACGTGCTTGGATGTGTGAGCTGTGACCGAGTCAAATATATTACTCGAGTTTGACCCGTGATGGAGAGCTTCGTGTCACATGCTTAGGTCTTATCGCGTCCGGGTCAAATATGTTACTCGAGTCTTGACTCGTGGTGGAGAGGCCCGTGTACGTGTGTTCGACGATGAATGTATTATTTGGTGAATTATATTAATTATTTTATTATTATCCTCTCTATTGTTTAGAATTATAAGTTTTGAAAAAAAGTATAAAATATTGTTTATGAAAACCTGAACTCACTCAGCTCTGGCTGACTTTGTGTGTATGTTAGTTTGACTTTCAGGTTAAGGATTGGAGGTTACCGCTTGGACGTGCTGGAGACTACTCGGAAGGTTAAAGGCATTTCTAGTCAAGGATTTCAAATAAAACGGATATTTTATTTACATTCGATTTTGGACACTTGTACCTGTGTTTGGGACTTTTAATACTTAAACTTTTTCCGCTGTTATTTACTCTGAACTGATTTTAAATACAAAGAATTGTTTGGTTTTAAATTTTTGTGAAATTATGGATGTGATTACCAACTGTAGGATTCCCGGGATTCAGGGTCTTACACAAACAAAGGCCGTTGTTAGGATAAATCTACATACTATCCTTAGTATGCAGACTCGGGATAGATCCATGTGGCACATATGTGTTATTTGAAATACTTGATTACTTGTTAAACGTGATTCCTTTTGTGATTAGTTGTGTAAGTAAATTGTTGTTAATTGTGGTATAACTGGTTATTGTTATAGAATGGCCCCGAAGAAAGCAAACACATCGTTTGAGGTAGATGTAGCCGAGATGATTGCTCGGAAACTACAGACAGTACTTCCAACAATAGCAGCACAATTCCCTACCGGTATTAATACAACTATGAATACAAATCAAATACCGAATACTAATATAACTACAAATACCTCCCCCCCCCAATAAATACTAACACGGTCACAGCTAATACTCCCCATTGAATACTAATGCTACTCTCAATAATGATAATCCCCCACCGAACTTAAACAATGGTCGTAACAACCCAAATCCCCCCACAACAGGGATATCAACATAAGAACTTCATGTTATGTAAACCTATAGATTATAGTGGTATTGAAGGACCAAATGGACTAGTGAAGTGGATCAAAAAGATTAAATCCATCATTAATATCACTAAATGTCCACCAAATTGTATTGTCAAATTTGTTACTTCTACGTTTGTAGACCATGCCCTAATATGGTGGAATACTGTAGTGCAAATTCGGGGACAAGAGGTAATCAACTATATGTCTTGGACTGAACTCAAAGATCTCATGATAGAACACTTTTGCCCGATAAATGAAATTCAGAAATTAGAACAAGAACTTTGGAATTTAGAGATGAAGGTTGCTAATCATTTGAGGTACACCCACCGCTTTAACGAACTGGCCCGTCTAGTTCCATTGTTAGTTACCCTAGAATCTAAACGTATTGAACGCTACATTTGGGGCTTAGCCACTGAAGTCAGGAGTCTGGTTAATTCAATTGGCCCTGTAACTTTCGAAAATGCCGTGTTACAAGCTGGCATTGTAACTTCTGAGTTGATTATAAGTGGTGCGCTGAGAATGCCTGAAGAATCATTTGGTACGAAACGAACCGAGTATGAGGAGAACGTCCAAGGAAGACAACAAAATAAACGTGCACGCACTATGATACAAAATTACGCCATTACCAGTTCTGATGTGAAACAAGAGAAGTATGAAAAGATGTTGCCAAAGTGTGGGGAATGTGGTTATCATCATGTAGGTGAATGTCTAACAAATGGGTGTTATAGATGTGGGAAGGTTGGACACTATGTACGTGATTATAAAACCATTGTAAACACTACGAGCCAGCTATCTTAAATATCACAACTGCACCATCCGCAACTACCTTGACCTCAACCAATTCACTTAAAACTGATATAATTAACCCAACCTATGATAAATCATCCTACTTGCTATGAGTGTGGTAGTATAAAAAACTTCGAAGGAAACTGCCCCAAGTTAAGTGGAAAACAAGTATTGACGTTTAACCAGACTAGAGGTCACTTCCATGATTGACTCGAGTGAGGAACGATCAGATCCGAATGTGATAGCAGGTACACTCGCAAATTCTGACTAGTACGCTTCAAATTAATTAACACGTGTACCAATAGAAGTTTCATTCTGTTAACTTTGTACCCTTAGAAAAATATACCGATTAGTAAATTAATAAGCCTTTATGCTATAGAACTCTCTAACGGTAAGTCTATAACAGTTACCTAAATAATCCGAAATTATTCCTTCATCCTAAGCAACCAACAATTCCTTATTAATCCACTCCCGATAGAGTTAGGAAGTTCTGATGCAATAACCATGGACTAGTTACTCGAGACAAAAAAAAATGGAAATTGTATGTAAGGACAGGACTGTCAGAATACCTCTTCCAAATAGCAAAATGATCAAAGTATAGGGAGAAAGCCCTGAAGCCAAAATGCCTTTCGCATCCCATCTTAAAGTAGATTTTTAAACAATTACGTCAAGGTATTCATGTAAACCCCAATGGGATGAACACTTTTCCAGTATTACCTAAATATTATCCCCTTAATCCAAAAAGACCGAGATTATGAACAGAAATGAAACAAAGTAATAACATATAAAAACCTTCGATCAATAAGTAATCAAAAGAAGTTAAATATGAGGTAATGGAGATGGGTGGAATTGTTAAACAATCATAATTGTGAAAACCGACGAAATTCCTTATGGCAAGAACCGAAACTTGAACTTCAAGCTTTTATGGCCTCAATTACCTGGTTATGGACGAGGAAAAGTAAGTCTAGATGTTGAGTACTAGTGTAAGGTGTAAAGTTATAAAGGAAATTATGGATGAACTGGTATGAGAAAGATCATAATCACTTGTGTTGTAAAGATATACACTATAATAAGTTAAGGTGGAATATCAAAAACCCTCGGAAATGTTACCACAGTTTGAAATACCCCATTAGACATATTATACTAATGAACACTCTCCTCCTTAAACCATTTGTAATGTGAGTATGCAAAATATAAAATACAAACTCAGATATTAAAACATACAAAAAAAAGTCATGAACATTTGAAATACCTTTGGGAAGAGAGTGCAACAATGTTGAGTTGTTTTTTGCAAACCAATCTTGTTAGCTTCATAGAGGCAGTGGCGGACCCATGATTTTTTGTCAATGGGGTCCCAATTTTTTCGGTTTACAAAATTTTTCGGGTCGGTCGTTATTCGGGTCGGGTAGAGGCGAGGAACATAATAAAACACGGAACTATGGTGTCATTGGAAACGAGTAAGTAGAAAGAATCTAAATTACAAACTAGATGAAACATACACTTTTAATTCATACCCAAAAAACATGAACGTAATCTATATATATGGTCTTACATAATTGACCAAAACATGAAAAAATAACTCTAACACAAATAAATGATAAATTATAATATACATACACAAGGTAAATAATAAAAGAATATGCAAAATCCATGTTAACATTATATATGTTGCATGGTGATAATGACTATATGAGAGAAACTAACAAAAAGCACAAATACCCTAACTGAATAACTAAGACTAGGATATTAAAAAAACAACAAAAGAGGAGTATGATGGGGCTTGAACCTACAACCTCTCACAAGTAAAACAAGGGACTTTCCACTGTACCAGTTCAATGTTAATAGTATGGGTTCCAAGTATTAATTTTTATGGGGTCCTTACAAAATTTAATATACCGTCTCTAAGTAATTTTTAAAAAACATCGGTGTCCCGGGACCCCGATCGGACCTATGTGGGTCCGCCCCTGCATAGAGGAAGTAACTTCTTAATAATATATATGTATAAATATATATATATATATATATCATCTTATAAATAATTATGTATTTAATTAAATAAAAATTATATACAAAAAATGCTCGTTTAGGCTCACAAGTCAGATCGAGACCGACCAGCAAGGCCCAAGCTCGTTTATTTAGCAAGCTTATTTTCAAGCTAATGCTCATTTAAGATCGGCTTGATTTGAGCTTTTAGGGAGACCAACTCAGGTAGCTCCTGAGCTGCTTGACTCATTTATTCCTCTGGCCACAGTTCCTTGAAAAGACATCTCATGTGGGGTAAAAATTAAGGTACGTAAGAGTGTGATTTGTAAAAACAACTCAAGATGTGAAACCCTGCATGATAGCATGTTTATCCAACAAAATAAAAAGGTTACATAAAACTTAATATATGTATATTTCATTATATATAAATTATAATATGACCATTATATCCTTCTTTCTCCTTGTACTCCAAACCCTCAGATCATAGTGCAAGTTTTCAGAAAAGGATATATATATATATATATATATATATATATATATATATATATATATATATGTATGTATATGACCTTTTGAGTACATTCAATATTATGACCTTTGTAGGGTAACTATAATACTATATCAACTTTTCAAGGGAATATATTAAATTATCCTGACTCTGAAAAACAAATGTATTAAACTGTGAATGGGCACTTTCATACATTTCTATTCCCTGTACGCTTGCATAAAATCATATTTACCCAACAAATAAATTAATGTCAAATATATAAATTACAATATGGCCATTATGCCCTTCTCTTTCTCCTTGCACTCCAAACTCATATCCCAAACATTTACTTAGTAGGACACATAACCTATATCAACTAATAAGTGAATAGATTTAGTGAAATACCTTTGCACAAGACGCCAAATAGTGAAGATAATGTTCATTCCCTAGACACCGTGACAATACAATTCATCACAAGCACTCCAAGTCTAGAATTAGTAAGTATGTTGAAAGCATATTCAACCTTGAAAGTTGTATGTACAAGCAAAAAAAAAATATTACCTCTTCTGCAGCCTGAGAGGCATCATCAAATGAGGGTTAGCTTCATCATGGTTACTAAAAGACACATGCTGAATGCCCAGCATAACCTGAAAGATTCACAATTCACTGTTGTGGTTAAACTTATTTCTTCAAGTTCGTGATTGATATCATTATTAGCCCATTTGAGTATGAAAGTCAAATATGATGTACCTTGTCGAATCGTAGGTGCAGGGCAACAAACCTTCCTTCACCCTTTATGCCTTCTGTGTCGACAACTTGTTTAAGATACTCGATGTCGGCTGCATCACCACTTACAACAATAGGGAACATGAGGCGATTAACTAGAAAATCTCCAAGATCTCTAATGGCCGAGGCGTAATATTCCCTTGTGCTCGATGCGATTCAATGGGTAATTCCCTAACCATAGATGCATCAACTTTCGCATCAAAATTATCTTCAAAGTAGCAGCAAAAGTAGGATAAAGTCCTGTTATGTTAGTATTCAAATGATTAATATAGTTTTGGTAATTACAAGTTGGACAATCAAAAATCAAAAGGTACAACCTTGTGTCTTTCCAACATTGACCGATTAAGATCATATTCCTGCATAATGTAAGCAATGTGTTTAACAAGTATTTTTCTCGTTAAAAAAGGTCATGTAACTGATGCTTACGACGTAGTATGTGTCAACTGTCATACGAGTATTACCTTCCATAGTTACATGTAACAGGCATGTCAGGATATAAACTAAGAAGAGTGCTCTTGGAAAAGTAGAAAGAGAAAAAATAAGTTGTTAGTAGCAATTAGGCGTAATACGAAGTGACCTGCTTGAAAGTAAAAAAGACAATAATTTTTTGTGAGAAAATAATTAATTGTTTGCATGAAATAAGAGATGACCTGCTAGAAAGTTAAAAAGAACTTTTTTGTGAGAAAATAATTAAATGTTTGCATGAAATAAGAGATGACATGATGATAATATGTGTTTTTGAGCTTCCTATCAAACATGAAATGAAGATTGAGTAAAGAACAACAATGTGAAAGGGCTGGATTATTATAATCTTATAAGGCTTTACATTCTATTGAAAGGGTCTGTCTAACCATATAATGTTTATAACTGACACACCTACTAATTTGTCCCCAATTTTTGAAGTATGGAACCTGCTTCCAAACTTCAGGAAAAAGATGTCAACTGCTTGATACAAAAACAACTAATAAAGCTTGTGTATCCCAGAAGTCAGCATTTCATTGTTCCTTAAGTTAGCCCAATCCTGAAATATTTTGTCATAACCCGGTAGATACCCAATGGGTTTTAGGAGTATACCCAACAAATATTTTTTATAAATTAACCAATATACTCAAAACCCGCTGGTATGTCCAACACCTACGGGTAATTACAATGGCCGTCAACACCCCAACTATGTTCAGTGTAACAGACACAATAAATATAACTAATAATGATGCAATAGATGAATAGAAATCAAGAAGTCCATCTGTGAATTGGAAATAGATGTTATTTCCAAATCAAGTAGAAGCAAATTTATCTCATGTAAATGTATCATCAAGTCACCAATACGCAACTTTATTTATAAGCAAGAAACTGTGCTCCAATCTAGTTTTCATCATTTCATGCTTGCTTCACTCTAAATAAAGGACTACAATCGTATATATATAAGCCAATTAAACCCAAATGCATTGAACCAAGTAAACGGAACTGATCATATATGAACAATAAACAAACCAACAGAATGTAATCAGTTGTATACTTTCACAACATCCAAAGAAAGTTCATGCGACATAAACAAACATGATGTGCGTCGGATAACCCTCACAACTAAGCTTTAAATTAAAACGAAAATCCTAACCACACACAACCGGCAAGTGTACCGGTCGCAAGTAGTATAAACCTAGGAAGTCCGAGTATCGAACACGAAGACACGTAAGAACGCTAATGATCGCTAACCCTAGACAAGACCTACCTAAGAATAATATTTAATTGATTTTTGATTTTTTAATTACTTAACTAGACTAACTGGACTAACTAACAAAAGTTACCTAAAATAGAAAACTTAACGACAAATTAACTGTGTTAACTTCGGATGGAGAAAAACGTCTACGTAGGTCTGAATCAAACTATAAGCCTAACAAGCCAATGGATTGAATGATATCAAGACACCGGTTCCTAAATATGACACGACTAAGGATCACTTGGGCTCACTGTATTACCTCTCGGTCTCACTCAACAAGCCTAAACTACTCAAAATCGGCTAAAACGACCAAACCGGGAAACTATCAGTAACGTGTTCTAATGTTGACTCACCTCTCGGTCTCACCAACACTCGACCCTAATGGTAATGAATACTACACAACCAAGGTTAGAGGAACAATTCAACTTAAACCAAATAGATCAACTAGTCGCTCAAAGCACCTAAACCGGACAAGAAACGAACTCGCTCTCGCGTAATCCTTATTCTAGCATGCAAAGGTAATGAGACGACCCTAACTTCTTATCACCTCTAGGTCTCTAAGAAGGTTCCTAACCGCTGTACTTTAACCAAATAATCACGCAATAAAACCCTGCTGTTGTACCTACCGCAAACAAACCCTAAACACAAAGTCTAGAATCAAACAATGCACCGATCAATCAACACAAAACTAATTAACCAACACAAGGGGTTTAAGCAATGAATTACCCAAAATTTACAGCCCTTAAACACAACCTATTTCATGCCTAAATCAAAATTTACAATAACAATTAAAATCTATCAATCAAACAACCTAACAAGCTCATCAAACACTAACAATTATCATCATTCCTAGGTAGAACTAACAAGTTTAGCCTCTAATCATATTTGGACAGACATGAACACTTAATAAAAACATCATATAACTCATCTCAATAATCAATTCAAGCATTCAATGATCAATACAAATCATAAACAAGTAAATATTTCAAGCAATTGCAAAACTACTAATCAATTGAACAAGTAAATCAAAGTGTATGAACAATGAAAAATATGTAAGGATATGAGATGTTCCGGGGCTGCTCTCAGCTGTAAAAAGCAGTGGTGAATGATCCCGAGACATGTCCTTGCCTTATTCTTCCTTCCCTAGCCGTCAAGACACCAAGACCTAGCCACACAAAAGTTTCTTCTCTCTTTTCTTTCCTGCCCAGCTTGCGATCAGCACTAGGGGGGGCTGTTAGGGTTTTTTATTTTTTTGTATATTATAATATAATGTAAGAATTGGGCTTTTCCAACATGTAATCGGGCCGGGCTTTGAGTTGTTTCTTGAAATCTCATGCGTATAAGGCTCGTAAGCTGCTCGAAATGCTCGGTTTCTTCACCCATAACCTACAAGATAAAGATTAATATGTAAAACCTATATAAAGCAAGTTAAAACACATAAAATATAATATAATACATAGATAAAAGGCGCGGAAAATAAGTGTGTTTTACAACACATCAAATATCCCCACACTTAAGACTTTTTCGTCCCTGAAAAAGAATACTACACAGGATCATAACCGAGTTCAACCGACAACTCTTGGTTTTATTTATTTATTTATTATTATTATTATTAATATATTTTTTTTTCTTTTTAAAGTAATAGAACAAGTGATCTGTTACCCAAATATTTTCTTCCAACTTTCACCAAATAAGCTAGATCAGGTCAATTGCCGGTATTGCTATCCACTTAAACCCATGCCCCTAATACTTACCGAGGCAAATAAGGCGTGACAATTTCATTAGTTTGTATGACTAAGCGGGACCCACACTTGAAAGCCCTACCGTCACTTCACAACTTTCCATTATGGTTTTACCGGGCCGGATCACCCCAATTTGACTTAAACCTATTGCCACATGATCAAAACATTTTCGACGCAAAACCTATAAACTCTAGCTTGGTCCTTGATCGACCGACAGTAGTTTCCTTCATGGTGGTTTTTATTTGAAATATATATATTTTTTTTCTTTCTCTCTTTTGGCTTTTTGTTTTGCCTTTTGGCTTTTTGCAATTTTTATTTATTTATTTATTTTTTTGTTGAAAAGTCCACCATATTGGACGATATTACAAACTGCATAAAGGCTCAGGGCTGCGCCACCGCGCAACAAAAGGCCAAGCAAAACTGTCTTCTACTATTTGCAGGAATAGATACGTATACATAAGATTATACATATAAGTACGTATACAAAAATTAGGTTTTTATATAAAGGTGATCATATGACTCGAGGCTTGTGTGTGACTCGGCTTTTCATTCCAGTCCTGTTATGGGCTTAGTTAAACAAACAAAACTCTAAGATGTTTCCCACTAAAGTCAGGCCATTTAAAAGGTTCAATTAGGTCAACAACCAAACCGCTCTTTCATTCTCAAAGGCTGAGCCTACCAGCACATCGATTACTGAGTCTAAACCGTTCTGTTGCCATGCATTACGTGCGGGTCTAATGGGCAATGTTCTTATTTATTATATATATATATATATTTAAAACACCAAGAATTTATAAAATAACCACTACTCGGTAATAATATCATTTCCTGTTTAACGTAGAGAAAACAAATTTCAAGGGACTATTTTTAAAAATTTTTCAATATTTATATATATATATATATTTTCAAAAAAAATTCTACAACTAAGTAAAATAAACCCCAACCCCACACTTAGAACGAAATCGTTCTCGATGAGTACAAGGAAAAGAAATGAAATAAAATAAAAATAAAACAGAAAGTAAAAATATAGTATACAAGACTAAAACAAAGAACGGGTAACTCCCCTGGTTTGTGTGTAGAATCTTCAACAGCTGAGTAGTAACCAAGCGACCGTATAGCATTTCATTCGCGGCCGCATCCTCAGGAGAACCTGTTCCAAAACGCCCTCTTAGCTACCATGCGCATAATATAACCTGCAAAACTCAAACTCACTCGCATGTGGCGGCGTACATAGAAAAAAAAACATAAAGAAATAACCGTATTTTTGTGTCTTTGATTTTATAATTTTTTTTTTAATAATAGAACACCCCTTAAATCGACCGACTTGAATGGAGATTGAGTACGAGCGGTTTCATTTTGGAACATCCTGAAATAGACAAAAATAAATAAAACAGATAGCACAAATAATTAACATAAATACAAACTCTACAACTCGGGCAGTCTCCTGAGTGATGCATCCAGCACGTCTATGTCTCGGAGAGCGACTCAAGGTTGAATACTTCGACAGTCTGATCAGTCATCGGCTAGCCAATGTAGTGCTTCAATCTGTGACCGTTCACCTTAAATTTCCCGCCTTTATCCTCTATCTCAACAGTGCCATACGGAAAAACCTTAGTGACCGTGAACGGTCTCGACCAACGGGATCACAACTTTCCCGTGAATAACCTCAACCGGGAGTTATACAATAATACCAAATCCCCGCACTTGAACTGCTTGTTACCTTTCAACTTACTATCGTGCAGTTCCTTCGTCCGCTCATTATACATGAATGACTGGGCGTAAGCGTGATCTCGTAGCTCCTCTAACTCGTGCAACTGGTGGAAACAAGTGCTCTCCGCGGCGGACATATCAAGATTGACCCTCTGTCGGAGTTTTGTGGAACCGGTCATCCGAAATGGTGTGGAACCGGTCGGAGTTTTGTAGGCTGTACGGAAGGCCCGCAATGCATCATCCAACTTGTCGGACCAATCCCGACGATTCGAACCAACCGCTTTCTCAAGAATACGTTTGATCCCCCGGTTACTCACTTCTACCTCCCCACTAGTCTGTGGGTGGTAGGCGGTTGCAAGCCGATGGGTGACCCCATAGCGTCGCAACGCCTTCTCCATCTGCGCATTGCAGAAGTGAGTACCTCTATCACTGATCAACGCCTTCGGGACACCAAAACGAGCAAAAAGGCTCTTGAGAAAACGGAGTACAACTCGGCCATCATTCGTGGGTAAGGCCTTAGCCTCGACTCACTTCGAAACATAATCAACCGCCACGAGTATGTACTTGTTCCCACGCGAAGATGGAAACGGTCCCATGAAATCAATGCCCCAAATATCGAAAACCTGAATTGCATTTTGGGGCATTTCATTTCACGAAGAAATGTTGCCAACCCGTTGGCAACGATCACAACTCCTAACAAACGGGTGCGCATCCTTAAAAATCGAAGGCCAATAAAAACCAAAATCAAAGACTTTCTTCGCTGTCAAACTCGCACTGTGGTGACCTACTGTCGGTCCAACATGGCAATGGCTCAGAATCTGCCATCCCTCCTTAACATCAACACACCTCCTAATCAACTAGTCATCACCTATACGAAAGAGATACGGGTCATCCCAAAGGTAAAACTTAACATCAGCAAAGAATTTCTTCTTTTGCTGGTAAGACATCTTCGGGTAGTACCCGTCTACAAGATAGTTCCCGAAGTCGGCGAACCATGGAAAACCCTTATCCTGAGCCGAAACAAACATGAGACTCTCTATCGGAAAATGGTCATTAATCCTAACCCTCGGCTCTCCTAACTTAGCTCCTTCAAGACGCAAAAGATGATCGGCCGCCACATTCTCAGCCCCCTTTTTATCACGGATTTCAATTTCAAACTTTTTAAGCAATAGGATCCATCGGATAAGACGTGGCTTAGCATCCTGTTTGCTAAAGAGATAACCATAGCTAAAAGCTCTTTCTCGGACATAACAAGATGGGAACTGAATTATCGAAAGCAAACACCATTGCTAAAAGCTCTTTCTCGGTGGTGGTGTAACTCTCCTGTGCACCATTCAAATCGGATGGAAGTGTTTATCCTTCCGCTGTCCAAGAACCATTCCTACTGCGAAGTCACTCACATCACACATCAACTCAAAGGGAAGCGACCAGTCGGGAGCAATCATGATCGGGGCGTTAACGAGTTTGTCTTTTAAAAGATCAAACGCCTCGATACACTGTTGAGAAAACACAAATGGGGCATCATTCTCTAGAAGTTTGGTCATGGGTCTCGAGATCTTAGAAAAATCTTTAATGAACCAGTGATAGAACCCAGCATGACCCAGAAAACTCCAGATGGATCTCACAGAAGTGGGCGGGAGAAGATTAAAAATGGTCTCGACCTTCACTCGTTTGACCTCTATCCCCGCACTCGAAATACGATGCCCTAAAACAAATCCCTCGCGTACCCTAAAGTGACGCTTCTCCCAGTTAAGGACTAGGTTGGTGTCAACACATCGGGCCAACATCCACTCAAGGTTGGAGAGACAATGATCAAAAGAGCTCCCAACCACAGAAAAATCGTCCACGAACACCTCCATGGAGTCCTCGATCACGTCATGAAATATAGCCACCATGCACCTCTAAAATGTGGCTGGAGATTTACACAGTCCGAACGGCATACGTCTATAGGCAAACGTGCCGTATGGGTAGGTAAACGTGGTTTTCTCTTGGTCATCGGGAGCAATCGGAATCTGAAAGTAACCGGAGAAACCATCCAAGAAGCAGTAGTATTGCTGACCTGCCAAACGATCCAGCATCTGATCAATGAAGGGTAAAGGAAAGTGGTCTTTCCTCGTGGCATCATTCAATTTGCGGTAATCAATGCAGACTCTCCAACCAGTCACAGTCCTAGTGGGAATGAGCTCGTTCCTCTCATTGGTGACGACAGTCATGCCACCCTTTTTAGGAACCACTTAGACTGGACTAACCCACGAACTATCAGAAATAGGGAAAATGATCCCCGCATGAAGGAGTTTGATAATCTCCTTCTTCATGACCTCCTGCATCTTCGGATTAAGCCGTCGTTGCGGCTGAACGACAGTCCTAAAATTATCCTCCATGAGGATTTTATGCGTTCAAAACGAAGGGTTAATACCCTTGATGTCGATAATCTTCCATGCAATGGCCTCCTTGTGCTCTCAAAGCACCCTCAACAATCTCTCTCTCGACCTCCATCAAAGCAGATGCAATAATAACCGGCAACTTCCTCTCCTCGTCCAAAAACGCGTACTCCATATGGGCAGGCAAATCCTTAAGCTCTAAGGAAGGAGGGGGACTTTTGATGGAAGGTCGGTACATTCGGATCGTCTCGTACGATCCCAGCAAACACTTCAGACTCAGGGGTATGTAACTCGGTGTCATCCTCCGTTGACTGATTGGTCATGGCAACCATCTCAATCTCCGGAATGTCCCTATCGAGAATCTGAGTGTCGGAGGCAGATCCTCCACAGATCTCATTGAAAAACTACCCCAACATGCTCCATGATGGTATCAATAAAGTACAAGGAGTCATCAGCAGACTTGGTGTGTTTAAGTGACGTCGAACATCAAAGGTGACGTTCTCATCCCCAACTCTCAAAATCAACTTACCCTCGCAGACGTCGATCAACGCCTGTGTAGTGGCAACGAATGGTCGGCCAAGAATAAGCGGTACACTATCATATTCGTTCATGTCCAGAATGAGAAAGTCCACCAGGAAGATGAACTTGTCGTCACGAACAAGCATGTTCTCGACCACCCCTCGAGGGTATTTCACAGAACAAACAGCAAGCTGTATACTCATCCTGGTTGGCCTTGGTTCGCCTAAACCCAGCTTGCGATACACGGAATACGGCATGAGATTAATACTGGCACCAAGATCAGCCAGCGCACGGACAACCGTATCATCACTCAAGATACAGGGAATCGTGAAACTCCCTGGATCGGCCATCTTCTCTGGTAACTTCCTCTGTAAGACAGCATAACAACTAGCACTCAAAGGGATGGAAGCTACCTCAGCCAACTTCTCCTTATTCTACAGAATATCCTTAAGGAATTTCACGTGTTTAGGCAT
Organism: Bidens hawaiensis; assembly: GCF_021521415.1. Taxonomy (NCBI): domain Eukaryota; kingdom Viridiplantae; phylum Streptophyta; class Magnoliopsida; order Asterales; family Asteraceae; genus Bidens; species Bidens hawaiensis. Next base: position 65,708 of record NW_027491382.1, on the reverse strand, counting down.
CTGAGTCAGTGCCTCAAGAAATGGAATATTAAGATGAAGCTGCTTCAAAAGATCAAGAAATTTAGAAATCTGCTCCTCGTCTCTATCTCTACGGAGTCTCCCGGAGTATGGTACTCTAGGTGTGTAGACTCTCGGTGGCTTGCTCGGTAGCTGCTGTCTCTCGGCCTGTGCTAAACTCCCTAGGCTGAACCTCTGATGCACCTGGGCCGGCGAAGACTCCATCTGAATCTCCTCATCCACCTGCTCCTCTACAACTACTGCAGGCTCCTCGACTACTCTCCCTTCGGGTTTTGCTCGATGTTACTCGGTAGTGTACCCTGCGGCGTCTCTTTCAACCGATTCGCTATCTCTCCCATCTGCCACTCAAGACTCTAAATCGACGCTCCCTGATTCCTCATGAACTGCTCGTGCTAGCAAAACTTCTCCTGGGTCTCCTTATGTCGGGAATCCTCTCATGTCATAAGCTGTAACAACATCTGCGTCTGCTGCGCCATCATCTCCTCTAAAGTGGGCTTCTTCTCCCCACTGCTCGCTCCCTCATCGGCAACCTGGAATAGACTCTGACGCTGCTGAAAACCGGACTGATTATCGCTCCTCAAGTTCGAATTCTGATTACCTCTCCATCCCGAGTTATAAGAATTGAAAGAATTTGGATTTCAGTTCGGATTTCCTATAAAGTCTACAGCCTCCTCCTGCGAACTGACTGGGCACTAAACAGTATCATGCCCCCCTCTGCATATCCCGCACAACTTGCTCTTCATCTGCAAGTCCTTCACAATCTGCGCTAACACCTCGACCTGTGCCGTAAGTGCGGTACTCGTGTCCACCGAATGCATGACTCGTGATATGGAATCGACGGTCTTACTTCCTCTTGCGGGTGGTCTCTGGTATTCACTCATCGCTAGCCTGTTAAACAAAGCGATGCACTCATCCGGGTCCTTCATCGTCAGCAAATTTCCTCCCGCCGCCGTGTCAAGCATGTTCTGTGTCATGTATGTCACTCAATTATAAAATTTCTCTATAACCGCCCAATCTTGCAAGCCGTGGTTCGGGCACAACGCTAATAGATTCTTAAAACGCTCCCATGCCTCGCAAAAACTCTCGGTGTCCTCCATCTGAAAAGAATGAATCTGATCGCAGATGAGCGGCCTTAGCCGGAGGATCGTATTTCTCAAGAAATTGGGTCTCCATGGCAGCCCAAGTAGCTATAGAGCCCTGTGGGAGGGACTCGAGTCACAAACTCGCTTTATCGATGAGCGAAAACGGAAAAACACGGAGTTTCACGGCGTCTTCGGATACGTCGACAAGATGAAGGTGTCGCAGATAAGTGCGATGCGAGTGAGATGATGATGCGTATTTTCATGAAGTAACTCATGGAACTGAGAAGAATGTGAAATGGTGTTCAGAATGTTCGACGGAATCTGCCAGTTCGCGTTAACTCCAATGGCGGGTGGTGCGATGCTGGATCTCACACCGGCACTGGCCGGACGGGCCCGGTCTGCAACTGTCCTCCTCGGTGGTGGATTGTCGCCCATGATCCTATCCCTATCGTCGGAGTCAACAGATGAAGAAGTGGACGATGGTGAAACGGCGCGACTTCTCTCACGAAACTCTCTCTGGCTTGGGAAATGCTTTAGGTAGGGTGGTCCTCAAGATCGAGTATGTCGCATAAAACTATAATTAGAAATAAAATTAGCTAAACTATTCTAACAAATAAGCAAAACAAAACAAAAATAATTACAAGTAGCACACAAGGTAAGTCCTAACTCTAGTCGCTCTCAAAAAGCCTAAAACCGTGTCCCCGGCAACGGCACCAAAAACTTGATGTGCGTCGGATAACCCTCACAACTAAGCTTTAAATTAAAACAAAAATCCTAATCACACAAAGACCGGTCGCAAGTAGTATAAACTAGGAAGTCCTAGTATCGAACACAAAGACATGTAAGAACGCTAATGATCACTAACACTAGACAAGACCTACCTAAGAATAATATTTAATTGATTTTTGATTTTTTAATTACTTAACTTGACTAACTGGACTAACTAACAAAAGTTACCTAAAATAGAAAACTTAACGACAAACTGTGTTAACTTCGGATGGTGAAAAATGTCTACCCAGGTCTGAATCAAACTGTAGGCCTAACAAGCTAATGGATTGAATGATATAAAGACACCGGTTCCTATAGGTGACACGACTAAGGATCGCTCGGGCTCACTGGATTACCACTCAGTCTCACTCAACAAGCCTAAACTTCTTAAAATCGGCTAAAACGACCAAACCGGGAAACAATCGTTAACGTGTTCTAATGTTGACTCACCTCTCGGTCTCACGCACACTCGACCCTAATGGTAATGAATACTACACAACAAAAAATAGAGGAACAATTCAACTTAAACCAAATAGATCAACTAGTCACTCAAAACACCTAAACCGGACAAGAAATAAACTCGCTCTCTCGTAATCCTTATTCTAGCATGCGAAGGTAATGAGACGACCCTAACTTCTTATCACCTCTCGGTCTCTAAGAAGGTTCCTAACCTCTGTACTTTAACCAAATAATCATGCAACAAAACCCTACGATTGTACTTACCGCAAACAAACTCTAAACACAAAGTCTAGAATCAAACAATGCACCGATCAATCAACACAAAACTAATTAACCGACACAAGGGGTTTAAGCAATGAATTACCCAAAATTTCCAGCCCTTAAACACAACCTATTTCATGTCTAAATCAAACTTTACAATAAAAATTAACATCTATCAATCAAACAGTCCAACAAGCTCATCAAACACTAACAATTATCATCATTCCTAGGTAGAACTAACAAGTTTAGCCTCTAATCATATTTGGACAGCCATGAACACTTAATAAAAACATCATATAACTCATTTCAATAATCAATTCAAGCATTCAATGATCAACACAAATCATAAACAAGTCAATCTCTCAAGCAATTGCAAAACTACTAATCAATTGAACAAGTTAATCAAAGTGTATGAACAATGAAAAAGATGTAAGGATATGAGATGTTCCGGGGCTGCTCTTGGCTGTAAAAAGCAGTGGTGAATGATCCCGAGACTTGTCCTTGCCTTCTTCTTCCTTCCCTAGCCGCCAAGACACCCAGACCTAGCCGCAAAAAAGTTTCTTCTCTCTTTTGTTTCCTGTCTAGCTTGAGATCGGCACTAGGGGGGGGGGGGCTGTATGGTTTTTTATTTTTTTGTATGTTATAATATAATGTAAGAATTGGGCTTTTCCAACATGTAATCGGGCCGGGCTTTGAGTTGTTTATTGAAATCTCATGCGTATAAGGCTCGTAAGCTGCTCGAAAAGCTCGGTTTCTTCACCCATAACCTACAAGATAAAGATTAATATGTAAAACCTATATAAAACAAGTTAAAACACATAAAATATAATATAATACATAGATAAAAGGCGCGGAAAATCAGCATGAATACAAGTGGCAAGATGGGTGCTTTAAGACATTTTGAACCACCTACAAAATCCAATCACACGCATCACCAAGCACGTTAAACTCTTGCTAATTAAACATCAATTAGTTTGAAAGAGACCCCAAACTGAATTAAATTAAAAGCATACGGGTGCAATTAAACGGAAACCTAGAATTAAATGAAATAAATAAGGGAAAACACAATTAACACTGTGTAGCAGGAAGAAATTTTCAACGAATTTGAGTTAGAACAAACAAATTGTGATGAATAGGATTTGATTTAAGCCCTATCTGAACAACCCAGTAACTGACGAACAAGGGCATTTAATCGAAGAGCAGACAAGTGTTTATACTTATTAGTGGCGTCTCTTGACATGGTACAAGCATTCAATTGAATTGTGTAACATCGCAAGAGAAACTGTAATGTCGCCCGATGATGGTTGGGTAAAAGTTAGTTTAATTTATATATTAATTAGTTAATTTTAGTTAACTAATCGAATGAACATTGGTACTTCAAGCGTTGTTATATGTTTTTAGGACATTAGAAGCTTTGGAGCTTAATGAGGATATTTACGGGCTTGGAATGAAGATCGAGAACTGAGATATTGGACGTGTACGCATCACGAGGCATTCAAGAAGATTAAATAAAAAAATCAGAAGTTTTACATCTTCGCGATACACGAAGATGGAAAGAAGGGCAATTTCGCGATACGCGAAGTTGCCGAAATCTAGCCGCGACCATTTCGTCCTTCGCGATACGCGAAGAAACACTCTTATCATCTTCGCGATACGCGAAGATACTTATGTCGGCCAAAAATTTAGGTTTGCCTTATACAAACCCCTTAACCTCCCCATTCGGATTATCACGACTTCCAGAGGCAAAAGAGGCTGCTTAGGACGATTTTCCACCATTCCAAGGCTTCCGGTTCATCTCGGGTTTGCATGTTCATCAAGATAAGTGATATAATTAATATGTCGATGCTTGGCTAACTTTCTTGTTCATTCTAGGGTAGGTTTTTGTGTATTTTAACTTCTGGCCAGATTCGTATACTTAATGTTTATGAGCTTGATTGAGTTATTGCTTTGGTCTTGCTTAATTCTTGATTGATTATTTAAACAATTTGTGTTTGGGATTATTAATTAATACATTACTTGTTTGGTTATGTTCATCAACATTTTGGGTTTAAGATCTTGTGTCATTGAACTAGTTATCATTAAATCTTGTCTTTTAATTGGTTTTAACAAACATAAGTTGGTAATTAGGTAAACCGAGTTCAATTGTGTCATCAATTCGGTTAGGGTATCGTTTGACATCACAATCAAACTATTAGGTTTAGTAATTACTGCTTAATCAAGTGAATCTGGGATTAAGTTGAATGTCACAATAATCGAACCTAGAATGAATGCTTTTAATAATATTGTTTACAAAGTTTTTAAGTAATAATTAGTCATAATTAATATTTTTCTAAAAACAAACCGCTTGACATCGTCTGTCCGCCTTAGTTAATTAATTAATTTAGTTATATTAAATTAGCATTTTCCTTGAGTCCCTGTGGAGATGACCTTACTTACCCGTACTAGTTATAGGTATTTAAGTCCTTAATTAATTGTTTTTGAGTAGACCGCGACAGCCTACGTCAAAATGGCGCCGTTGCCGGGGACTCAACGCTCAAAGTGCTAGTTTTGTGTTTTCTTTTATTTTGTTTTTAGTTTTATTTGTTCGATTTTACACTTGGTTTCTCTGTGTCACACCCGGCCCTGAGCGGCGGAAACAGCCGGGCGCGCGCGAGTGGGGATTGATAATTAAGCACGGGCCATTGCAAACATTCAAAGATTTTCATTATGCATGAAATGTTTAATACAAATACATTACATTGTTTAAAAATTACATAAAACATCCAAGTATAAAAACTGTTGAAGATTTCCACGTCATATCCCCTTGCGCGGCGGGAACAACCATGCGCATCAAAGGGATATAACTAAAATCTTCCAAAAAGCTAGTTTTAGATGTTCAGCGTGAGGTGCTCTATGTGTGACTCCATGCGCTACCTAGTTATCTCCTGAAAGACACGTGAAACATTTGAATCAGTATAAACTGAGTGAGTTCACAAGTTTTAGTAACTTGATAAATCGTATCGCGTCATAAACATAATAGCATCATTGAAACACATGCTTAGTAAAACAGTTAACATAATCTGATAAAAATCGTTCCGCGGTTTACGCGCGAACATTTCTGGGAACTGTGCTCGTCTGTGTAAGTGGCGCTGCCACTACGAGCGAAACAAGTACTACCGTCCCGCGGGTTACGCGCGGACACATCTGAAAAACCGTGCTCGTCTGTGTAAGTGGCGCTGCCACTACGAGCGAATAATACCGTCCCGCGGGTTACGCGCAGACGTTGTGCCGGAAAACAAGGCGCTCGTCTGCGTAAGAGGAGCGACCTCTACGAGCGGGCTCAAACCCATAGTACTGCCCCATGACCATACTAGGCACTCGTCTGTGTAAGAGGTGTGACCCCTACGAGTGGGCGGATCAAACCAGCAGTCCCTACCCTTAGAGTTCCAATGGTAAAGTGATCACTTACTCGAATCTGGTGCACTAACATCGAAAAAAAAAAAACCATAGATAACCGTTCGCATTGCTCATCATGAAACATAACTTAAACACATAATCGCTTGCATAGCTTGTAAGTATACCATGATAAAACATTATTTAAGTACGTGTCCCTCGCCCCGAAAACAGTTTAAAAATAGTGAAAACAGTGAAAATAGGGGCTGTGAGACTCACCTGTGGTTCTTGTTAAGGGATTAATTGAGATTCGGGTTTTCTTGGTGTTGGCCTTTGAATTGAAGGTCTAGTAACAGGATCGGATGCTTGGGAGATGATTAGTGCAAGTTTGCAGTTCTTAAGAGAGAAGTTTGAAGTGTGTTTGGGTGATAACTTAGGTTACATATTTATAGTCAAACTCAAGGGAACACAATCCCTTGCTTTAGGGGATTGTAATCTTTTCATATCTAGGTGTAATGATGATAAAGTATGGAAATTATTATTATTTATTTAAAAGTGGAGTAGTGGATAAAAGATTTTGATTTGATTTGGTCAGGACATGCAGGTCTGGGGTTGGTGAGAATAGGGTGGCTGACAGTTGACTTTTCATGTTACAGTGTGCTTTTTCAGGTACTTTTGTCAGTGTACAGTAAAAAGTGGAAAATCTCTGAAACACGCTACTGTTTCCTTTTGGGCGGGAGTAATCTCCTTACGTCTGGAGAATAGACTGAGTGTTCTGTGCGTATCACTTTGTGCGCATAGCTTTCGGCGTGAAGGACATTTCTTTGCTGCGGGTAGGCACGTAACCTTCTCGCAGTTAGGGACATTGAGTTTCATTTGTAGATTCTCCAGGTGGTCTTGGTATTTCAACATAGTGATCAGTTATGTTGAAGTCAATTCCATCTTGGAGCTTCAGACAAACTAGCTCTCAATGTTCCCGCCATGCGGGGAGGTTAGTTCCCTTCCGCACGCGCATAAACGATTTAGGATGCACCCGCCTTAGCATCATGCGGGATGGTCAACCCATTAGACAACATAACGTTAAGGTACATGAAAACATAAAGCCAAAACATTCGCGCATGGCGCATATAACACATGCCCACGCTGGTTCTTAACATGGTGCGCTCGCGCAGGGCGCACATAACAAATGCACGCGCGGTTTCTAATATGGCGCGCTCGCGCAAGGCGCATATAACATAATTACCTAATATTTAGGTTGATTACTTGGTTTAAGGGATTGGGAATTTACCGGGTGTCACATTCTCCCCCTGTTAAGCGAATTTCGTCCCGAAATTTAGGAGACGTTGCTGGCAGAAGCCATGCTCTGAAAGAGGTGTGGGTATTTCATGCGAATCTGGTCTTCTCTTTCCCAAGTGAATTCAGGCCCACGCCTCGAGTTCCATTGAACCTTTACTAACTTGATTCTGCTTCTGCGTAACTTTTGTTCTTTCCAACCGGTTACTGCTATAGGTTCTTCTACGAAGTGCAGCTGCTTGTCGATGTGAATCTCTTCCAACGGCAAAATCAACGTTTCGTCAGATAAGCACTTTTTGAGGTTGGACACATGAAACGTATCATGAACTCCACTGAGTTCGGCGGGTAAACGGAGTTTATAAGCAACCGGACCGATCCTTTCCAGGATCTCAAATGGTCCAATGTAGCGCGGATTCAACTTTCCTCGCTTGCCGAAACGGGGGACTCCTTTCCATGGAGAGACTTTCAAAAGTACTCTATCCCCTACTTGAAACTCCAACGGTTTCCTTCGCACATCTGCGTAGCTCTTCTGTCTGTCGCGCGCTGTCTTAAGGCGATCCCGTATCTGAAAAATCTTGTCTGTTGTTTCTTGGATCAATTCTGGACCAGTCATTTGCTTGTCACCCACTTCAGCCCAGCACAGTGGGGATCTACACTTGCGCCCATACAAAGCTTCAAACGGCGCAGCCTTGAGGCTTGTGTGATAGCTGTTGTTGTAAGAAAATTCAACCAATGGGAGATGAGTATCCCAGCTACCTCCGAAATCGATCGCGCATGCGCGTAGCATATCTTCCAATGTCTGGATTGTTGTACTCATATCAAGGCGATTACCTAGAGCTCCTTGTAACGATCTCCAAAACCTTGATGTGAACCGACTATCTCTATCAGAAATGATGGACACTGGGACTCCATGTTTTGAAACTACTTCTCGAATATACAATCGGGCTAACTTTTCCATCTTATCGGTTTCCTTGATCGGCAGGAAGTGCGCTGACTTAGTTAGCCGATCCACAATAACCCAGATCGTGTCGTAACCCCCAGGTGTCCTTGGCAGTTTGGTGATGAAGTCCATAGAGATTTGTTCCCACTTCCACATGGGAATTTCTGGCTGCTGAAGCAACCCTGATGGTTTCTGGTATTCAGCCTTCACCTTCGAACACGTCAGGCATTTACTGACATACGTTGCGATGGCGCCTTTAAGATTGGGCCACCAATACAGCGTTTTAACATCTTGGTACATCTTGTCTGCGCCAGGATGTACGGAATACCGCGTCTTGTGAGCTTCGTTTAATACTTGCTCGCGCAATCCTCCCTTGAGAGGGACCCATATGCGGTTAGCAAAATATCGAGTGTCGTTCTCTTTGATCTCCAAATTCTTAATCATACCTCCAAGGGGTTCGTTTTTAACAAACTCTGGTTTCAAGGCTTCTTGCTGAGCGTCTCGGATGCGGGTAGAGAGATCTGTGTGAATGGTCAACCTTAGGGCCTTGACTCGTAGCGTTTTTATTCGCTCCTTCCTACTTAGCGCGTCTGCTACTACATTCGCCTTTCCAGGGTGGTACTTAATTTCACAATCATAATCATTCAACAACTCCACCCATCTTCGTTGCCTCATGTTTAAATCCTTTTGATCAAATATATGTTGAAGGCTCTTGTGATCCGTAAAGATTATACACTTTGTACCATAGAGGTAATGGCGCCAAATCTTTAGCGCGAAGACAACCGCTCCAAGTTCCAGATCATGCGTTGTGTAGTTCTTTTCATTGGTCTTGAGTTGGCGCGAGGCATACGCTATGACTTTGTCTCGCTGCATAAGGACACATCCGAGTCCCTGATGTGAAGCGTCGCAGTAAACGACGATGTCATCCGTCCCCTCGGGCAGAGACAGAATTGGCGCACTACATAACTTCTGTTTTAACATTTGAAATGCTGTTTCCTGATTTTCGCCCCAAACAAACTTCTTGTCTTTCTGAGTTAGCGCGGTCAGAGGTAGAGCTATCTTGGAGAAGTTCTCAATGAAGCGTCGATAGTAGCCAGCTAGTCCTAGGAATTGCCTCACCTCAGTTGGGGTTTTTGGCGCTTCCCAGTTTTCGATGGCGTTGACTTTGGAAGGATCAACGTGTATTCCTTTCTTGTTTACAACGTGACCGAGAAAGTGAACTTCTCTAAGCCAAAACTCGCACTTGGAAAACTTCGCATACAACTTTTCTTTCCTCAACAATTCCAAAATCAATCTCAGGTGTTGCTCATGCTCGGCCTTGGTCCGAGAGTAAATCAGAATATCATCTATAAACACAATCACAAACTTGTCCAAGTATGGTTTGCACACGCGGTTCATCAGATCCATGAATACAGCCGGCGCATTAGTTAGCCCGAAAGGCATCACTAAGAACTCATAATGGCCGTATCTAGTTCGGAAGGCTGTTTTCGGCACATCTTCCTCATGGACCCTAAGTTGGTGATATCCTGACCGTAGATCTATCTTCGAATAATAACTGGATCCCTGCAACTGGTCAAATAAGTCGTCAATCCTCGGTAAGGGGTACCGATTCTTGACTGTCAGCTTGTTCAGCTCCCTATAGTCAATACACATTCTGAACGAACCATCCTTCTTCTTAACAAACAGTACTGGAGCTCCCCAAGGTGAGAAGCTTGGGCGTATGAAACCCTTATCCAATAGTTCCTGTAACTGATTGGATAGCTCTTGCATCTCAGATGGAGCTAATCGATAAGGCGCTCGAGCTACTGGCGCAGCTCCTGGGACTAAATCAATACGAAATTCTACTTGTCGCGGCTGGGGCAATCCGGGCAAATCTTCAGGAAAAACTTCTGGAAATTCGCGCACTACTGGTAAGTCTTCAATTCTTCGCTCATCTCCTTTCTTCTCTACGACATGCGCCAGGAAGGCGTAGCACCCTTTCCTTAGGCACTTGCGCGCCTTTAGGCACGAAATCAGTTTTGTCGCAACTCCCCTTCTTTCCCCTTGAATTACCAAGGTTTCTTCGTTCAACAGTGGGATCCGAACCTGCTTCTCATGGCAAATAACTTCCGCGCGGTTCTCGACTAACCAATCCATACCTACCACGATGTCAAAACTTCCCAAGTCTATTGGCAACAAGTTAATATTGAACCCGTGACCTCCCATGACTATAACACATTGTTCAGTTCTTTCGTTCGCGCATAACTGCCTTCCATTGGCTAGTTCTATTGTATAAGGCGTGTCTAGCCTACTGGTTGCTAAGCCTAGGGAGTTTTTAAACTCAGCAGATATAAAACTTAGGTCAGCGCCAGTATCAAATAAGACAGATGCAAAATGGCCGTTAAGCAAAAACGTACCGGTTACCACATTCGGCTCTTCTTTAGCTTCACCCGCGCCGATCACAAAAGCTCTCCCGCGAGCTTGGTTTCCCCTTTGCGGGCAATCCCGACTGAAATGCCCTGGCTTTCCGCATGCGTAGCAGTTGTCATTGGCTCCAGCTTCTTTAGCACGGCAATTCACCGTCTTGTGCCCTGACCTGTTACATTTGGCGCACGTGACGCTCGCGCATTCACCCTCGTGGTGAAACTTGCATTTGTTGCACCATGGGTAAGGCCCACTGTATCCTTTCCTTGATGGCTCTGCGGCTTGGATCGCGTAAACCCTTGCGCTTTCCTGCTTCTTGAACGGTGGCTGCTTGGAGTCGGACCCTCGGTGGTGAGAGTTCCATTTCCTCTTGGAGTCAGAGGTTCGCTGCTCGTTTCCGCGCGTAGTCAACATACCCGCACGGACCGTATCCCTTGTAAGGGTGATGGCCCGCGCTACCGCTTCATCAAAGGTTGGAGGCGCTGCGGCGTTGAGCGGAACCCTAACAACAGGAGGTAACCCAAAGATATACCTCTCGATCTTCTTTTCCTCCGTGTTTGCCATGTCTGGTACCAACTGGCAAAGCTCGTTGAACCGGTTGTTGTAGGCGTCGATATCCGTTCCTACCATGGTGTGGTTCCAGAATTCCTGCTGCAGACTCTGGATTTCTGCGCGAGAGCAGAACTTTCTCATCATCATTTCCTTCAGTTCTTCCCAGGTCTTGTGAAGAGCAACTTCTCGCCCCAAAGTCTTCACTTGAAGTTTCCACCAAGACGAAGCTGCTTCTTGGAACATGCATGTCGCGTAAAGAACCTTCTGGTTCTCACTACATCTGCTAATGGAGAGAACTGTCTCCATCTTGTCAATCCAGTTGTAGAGCCCAATGGCCCCTTCGGTACCCTTGAATGGCCAAGGCCTACAGGCCATAAATGTCTTATAGGAGCATCCTTTGTCCAAGGCTCCTGAATCGGGTTCTGGGGTCTCGTTCTGACGACCCTGACTTGATTCGGCCTTGCTGGCCTCATGTGTCGCAATCGCCTGCGCGATTATTTCCGCGAGTTCCTCGGGTGTCATGGTAATTCCCTTGGCTCTGGTTGGAGGCATTCTCGCTTTAAAAGAGTGAAAATATATTAAACTTAGCGCATGTACTCTGAGCACGTAATGTTCTTTATCTTTATTCACTAGACACTGTGTGACCCGTGTTCCTAAGTGTGTGTATAGTTTCTTTTGAAAATATTTTCTTTGAAAAAAATATTTCATGCGATTCCCCAACGGTTATAGTCTAGGTTAAAACTTCTTTTCCTAGTTCGCTATAACCAGTGCTCTGATACCAATCTGTCACACCCGGCCCTGAGCGGCGGAAACAGCCGGGCGCGCGCGAGTGGGGATTGATAATTAAGCACGGGCCATTGCAAACATTCAAAGATTTTCATTATGCATGAAATGTTTAATACAAATACATTACATTGTTTAAAAATTACATAAAACATCCAAGTATAAAAACTGTTGAAGATTTCCACGTCATATCCCCTTGCGCGGCGGGAACAACCATGCGCATCAAAGGGATATAACTAAAATCTTCCAAAAAGCTAGTTTTAGATGTTCAGCGTGAGGTGCTCTAAGTGTGACTCCATGCGCTACCTAGTTATCTCCTGAAAGACACGTGAAACATTTGAATCAGTATAAACTGAGTGAGTTCACAAGTTTTAGTAACTTGATAAATCGTATCGCGTCATAAACATAATAGCATCATTGAAACACATGCTTAGTAAAACAGTTAACATAATCTGATAAAAATCGTTCCGCGGTTTACGCGCGAACATTTCTGGGAACTGTGCTCGTCTGTGTAAGTGGCGCTGCCACTACGAGCGAAACAAGTACTACCGTCCCGCGGGTTACGCGCGGACACATCTGAAAAACCGTGCTCGTCTGTGTAAGTGGCGCTGCCACTACGAGCGAATAATACCGTCCCGCGGGTTACGCGCAGACGTTGTGCCGGAAAACAAGGCGCTCGTCTGCGTAAGAGGAGCGACCTCTACGAGCGGGCTCAAACCCATAGTACTGCCCCATGACCATACTAGGCACTCGTCTGTGTAAGAGGTGCGACCCCTACGAGTGGGCGGATCAAACCAGCAGTCCCTACCCTTAGAGTTCCAATGGTAAAGTGATCACTTACTCGAATCTGGTGCACTAACATCGAAAAAAAAAAACCATAGATAACCGTTCGCATTGCTCATCATGAAACATAACTTAAACACATAATCGCTTGCATAGCTTGTAAGTATACCATGATAAAACATTATTTAAGTACGTGTCCCTCGCCCCGAAAACAGTTTAAAAATAGTGTAAACAGTGAAAATAGGGGCTGTGAGACTCACCTGTGGTTCTTGTTAAGGGATTAATCGAGATTCGGGTTTTCTTGGTGTTGGCCTTTGAATTGAAGGTCTAGTAACAGGATCGGATGCTTGGGAGATGATTAGTGCAAGTTTGCAGTTCTTAAGAGAGAAGTTTGAAGTGTGTTTGGGTGATAACTTAGGTTACATATTTATAGTCAAACTCAAGGGAACACAATCCCTTGCTTTAGGGGATTGTAATCTTTTCATATCTAGGTGTAATGATGATAAAGTATGGAAATTATTATTATTTATTTAAAAGTGGAGTAGTGGATAAAAGATTTTGATTTGATTTGGTCAGGACATGCAGGTCTGGGGTTGGTGAGAATAGGGTGGCTGACAGTTGACTTTTCATGTTACAGTGTGCTTTTTCAGGTACTTTTGTCAGTGTACAGTAAAAAGTGGAAAATCTCTGAAACACGCTACTGTTTCCTTTTGGGCGGGAGTAATCTCCTTACGTCTGGAGAATAGACTGAGTGTTCTGTGCGTATCACTTTGTGCGCATAGCTTTCTGCGTGAAGGGCATTTCTTTGCTGCGGGTAGGCACGTAACCTTCTCGCAGTTAGGGACATTGAGTTTCATTTGTAGATTCTCCAGGTGGTCTTGGTATTTCAACATAGTGATCAGTTATGTTGAAGTCAATTCCATCTTGGAGCTTCAGACAAACTAGCTCTCAATGTTCCCGCCATGCGGGGAGGTTAGTTCCCTTCCGCACGCGCATAAACGATTTAGGATGCACCCGCCTTAGCATCATGCGGGATGGTCAACCCATTAGACAACATAACGTTAAGGTACATGAAAACATAAAGCCAAAACATTCGCGCATGGCGCATATAACACATGCCCACGCTGGTTCTTAACATGGTGCGCTCGCGCAGGGCGCACATAACAAATGCACGCGCGGTTTCTAATATGGCGCGCTCGCGCAAGGCGCATATAACATAATTACCTAATATTTAGGTTGATTACTTGGTTTAAGGGATTGGGAATTTACCGGGTGTCACACTCTGTGTTTCATGTGTGTTGGTAACTCACAATGATAGTGATGGACATGAGATGCCAAATTTTGTAAGTTACCGAGAGGAGGAAGACTACTATTATGATGAGTACCCCCAACCGATATACGAAGAAGTCCCTCAATATTATAATCATGGTGTACTTATCAAAGGAATTATCAGCAAGATTAAGAAGATTCCTCTGGTAACAATGAAGAGTCTATGAAAGACGTTATGGATTTTCTAAAGGAGATGGAGAGAGATCAAGAAGCTTAGAATAAGACTTTAAATCAAAGGTTAGATCTTCAAGAAATGTCTAACGCGGCCCAAGATGAACTGATGAGTCAACTATTAGAAGAGGTGGCCCAAATTAAACGAGAAAGTGAGAAATTGGCTAGTGGTGTCGTGGTGGATAATGAAGTGATAGATGAGGTTCAGGGACTTTTAGAGCACAAAGTGGAGGAAGAGGTTGTGGATATTAATACCACACCAACTCCGTCAATTACCAATGAGGGAATGAATGTTGTGGTTGTGGTTGAACAAGATGACATTGAGGGACAAAGTTCAGATCTTTTAGGGCATGAAGTTGAATGTTGAAACCAGGTTGAAGGCATATCGACCTTTGAAGAGCATGTGATTGAAGCAGCCAGGTGAATCCCAATTGTTCTTTTATAATAATCACACCAATAAACAAAGTTGGGGGAAATGGTTCAAGTTCAAGGAAAAGGAAGGTAGAGGTGAAGGATAGTGGGCACGATATTAAGAAATGAGCCTATATTGGTTCTACAGATGTTTCAACCACAAAGAAGAAGGCGTGGACACAACACCTTAAATACCGACCTTGCACGGGAAACTCGGTCGGAAAATGCTCGGTTCGGCCCAGATCAATGTCTCGAAGATAAGAAAGAGTGTGTGAGCTCGACGTGTTCTCTACCGAGCATATGTTGGAAATTGTGAAGGTAAAAACGCAATCACAGTGGCCCGTTTTGGTTTATCGTGCATGCTAATCATGAAGGAGGAAGCAGAGCATTGGGACCCTACCTACCGAGCATATGTGGGAAATTTGGTAGGCAAATGTTCCATTAGACCACCATAACCAAGAAATCAGGTAATGGTCCGGCTGAAGACCTTAATAAAAGCTAAGCGCTAACCGGGAGGAAACCCGGCCTTGTATTCAGGTACGTGTATATTTTTGTTGTGGTTGAACTTTGTGGGTTTAGTTCACTTTAAACCCTCATGAGACCATACTCGTCCACCCGGGCTACCAGGGGGTTTAAAGGGCTTGTTTCATACGCTAAATGCAATCATGATTCCTACGAAAGTGAGTTAGGTCTTTTAACATTTTTACTCGTTTAACAAATTTGGTTATGAAATTAATTAATCGTGGTTGGTAATTTAAAATTAATGGTTTTGCAAACGGTTTAAATGACCTATATTTTAACATTTGTGAGAAACTTGCTTCTACATGTTTGAGAGTTTGCAGGTTTTATTTTGAGAATTGAGGAGGTAATGTTCACCGAGAGATCACCGAGGGCACGAGAGGTTGCACATGAGAGTTTTTCTTATTTATCAGGTGATTTTGTTTTCATAACTTTATTAGTTTTATTAGTTTTTGTGTTAAAGGTGTGATTGTATCACATTAAGACCGGTTTTTAAATTTGTCGAGGTGAATTTTAAACTTGTCCCTATTATTAATTGCTAATTTTTAAACATTGAGGACAATGTTTGCCTCAAGTGTGGGGATGGGGGAGAAATTGAAAATTTAAAAGTTTTAATGTTCCTTAAATTAAGATTTTGTCACAATAGTAGAAAATGATAGAAGAATCGGGGGTTAATTTTCAAAATAATCATATAATAAGAGATAAATAAAATGGGAACGCACTTAATTTGGGATGTGTCGGTAGGCTCAGCCTTGAGAATGAAAAAATAATTTGGTTGTAGACTTAATTGAACTTTAAAATGCTTGATTTTTAGTGGGAAACGCCTTCAGGGTTTTGATTGTTTAGCTAAGCCTGTGTAAGAACTGGAATGAATGATTTGGCCATACTCAAGCCTTTCTATTAGATTTGATCACCAAAAATATATTTTAATATGAATAGTCTGTAGTATAATGGTTGGATAGGCTTAACATTAGAGTATGCTAGATGGCTTGTGATATAAATATAAATGAAAGTACTGCTAGTTAAGTGGCTATAACTTCATAGGCATATGGTTTTATAGCCTTAAATCCTGTAATGATGGGATGCCCCGGGGAACGAAGACCATGGGTCGGTATGCGGTTTTTCATTTGGTATGCGTAAATCCTAAGTGGATTTATTCATATTAAATAAGCTTAAAAAGAGCAAACCTACATATTATCTGCCAATTCATAAGTCAATAAACATGATCACAAAAAGTGCTTTCAAATTACAAATTCACTACTGACTTGATCATCCACACTGTTAGTCATATGGGGTCCCCGTGCTCGCATCTCATTACCAGTAAGAAACGGACCACACGGGACACGTCATATGTAAGCCTTACAGATGAATTCGTGCTTACTCACGTATGGTGATGGACTTCGGGGTATTGCTTGATAACGGGGGTATGTCATGTAGTGGGGGCTATTTACTAGTTGGTTACCTAATTGTACCTTAATCATATCTAATGGCTATTTTGGTAGACTTTAATATTTAAGTTTGGGTTTTGGTTTTGATAAAATATCCAAGATTGTCTTAGCTATTACATATAGGCTTGAAAAATTGTACAAATATGCAAAATTTTGATCATCTAATCTTAAGGTTTAATTCAAGTTGGGTTGGTCTGGTTCGGTAAAACTATAATGAAGCATGGTAAGGTTCAGGGCTGAGGTGTGGGTTCCATTTTAATCATATGAATTAATAAAACAGTCGCACCTTATTTTTCCTGGTAAGTATTAACGAGTGGGTCGCAATCGTGGTTTGTTGTGTTCTTTGTTCTTAATTAAGATAATCTATGAAGTATTTTGAAAATAACTTCTGATTCTGATTCCATTGCAAAATCTTTTTCGGGACGAAAAAGGATAAGTGTGGGGATGTGATGGTTGGTTAAAAGTTAGTTATTTTATATATTAATTAGTTAATTTTAGTTAAATAATTGAATGAACATTGGTACTTCAAGCGTTCTTATGTGTTTTCAGGACATTAGAAGCTTTGGAGCTTAATGAGGATATTTACGGGCTTGGAATGAAGATCGAGAAGTGAGATATTGGACGTGTACGCATCACGAGGCATTCAAGAAGATTAAATTAACAAAAATCTAAAGTTTTACATCTTCGCGATACGCGAAGATGCAAAGAAGGGCAATTTCACAATACGTGAAGTTGCAGAAATCTGGCCGCGACTATTTTATCCTTCGCAATACGCGAAGAAACACTCTTATCATCTTTGCGATACGCGAAGATGCTTAAGTTGGCCAAAAATTTAGGTTTGCCTTATATAAACCCCTTGACCTCCCCATTCGGATTATCACGACTTCCAAAGGCAAAAGAGGCTGCTTAGGACGATTTTCCACCATTCCAAGGCTTCCGGTTCATCTCGGGTTTGCATGTTCATCAAGATAAGTGATATAATCAATATGTCGATGCTTGGCTAAGTTTCTTGTTCATTCTAGGGTAGGTTTTTGTGTATTTTAACTTCTGACCAGATTCGTATACTTAATGTTTATGAGCTTGATTGAGTTATTGCTTTTGTCTGGCTTAATTCTTGATTAATTATTTAAACAATTTGTTTTTGGGATTATTAATTAATACATTACTTGTTTGGTTATGTTCATCAACATTTAGGGTTTAAGCTCTTGTGTCATTCAACTAGTTATCATCAAATCTTGTCTTTTAATTGGTTTTAACAAACATATGTTGGTAATTAGGTAAACCGAGTTCAATTGTGTCATCAATTCGGTTAGGGTAACTTTTGACATCACAATCAAACTATTAGGTATAGTAATTATTGCGTAATTAAGTGAATCTGGGATTAAGTTGAATGTCACATTAACCGAACCTAGAATGAATGCTTTTATTAATATTGTTTACAATGTTTTTAAGTAGTAATTAGTCTTAATTAATATTTTTAAAAAAGCAAACCGCTTGACATCGTCTGTCCGCCTTAGTTAATTAATTAATTTAGTCATATTAAATTAGCACTTTCCTTGAGTCCCTGTGGAGACGACCTTACTTACCCGTACTAGTTATAGGTATTTAAGTCCTTAATTAATTGTTTTTTAGTAGACCGCGACAGCCTACGTCACCCGAGGATTGTCGGCTGTAACCTACATTAAAGTTTGGTACCCTATATTAAAGTTTAGCGGCGTCTCTGGCATTTAAGTTTACAGTGTCTTAAAAGTGTAAAATTACCACTATCCTCATAAAAAATGCTTTATCTACCTATATATATATATATATACTAGATTTTATCCTCCGTATTACGGGGGTTGTTATACATTATTGGTTTTTAATATTTATATATGTATATATGGATTTTAATTTTATTTATCATAAGAAAGTTAATAATTAATATACTTGAGGTTTGATAATGAAATGGTTTCACAAATTTATAATATGTTATAATCCGGTTTAAAAGCTATCTGGGTTTGGTGATACCCGTTTCCCATTTATTTTCATTATTATAAAATTGTTTCTTAAGTATATATCTTTTTTTAAATAAAATAAGATATTAATTTTTAGAATATTCCTATTTTATAGGAGTTTCATATTAAATATTTGATGAGATTGTTTTTTAATATAAAGAGATGTTATAACAGTTTAAGAGCTATCTGGGTTTGATGAGACATTTACCCGTGAATTCGGGTCAAATGCGTGAGAAGCCTTCATTTACAAATAAAGCAATCTGATGGCTTAAGATAATGGTTGTTTAAATTTTTTGTTTTTTAATACTTAATATTTAGATTTTAATTTTCTTTATTGTAAGAAAGTTAATAATATACTTAGGGTTTGATTATGACCCGTTTAAAAACTATCTGGATTTGGTGACCCATGACCCGCTTATGTTTTTTAAAGTAAAGTTGTTTATTAATTATAAATAATATATTTTTCTTTTTAAATTGGATATAAATTTTAGTATATCCCTATTTTATAGGATTTTCATATCAAATAATTAGTAAGATTAATTATTAATTTAATGAGATGTTATAACCCGTTTAAGAGCCATCTGGTTTTAGTAAGACCCATACCCATGAATTTGGGTTAAATCAATGAGAGACCTCCATTTAAAAATCAAGCAATCTGGTGGCTTCCATAAAAGGGGGGAGCGACCACATCGCGACACATAGGATTTTAGGGCTTTCTTTTATATATATATATATATATATATTCGGGTGGAATCTAGAGAGAACTAATAAAAATTATTTTTTTTAAAACATAGTTTGCGATTTTTTTTTTCATTCCTCCTTCTAATAAGATAATATTGTTCTTAAAAAAAAATAAAACAAAAAACAAACCGTCGATATAGTGCATATGTGCACTAATGTGTATTGCATATATACCATAGTGTATTATTACATATAATACAACAAAATTACATTATACAATACACACTATTGAATATATGCAAATACAATACTAATAGTTGTACTCAAAACACACTATCGCGTATACGTAATACAACACTAATGCACATATGCACTATATTGTTTTTTTGTATTTTTGTATATAATATAACGTTATTGCACCAATACAATACAAAAAATTGCATATATGCTATTCAACATTATTGCACATATCAAAATACACACTAGTACACATATGCAATAAAAAAAAAGTCGATGTATTTCATATCTACAACGAGTTTTTTATTATTATGTTTTTATTTTTTTTCGAGCGCATGGTAACAAAATATAAGAATAATGCCAAAAACGGAAATTTAAAAATATTTTTTTTAATTAAATTAAAAAAATTTCTTTATTAGTTCTCTAGTTCTCTCTTTAAGAAGGAGTTCTCTCTTGATCCTCTCCCTATATATATATATAGATATATATAGAAACATGATCAAATACACTAACATGCACACAAAGTCAGCTTATGCTGAGTGAGTTCAAGTTTTAAGTAAATAACATCAATAGTAATAGTTAAGATAGTCAAACCAAAAGTTTTAAAAAGTAAAAGGGTGCATCCATCCAATCATCATTACCAAAAACTAAACATCCTCATACATACATATACAAAATGTATATGTAAACATCCTTTCAATTACATCTCTATATATATCACAGTATGTATATATAACATCCACGTATAACATCAGGGTCGAGCAAACGTACAACCCAAACACGTAACATCAGTGCATGCAAACACAAAGTAGGCATACACAACATCAATAGTCGAAACGACTACAACATCGCCAAATATAGGCCAAGCAATAATGTATATACATATATATATATTTAACATCCCAAGGCCTACCATATGCTAGCAAGCCTATATAAATTCGTTTAAAAACATTTCATCATGTAAGAAAACACTTAGGTGTGCATGCTAGCCCAAAAGTAAAAAGAGTAAAAAGGGCATCATGAACTCACCTGAAATCAATCGAACACCTGCAACGAGCTAGGAAATCCCTAAGTGCACAATCACAAGCAAGGGCCTGTAAATTATACACAACACGTTACTAAACTAGACCGTGAGAACACTCTTGCCTAATGGGCCGTTCAAGCCCAACGCTTTGGCCCAAGGCCCAACAACTTGGCCCAAGGCCCAAAAACTTGGCCCAAGGCCCAACAACTTGGCCCAAGGCCCAAAAACTTGGCCTAAGGCCCAACAACTTGGCCCAAGGCCCAACACTTGGCCCAAGGCCCAACAACTTGGCCCAAGGCCCAACAAGTCGAAGCAATGAGAGGGGGGAGGGGCTGGAACCTGCCGATCGCCACTGCAGCTGAACTAGGGTTTAGGTTTTTTTGTTTAGTGTTATATCATAAAACTTTTTCATTCTAGCCCCCGGAAAATAATAATAATGCAACTTGGGAGAAATGTTGAGCGATGAGATGTACCAGGATGACGTAAAGGCTTCTGAGGAACGTCGGATAGATCCAGAGAATTATACATACTCTACAATCCTTAATTCTTGAAACCGGAATTAACTGGCGTTACAGATCAACCCGCGGTGGTTCCGAGGATTTCGTAAGATATATGATGTTAATAATTTAGTTTATTCGAACAAGACACTTATATCTTCCTTAAGCCTCTGATTAAGTATTTGTCATCTATATCTTAGCTTTATATTTCTCTCTATATAACGGGTAGTAGTACTTTATCTCGTGTGGATCAAAGTGAATATATTTTTGATATTTTCAGAACAAACGAGCAACTAAGGTGAAGTTGCAATTGATTAAAAGGCCATTGTTTGACTTTGATTAGAAAGAGAGATGATATGCATTGTGTGGTAACTTTTGTATAATGTATATAATGTTTGTGTGTAAATGATTGGAGAATAACTCATTATTGAAAGTAGGTTCTGAGTGTACAGTGGTCAAAGAGCATTTACAAGAAATTGAAGGTGATAGATCACAAATTTCCCAAGACTCAACCTGTGAGCTGAGTAAGTCTTTCATTCAAATAAGAAATGCAGTTGTGTTATTTCTCGATTTAAAATGCTATGTTAATACTGATAATGATTTGTTTCTAACACAAAAGTTAACTTTTATTTTGTATGTTCATAAATGCTTGAATTTATAATACTTTTGGTGCCTTTTATTATGGTTTGGTTTTTCTGCGTTATTTTCATCTTAGATGATATAATTAAGGATGGAAGTTATGTATGTTCAATTCACACATGTTTAACTTAAGTTGGTCCAAAAATGGCATATTTGTTTTAGATCAATAGCATGGAATGAGATTGTTGCCGAACTACTTTCATTAAGCATTTTGTTGAGTCACTACAAAACTGCAATGTTAGTTTATTCTGTTATAAGATTGAATTATTATTTGTTTTAGTAGTGCAGTTGATGCCATAACATACTTTATTTTACATTATTGTCGGAAAGTATGACAACTGTACCTTTTATATGAGGTAAAGGAAATTGGTGGATCTGGTTTGCATCTTTACCAACTTTGACCCATTACCTAGCCACTTTGACCCACTCATCTTGCCACCTGTTAGTAAAATGATGCGTTTGGGCTGGATTTCATTACAAGCAATGCTAGATCTGTTGTAACTTTGCTGCAAGAAATCCAAGAAATGTATCAGAGGGGGGCAATGTTACAAGTAATGGATAATACCAAATTTAAAACAAGGTAGAAGGTAAAAAGAATGCCGAATGCATGTCTAAAATTTGTGTACTTTCATTTCACTGTATGATTCTTCCACCAAATTTTCATCCCTTATTTTGTAAACCCTCATGGAAGCATTGCCATTTCTTAGTTTGACATGTTGGATATAGTAAATGACACTGAACAACCCATTCTTCTCTAATATATTTATTTCCAAGTTAGTAATCTTTACCTTACTTCTATCCAGTGATACAGAAGACCATTGACCAATGAAGAGTCAAAGGATGAGAAAATTAAGAATTATGCAAATGAATATGACAAAAAGGATTATGAGGACCAGCCGACCAGGTATTAGTTATGATTTACTACCATCATTGCTAATCCAATCTATTGACTTAAGAGATATATAAAGTTGAGCAGAGTTTATAAATTGTATCTATAATCATACAATACAACTCAAATTAACCATTTTTTTTATTTAGGAAAAGATGACTTTTGAAGAATATGCAAAGGTTAATGATGAAAAGAGAAAAGCTTAATAAAACTTGAAATTAAAGAAAGAAAGGTGGAAGCTAACAAAGAGCTTCTGTCCATGCAGCAACTATCCAACAAGAAGACCAGTGATGACATCTTTGTTAAATTGGTGACTAATTTATATATTAATAAAAATTCTTATTTATTTATAGCTACATTTTGCAAGCATTATAATGTTTTTTTGTTTTATTAAATATTGTGTTATGGATTTAATTGGGGGGTACGAATAATAAAGTCATATGAGACTTTGAATTGCTTGAGAGATTGCTTACAACTCTACAATTCGTTTTCTTGTGTTGAGTCAGATTTTAGTAAGGAAGATTGGAATCTTCTCAACCTCCTCAAGAAATAGGCTAAGTATAGACTTCTAGCAAGCTTGGATCATCGAGCATGGTTTACTGCGTCGAGCATGGACTTTCAGCATATTCTTCTAAGTGTTGAAGGCTCCGAGCAAGCTACACTTCTTCGAGCATGTATGTTCTTCTATCGAGTATGGATTGCCAATCGAGCAAACAACTTGATCATTCAAGTTTTTGCCAAGTGATCCGAGCAGAGCATGTCTGACCACATTGGTGTCGAGCATGGATGCAATAAGAAGATGTTATATGTTCTAAGCATAGACTTCGAGCATGGTTCAGTCCCCCCCCCCCCTCCCAACCCTAGCAAGATTTACATCCAAGCATGCTAAAGATTGTTCAATAAGTCTCAAGACAGGATTGAAGAGATCAAGAAGAATATCCTTGCTCGATGGACAAGTTCGAGCAAAGAAAGGATTGGTCAAGAAGAATGAAGCATGCTAGAGGAGAATATTGTCTGTGTGAAAATATTCTAAGTAAAGTATGCTCGAAGACACTCATCAAGCATACATTGCATATTGAGTCTGCTCGAGCAAGATACGTATCATGCTCGAAGACTCTTACACTTGTATTGTTATTTGTCTTTCATTATGTAATGATTAGGGAATTCTAAAAGGAATGTCAGGGTCTATAAATAGCATCCTAGGTTTCCATTTAGGAAACGACTGAGCGCATGAAATAAGAGAGAAAAACATTTCAAACGAATATTCTCTTTGTCTGCTTGTATCGCCGCCGCCATCACGAAACCATAGACATTCATTTGACTGTTACATTAACTGATATATTAAATGTAGTGAATCTTTGTCTTTGATTTTATTCTTAATGACTATATTTTATTGTTTCATTGTTATATCTCAGACCTTTGTTCCATCCGTTGAATATTCTGATTCCGCCGAAATATCCAATAGGCCTTTGGGTTATTAGATCTGTGTGTTCTTGTAAATCTATTTAAGGTTAACACCAGATTTACGGTACTAACAAGTGGTATCAGAGCTGTAGAAGCTCGCTGAAGGCCATGGGACTGGAGGTTTGTGATAAAGCTTGAAGCTTTAAAAAGTTATCGTCTGTCAAATTTCAGATCTGAGAAAATGGATGATCAAGAGGTATCAACAAACAAGATTCCAAGATTACTAGGACAAGAACAATTCATCAAATGGAAATTCCTATTTGAGGATGCTGTCAACTATAATGACCCCGAGATTTGGAATTCAATCCAAGATGGACAGTATATTCCCTCCCTTGCTGCAAACAACAGTGCCACCACTGAAAGCAAGATGATGAAAAGAGACGACAAGGCACTGTCAATGTTAAAACTAGGTCTCTCTTGGGAAATATTGACCAGTGTCAACCATCATAAAACCGCTAAGGAAATGTATGATACTGCTATTGACATGTTTGAGGGTAACACAGAGCTCAGAGACATCAAAAAGGAAAGATTGAAACAATAGTTGGATCGATTTATGTTCAAAAAGGGTGAACGACTAAAGTCAGTATTGCAGAGGTTCATGACCATTATGAAAGAAATCAGAACAACTAACTTACTAATTTCTGATTTTGAGCTGAATAAGAAATTGATGTCCTCATTGTCTGGAGAATGGTACATAGCCAGCAAATTTATTAAAGAAAGGCAAATTTTCCTAACTTCAAGTTGGATGATGTGAGAGCATTTCTAAAGGCAGCTGAGCATGAGATGATATAAAACAATATGATAAGAGAAGAGAAGCCTAGCTTAACAATGACAAATGCTTTAGTGGCACCTATGGGAAACCTCACTCTTAAGTCTCATCAACAGCCAATAGCGGAAGAACCCGCTAAATCGGGATCAATGTGTGGTGGAAGCCACGTAAGATTCAATGTCCAATTGATTCAAGATGATGCTGCTTCTACAGCAAGTGGAAACCCTCCTTACACACAACTCATGTCATGGAACAGATTATCAAGCACTATCCCCATCTTTAGTGATTCTTATCATGCCTTTGTTGCAAAGAATATGATTAACACTAGTATAGTGCAAGAAGATCTTGAACAGATAGATGTAGACGATCTTGATGACATGGACATAAAATGGCTGGCTACAATGTTGGCAGTCAGAAGCAAAAGGCTGTACAACAGGACTGGGAGATCATCTTTCTCAGGACCTAATGACCTAATCGGATTTGACAAATCCAAAGCCATTTGTTACAACTGCCAGCAGCCAGGGCATTTTGAAAGGGAATGTAATCAACCAAAGCACTTTGGTAATCAAGTGAATCAAAACCAATTCTATCAAAACTAACATCAAAACTACCAAGGTGGACAACAGAAAAATCAACTGGTAAATCACAATCCCTATCAGAACAACAACATACCCAGCAATAACAAATTCAGCCTCAATAGAGAACAAATCAGACTCCAATTCAGAGAAATCAGAACAGAGGAAATGTTAATGCTGTTTGTCAGGGTAGAGACCAAGGAAATGTTGCAGTGACCATAGTGCCAGAAGATGGGGAGTTTGACTGGAGCAACCATGCTGCAGAGATGGAAAAGGAAAACTTTGCATTCATGGCTAAATTGCAGGACAATGGAGAATCTTCAACATCACAGGGACAATCTAAACTCTCTATTCCTGATCTTCTTATAACTATTAATGAACTCAATAAGGGGATTGGAATGTGGAAATCTGAGTGTGGAAGAAAAGAGGCCTTTCTGAATGTCTATGAGACTAGTGAAGCCACATATGAAAATCAGATTAAGAGTTTGGAGGAAGATTGTATGCAGGCCTTCAAGACTCAATCAAGGATGACTGTTGAGATTGAAGGTCTGAAGAACATGTATGCTGATGAAAAACTCAAAAACTCAGAGTTGCTAATTCAAATGGAGTTTCTGAAGAATCTTGTGTCTACTGGAAATATTGTGGGATATGTTGAAAATATGACACCTGAAGAAAAATACAAAAAGGTACCACCACCTTTTTGTGACAAATATCCTCTAAAGGTAGACAAAGAGAGCAGAACTGAATATATAAAGCAGTTCAAGAGCATGTTTGAAGATAAACAAGAGTTTGTGAAGCAGTATGAAAATGTAACTGTGAATGACGAAGGTGAATTTGTTCTAAAGGAGAGTATGGAGTCAAATGAAAAGGAATTGGAAAAGAATGTTGGTAAGAAGAAATGGAGTGAATACTCCAGTAAAGAAAGCAACTGTAGTTGCAAAAGTGACAGATACTCATATGACAAGAAGAGAACAAGAGGACTTCGAAGAACAAGAAGAATAGTGAACAGATTCCAAAGCTACCAAAACAACCCCTAAACTTCAAAAACACTATGACAAGATGAGAAGGGAACACAAGGTGTTTGATATATGTGAAAGACCTCAGTCACAAATCAAGAATGAAAAATCAGTGGGATACACATATGATCAACATCCTCCCATTTATCCAGTGTTCTCCAACCATGAGCTGTTTGACATTAGGGATGTTGAATATATACCAATGAGAAGGTTTGTAGATGATCAAGTAGCAAGTTCCTCAAGCCCTCCAACCAAATTGAAGAAGATCACCTTTGTCAAAGAAAAATATCCTCAAATACCTGATGTCAGCAAACCAATCAAGATGGAATTCACTAATTCTTTATGCCCAAAAACATCTTTAGGTTTTGACTTTCCAAAGCCCAGTGACAAGATCAAGGATAAGCAACTGCTTGAAGATATGGGAAGCTTTGCAAAAGTGTGGTGCAAGAAATGTGATGCCTATGGACATTACACTGATTCATGTTGGGTGGTGGAAGAGACATTTGAAATTCCTGACATTGTCAGTGGATTTGATATGAAAGGATACAAAGAAATGTATGAGAAATATTTGAATAGAGAAAGGAGTTTTCTGATGGTGAGGATAATAGGTTGAACCTGGAAAGGAGGCTCAAGTCAGTTCTGAATATTAATGAAAAATCAAAGGACTCTGACAAGACTGTTAAGGGAAAAAGGTCAATTGAAAAGGGAAAATAGAAAATGAGACATGGAGTCCTTAATGGAGATGAAAAATTTCTCCTAAAACAGGGGTTTGAACCAAGAGGATATCAATGGAAGACCAAGCAAGAGCTAAACAACTGGAAAGACTTAGTGCTTGATAAGATTGAAGAAAGTATCACGTCACCAGTTGAACATGAGTCTCATTCTGATGAATCATGTGAAGCAGACTATGAAGATCCAGTTCCAACTCCCGTTGAAGTTCAACATGACTCTGGCTTACAAACTGATCCAGTTTGTAGCTCAGAATATAACTTTTTTAATTTCAATTATTATTATTATTATTATTATTATTATTATTATTATTATTATTATTATTATTATTATTATTATTATTATTATTATTATATAACTGATCTTTATGTTTATGTATACAGGAACAGTCCATGGATGGAAATGATATATCGTACATGGATAGTGGATGTTCCCGACATATGACCCATGATAGGGAAGCTCTAGTGAATTATGAAAGAAAGTTTGAAGGACATGTTGCAGTTGGGAGTGATGAGAATGGAGGAAAGATAGTGGGAAGAGGCACTCTAACAAATGGCAAAGTATCTTTTGAGAATGTGCTGCATGTTGAAGGATTACAATATAACTTACTCAGCATTTCTCAAGTGTGTGATAAAGGATACAAGGTTGCCTTCAATGATGAACATTGCCTGATCCTCAAGCCTGAATTTGTGATTCCACTAGAAATGATCATGATGATGGCTCCAATGAATGGGAACCACTATGAGCTAAGAATGAAGTATACAATTTCTAGAGGTGGTTCATGCTTTGTATCCAAAGCTATTGAAAATGAGACCAGACTGTGGCATAGGAAGATGTGCCATGTCAATCTCAAAAACGTGAACACACTTATAAAAGGTGAACATGTTGTGGGTCTTCCAACAAGAGAATTCAAATTGGAAGAAAAATGTTCCTCATGTCTCAAAAGAAAGCAACATAAGTCAACCCATAAGAGTAAAATGATAAATTCAATTGATGAAGTGCTGGAATTACTTCACATGGATCTGTTTAGTCCTGTAAGTGTTCCAAGCATTGGTAAGAAGTGATTCTGTTTAGTTATCACTGATGATTTTTCAAGTTTACTTGGGTTTTCTTCATGGGAAGCAAGGATGAGACTCCAGAGATAATCAAGACTTATATATTAAAGATGGAGAATCAACATGAGAAGAGGGTGAAAGTGATTAAAAGTGATAATGGGTCAGAATTCAAGAATGGACTTATGGAAGAATTCTGCACTTCTAAAGGGATCTTTCAACAGTACAGTGCTCCAAGAACTCCTGAGCAAAATGGTGTTATAAAAAGAAGAAATAGATCATTGATTGAAGCTGCAAGGACCATGATAGCTGTTGTGAACTTACCAGTGACTTTCTGGGCAGAAGCTATCAACACCGCATGCTCTGAGCAAAACAGGGTTCTTTTGAACAAAGCTCACAACAAGACTCCATATAAGATTATATTTAAAAGAAAACCTTATGTGAAGTTCTTAAAACCTATGGTTGTAAATGTTCATTGCTGAACACAGGGGATTATCTAAACAAGTTTCAGTCCAAATCACTGGAATGTTTCTTTGTTTGGTATTCAACTCAATCAAAGGCCTACACAGTGTATGTCAAAGAGCACATGGTGGTCATTGAGTCATCTGACATAATCTTCAATGAAAATTACTTTAACAATGTAGACGGACCCAAATGGTTGTTTGACCTGGAAAAGATGATTAAATCATTCAAGATCTACAATGAAGACATG
Organism: Bidens hawaiensis; assembly: GCF_021521415.1. Lineage (NCBI taxonomy): Eukaryota > Viridiplantae > Streptophyta > Magnoliopsida > Asterales > Asteraceae > Bidens > Bidens hawaiensis. The sequence goes on along the minus strand of NW_027491382.1, from coordinate 36,838 downwards.
GATGACAGCATGTTCAGAACAAGCATTGAAGAGAAAGGAAAGCAGAAGCAGATTGATCTGGACAAGCTATGGTTATCAGTTGCAACTGAAGAAAAAGGATACACCTTTGAATGAAGCATCCAAGGACCAAGTGAAATGGAGATCAATGATCAAGAAGCTGCAGTTGAAGTATCCAATGAAGGCCTAAGTGAAGTGGAGAGTGAACCACTACAAAGTCAATAGCAGAGTCAACCTGAAGAAACAGACAGATTTGAAGACAGATTTCAGTCTTTGTTTGATTCTATTCAGATTGGAACCAATGAAGCATCCTCATCTACAGATACTCTAAACCAAGTGACTACTGAATCTGAAGAAATGCGTCGGAATGAAACTGATGATGTGGATATGACAAATCTTGACTTAGTAGAAACAGTACATTAGATTGTTCAGACTACCTCTATTGAAAGAAGTCATCCTGCTGAGAACATTATTGGTGCCCTGCATGAAAGTGTGACAAGAAGTTCTTCTGATAAGGCAAACATCTTCCTCTATGCTTATTTTGTATCCCAAGTAGAACCAACGAACATCAACCAAGCTTTAAAGGACAACAGCTATGTAGAAGAAATGCAGGAGGAGTTGGCTCAGTTCAGAGACTTACATGTTTGGGATTTGGTTGACAAACCCAGAGGAAAATATGCAATTTGCACCAAGTGGGTCTTTAGGAACAAGAAGGTTGAAAGAGAGTTAGTCATCAAGAACAAAGTAAGGTTACTAGCTCTAGGGTGCTTACAAGAAGAAGGAGTATACTTTGAAGAAGTCTTTGCCCCTGTTGCAAGACTAGAAGCCATCAGAATATTCCTAGCATTTCTAAATGGGAAGATTGATGAAGAAGTTTATGTAACTCAACCACCTGGATTTGAAGACCCAATCCATCCAAACAAGTTGTAAAAGCTAAGTACAACACTATATGGATTACATCAGGCTCCTAGAGCTTGGTATGATGAGCTTTCAAACCACCTTTTGGAAAATGGCTTATGTCGTCGAGCCATTGATAAAACTCTGTTTTATAAGAAATGGAAGAAAGATTTACTGTTGGTACAAGTGTATGTTGATGACATCATATTTGATTTAACAAATGAAAAGATGTGTAAAGACTTTGAACAAGTGATGAAGTCAAAATACAAAATGAGTTCTATGGGAGAAATGAACTTCTTCCTTGGACTACAAGTACAGTAGAAGGCAGATGGCATCTTCATAAATCAATCAAAGTATGTTCAAGAAATGCTCAACAAATTCAAGTGCAAGGATTACAAGACAGTGTCTACACCAATGGACACACATGAGAAGATTGTACCTGATGAAAAGGGGGAGCCAGTGGACCAGCATGAGTATAGGGCCAAGATTGGATCATTAATGTATCTAACAGCATCTAGGCCAGATATTATGTTTACTATGTGTGTATGTGCAAGATTTCAAGCTAACCGAAAGGTCTCCTACATGTTAGCAGTGAAGAGTATTTTCAAATACCTTAAAAGGAAAACCAGACTTAGGAATTTGGTACCCAAAGAACCACTCTTTTGACTTGATGTCCTATACAGACAGTGACTATAATGGTTGCAACATGAGTAGGAAGTCAACTTCAGGAGTATGCAAGTTTCATGGAAGCAAGCTGGTGTCTTGGCAATGCAAGAAGCAAACTACAGTGTCCATCTCTACTACTGAAGCTGAATACATTGTTGCATTTGCATGCTGTGCATAGGTTCTATGGATCCAAAATCAACTGCTGGATTATGTTATGAATTTCTTACTCGCTCCTATTTTAATTGACAATACTGCTGCCATGTTTATTGTTAAGAATCCTGTTAATCACTCTAAGACTAAGCACATTAAAATTAGACATCATTTTATTAGGGATTGTAGTGAAAAAGGCTTAATAGAAATGAAAAGGGTAGATACATCTGACAACTTGGCTGACCAGTTCACCAAACCTTTAGATAAAACTAGGTTTCATTTTCTATTAAAATGCCTAGGTAAGATAAATGTTGATGAAATCTAATTAAAGATGTGGGCTTAAGTGGGGGCTTACTGACTATCTGTTTGTTGCTAACTGTGATAAATTGCATGATTTGTTGATATATGCTTGACTGACAATATTGATTGAATGAATCATGTTTAATGAAGTGCTTGTGTGAAATATAATATGTCTTTGATATTCATTTCTCTTGTACTTAAATATAGGCATACTTGATAAACTTTGTGATTTAAGTATTTCGAGCATGGATCTGTGCTTGATATTATGTTTGCTGCTCTTCAAGCATAAACAACTTTACTTGCGAACTCTCAAGTGTTTCGAGCACAAGACATATTTCTACTGCTCAAGCATGGACATATGTACTAGAAACTTTCTAAGTATTTCAAACACATGTCTATTACTCGAGCACAATGATTAAGTCTTGAACTTTCATGAAGTCCTTCGAGCACATGCTTTGAAATGATAGATTTTAAGTTTGCTTGATAGGATTCTTGTGTGCTCGAGTGAAAGTTTACTCAAGACTGTGAGTTTGCTAATTGTGTGAATCTTCAGTGCTGTTTGTAAGTCTTATGTGCTTAAAGGATAAAATGTCTTTAAAATCAAGAGCAACGTGGATTTTTTTAAGAAAGTGAATTTGGAAAAAAAAAACATAAATGACTTTTGACTAAGCAAACAGTCTTTGGTGAACTCATATGAGAAATGATAATATTATTCAGTTACATGCTTTGAAGAAGCTTAAAATATTTTCTATATATAGATAATATCCAATCTTATGGGAAATGAGAGTACATTGTTTAATCTTCTAACACATTTTAAAAGGTTTCTGTTCAGTCATTGACAATTTGTATGGCATCTTCTCATGAGTGTGATTGCCTATGTGATACAAATATAATGATCATGCTAAGATAGATGTGGTGATACATTTAAAGATTAAGGTAGGTTCACTATCACATCTCTCAGGATGATGGGCAGAAAGGTAATTATCTAGTCATACATGAGTCTGTTGGTGTTTTGGTCACCCAAACAGATTTATTTTCTTATCTGAGCAGAAATAAAAGGATAAATATAAATACCAGCTTATAAAAAAAATAAATAAATAAAAATCAAGTATTACAAATATAAATTCAAATTAAGACTTAAAGGGGATCCAAGAGAACTACAAGGGTGGGGCATACAAATAAGTCCTAAACACCCTGAATGTAAGGCATGTAAGTCCGGATGGCATGTAAGTCCAACGTTCAACCTTAAAGTTTGATATTTTATAAATCTGCTCAAATTTTAAAATCATTTTGACCAAGGCATTAGGGGGTTGAAGTCAATTTGGGGTGACTTGGAGAAAACTAAATAATTCTTGAGAAGAGATTAGGGACAACCTGAAGTCCAAAGTGTTGACCATTCAATCCTTATGCATTAATTGAACCTTAAGTATATCACAGAAAGCCATGATAATCATACTAAGTGCTAATACCTAATGTCATCCTGACTTAAATCATAATAAGGTCGACCATGAAGTGTTGTGAAGGTAATTGAACAATATAATCCCATGTTGAGATCTCTCTAAAATGTTTTGAAAAGAATTTTGACTGAATTTTGATCTCTTATTCACCTTAAACTTAATCTTGAGTCACGTCTTCCATTATAAATCTTAATGATTTCAACAAAGTTTTTGTGTCTACATGTTCAAAGTATTGGACAGATGTTTGTCTGTTTCAAATCTAAGTTCTGAAATAGCTAAAGTGTTTTCGAGCTTGATACTATGCTTAACACTTTCTGTTGCTCTTCGAGCACAATGATTTGCTTGGAAACCTTTTTAAGTATTTCGAGCATAGATATCGCATTTGTTGCTCTTTGAGCACAATGATATGCTTTGAAAACTTTTATAAGTTTTTTGAGCATAGATATCTCATTTGATTGTTGATCTTAAGTGTTTTCGAGCATGCATGTACTTCACAAGCATATATTTCACAACAAAAAATCTGTTAGATATTTCCAAGCGTTGTCGAGCATGCATATACTCTATGAGCATAGGTGTCCACAGGAAAATCTGTTAAGTATGTTCGAGTAGGAGTTGAGTTGATGTTTTGAATGTGTCTCGAGTTTGAATGATTGACCGATTATTTTAATGTACTTCGAGCACAAGCATTGAGGGTTATGATTGAAATGTTTTATGTACTTTCGAGCATGCTACGTATCATGAGCAAGCATATTGGATAGATTAATAAGATACTCTCGAGTATGAGCCTACACTCGAGCATGTGTGAAAGTTCTTTTTAACTGAAATTTGGCTAAGGTATCGAGCACAATATCTCGAGTATACTGGTCTTCGAGCACATCATAAATGAACAACCTTTCTTTTAAAAGTACGTCGAGCATGAATTAAGATAAGTTCTCGAGTACAGTAGGAGACAACTGTTTATTTAGCTGTATGCTCGAGCAAGGGAGGTACATTTAAAATGAATTAAATGACAACTGTGGTGCACTAGACGACAACTCAGAACTGTACTTACCAAACGTTAGGTATAAAAGGTGGACTTAGAAAATTTTTCACTCATTTCATTTCCTTCTTTCAACCTAATTAGAAAACCCTCTTTCTCGTGTATCCCCTGCTTACTCTGAATATTTATTTGTGCTCGATTATTACTCGGAAATTCGCCATTAGCTCTGTTTCGACCTTGGTAAGAGATCGATTATCGTTATCATATCCCCAAGTTTTGAAATTAGGGTTTCTATTAAATGTTTACTATTCAATACCTTGATTTTACAGGATCGCAAACTACTACTGGTGTGCGTCGGACGATATGTTTATAAAAATGAATGACCCTGACAACTAAGCATTAAATCTAATACCTTGATTTTTTTTTTTTTTTACAGGTGATCATGTGACTTGAGGCTTGAGTATGACCCGGCTTTTCATTCCAGTCCTATTCCGAGTTTAGTTAAACAAACAAAACCCTATGCTGAGTCCCAACAAAGTCAGTTAATTTAAAAGGTTCAATTAGGTCAACAACCAAACCGCCCTTTCATTCTATAAGGTTGAGCCTACCGAAACATCGAACATTGAGTCTAAACTGTTCGGTTACAATATATTACGTGCGGGTCTAATGGGCACTGTTCTTATTTATTATATATATATTTTGAAAACACCAAGAAGTTATAAAACAAACACTACTCGGTAAAAATATCATTTTCTATTTAACGTAGAGAAAACAAGTTTCAGGGGACTTTTTTTTCGAATTTTTTTATTTTTTATTTTATTACTTTTTTTCATAATTTTTCTACAACTAAGTAAAATAAATCCCAACCCCACACTTAGAACGAAATCGTCCTCGATGAGAAAAAGGAAAAGAAATAAAATAAAATAAAAACCAAAATAAAAATATAATATACAAGAATAAAACATAGAACGAGTTACTCCCCTGGTTTGTGTGCAGAATCTTCAATAGCTGAGTAGCAACCAAACGACCGTAAAGCATTTCATTCGCGGCCGCAACCTCGGGAGAACCATGCATGTAATATAACCTAAATAAACTCAAACTCGCTCGCATGTTGCGGCGTACAAAACAGAAAACAAAAACATTAAAAAGTAAACGTATTTTTCTGTTTTTGGTTTTTATGAATATAAATATATAGCTTTTTTTTCATGTTAATAATAGAACACCGCTAAAATCGACCGACTCGAATGGAGATTGAGTATGAGCGGTTGCATTTTGGAACATACAAATAGACAAAAATATATAAAACAGATAGCACAAACAAATAACATAAATACAAACTCTACAACTCGGGCAGTCTCCCGAGTGATACATCCAGCACGTCTACATCTCGGTGAGCGACAGTCTGATCAACCATCGGCTCGCCAATGTATGGCTTCAGTCTATGACCGTTCACCTTAAATTTCCCGCTTTCATCCTCTATCTTAATAGTGCCATTCGGGAAAACCTCAGTAACCGTGAACGGTCCCGACCATCGGGATAACAACTTTCCCGGGAATAACCTCAACCGGAAATTATACAGTAAGACCAAATCCCCACACTTGAACTTCTTGTTCCCCTTCAACTTTCTATCATGCAATTCCTTCGTCCGCTCCTTATAACTAAACGACTACGCGTACGCATGCTCCCTCAGCTCCTCTAATTCATACAACAGGTGGAAACGAGTTCCTTCTGTGACGGACATATCAAGATTGACCCTCTTTAGGGCCCACGAAACACAGTGCCCCAACTCAACTGGCAGGTGACAGGCCTTCCCATAAGTCATTCGAAACGGTGTGGAACCGGTCAGAGTTTTGTAGGCTGTACAGAAGGCCCACAACGCATCATCCAATTTTTCGGACAAATCCCAACGATTCGAACCAACCGTTTTCTCGAGAATGTGTTTGATCCCCCCCATTACACACTTCCACCTGCCCACTAGTCTGTGGGTGGTAGGCGGTCGCAAGCCGATGGGTGACCCCATAGCGTCGCAAAGCCTTCTTCATCTGCACATTGTAGAAGTGAGTACCTCTATCACTAATCAACGCCTTCGGGACACCAAAACGAGCAAAAAGGCTTTGAGAAAACGGAATACAACTCGGGTATCATTCGTGGGTAAGGACTTGGCCTCAACCCATTTCGAAACATAATCAACAGCCATGAGTATGTACTTGTCCTTACGCGAAGATGGTAACGGTCCCATGAAATCAACGCCCCACATATCGAAAACTTCACAAACTTGAATAGCATTTTGGGGCATTTCAATTCGCGACGAGATGTTGCCGACACGCTGGCAAGGATCACAACTCCTAACGAACGCGTGCACATCCTTAAACATCGTAGGCCAATAAAAACCACAATCAAAGACCTTCTTCGTTGTCAAGATCGCACCGTGGTGACCTCTTGTCTGTCCTACATAGCAATGGTTCAAAATCTACCATCCATCCTTAACATCAATGCACCTCCTGATCAACTGTTCAGCACCTATACGATAGTGATACGGGTAGTCCCAAAGGTAAAACTTGACATCAGCAAAGAATTTCTTCTTTTGCTGGTAAGGCATCTTCTAGAGGTACCCGTCCGCAAGATAGTTCGCGAAGTCGGAGAACCATGAAAAACCCTCATACTGAGCTTAACAAACATGAGACTCTTTGTTGGGAAGTGGTCATTAATCCTGACCACCGGCTCTCCTAACTCAGCTCCCTCAAGACGTGAAACATGATCGTCCGCCAGATTTTCGGCCCCCTTTTTATGACGGATTTCAATATCAAACTCTTGAAGCAACAGGATCCATCGGATAAGACATGGCTTAGCATCCGGTTTGCTGAAGAGATAACAAATAGCAGCATGATTCGTGTACACAATCGTGTTGGACAGAACTATATAGGACCTAAATTTATCGAATGCAAACACCACAGCTAAAAGCTCTTTCTCGGTGGTGAGGTAACTCTCCTGTGCACCATTCAAGGTCCGACTAGTATAGTAAATCGGATGGAAGTGTTTTTCCTTCCGCTGTCCAAGAACCGCTCCGACTGCGAAGTAGCTCGCATCACACATCAACTCAAAAGGAAGCGACCAGTCGGGAACAATCATGATTGAGGCATTAACGAGTTTGTATTTTAAAAGGACAAACTCCTTGATACACTGCTCAGAAAACACAAACGGGGCATCTTTCTCCAGAAGTTTGGTCATGGGTCTCACAAGAAAATTTTAATGAACCGACGGTAGAACCCAGCGTGACCCAAGAAACTCCAGATGGATCTCACAGAAGTGGATGGGAGAAGATTAGAAATGGTCTCGACCTTCGCTCGGTCGACCTCTATCCCCGCATTCAAAATCCAATGCCCCAAAACGATGCCCTCGTGTACCATGAAGTGACACTTCTCCCAGTTAAGGACTAGGTTGGTGTCAACGGATCGGGCCATCATCCTCTTAAGGTTGGAGACACAATGATCAAAAGAGCTCCCAAACACAGAAAAATCTCCATAGACTCCTCAATAATGTCATGAAAAATAGCCATCTTGCATCTCTAAAATGTGGCAGGAGCGTTACACAGTCCGAACGGCATACGTCTATAGGCAAACGTCCCGTACGGGCAAGTAAACGTGGTTTTCTCCTGGTCATCAGAAGCCATCGGAATCTAAAAGTACCCGGAGAAACCATCCAAGAAGCTGTAATACAGCTTACCTGCCAAACGCTCTAACATCTGATCAATGAAAGGTAAAGGAAAGTGGTATTTCCTTGTGGCATCATTCAGTCTGTGGTAATCAATGCAGACTCTCCAACCGGTAACAGTCCTAGTGGGAATGAGCTCGTTCGTCTCATTGGTGACGACAGTCATGCCACCCTTTTTAGGAACCACTTAGACTGGACTAACCCATGAACCATCAGAAATGGGGAAAATGATCCCCGCGTCAAGGATTTTGATAATATCCTTCTTCACCGCCTCATGTATCTTCGGATTAAGCCGCCGCTGCGGCTGAATGACAGTTCTGAAATTATCCTCCATGAGGATTTTATGAGCGCAGAACGAAGGGTTGATACCCTTAATGTCGATAATGTTCCATGCAATAGCCTCCTTGTGCTCTCTCAGCACCCTCAACAACTTCTCTCTCTCTCGACCTTCGTCAACGTAGAAGCAATAATAACCGACAACTTCCTCTCCTCGTCCAAAAACGGGTACTCCAAATGGGAGGGAAAATCCTTAAGCTCTAAGGATGGGGGGGGGGCTCTCGATGGAAGGTCGGTCCATCGGATCGTGTCGTACGATCCCAGCAGGCACTTCAGACTCAGGGGCATGTAACTCGGTGTCATCATACTTTGACTGATTGGTCATGGCGACCGTCTCAACCTCCAAAATTTCCCTATCGAGAATCTGAGTGTCAGAGGCAGATCCTCCACAGATCTCACTGAAAAATCCCCAACATGTTCCATGATGGTATCGATGAGGTACAAGGAGTCATAAGCTGACTTGGGGTGTTTAAGTGACTGTCGAATGTCAAAGGTGACGTTCTCATCCCCAACTCTCAAGATCAACATACCCTCGCAAATGTATATCAACGCCTGCGCAGTGGTAAAGAGTGGTCGGCTTAAAATAAGCGGAACACTATCATCATCGTTCATGTTCAGAATGAAAAAGTCCACCGAGAAGATGAACTTGTCGACACGAACAAGCATGTTCTCGACCACCCCTCGAGGGTATTTCACAGAACGATCAGCAAGCTAGATACTCATCCTGGTAGGCCTCGGTTCGCCTAAACCCAACTTGCGGTATACGGAATACGGCATAAGATTAATACTAGCACCAAAATCAGCCATCGCATGAATCACCGTATCATCACTCAAGATGCAGGGAATCGTGAAACTCCCTGGATCGGACATCTGCTCCAGTAACATCCTTTGCAAGACAGCATAACAACTAGCACTCAAAAGGATGGAAGCGACCTTAGCTAACTTCTCCTTATTCGAGAGAATATCCTTAAGGAACTTCGCATGTTTCGGCATCTGAGTAAGTGCCTCAAGGAATGGAATATTAAGGTGAAGTTGCTTCAAAAGATCAAGAAATTTGGAGTTCTGCTCCTCATCTCTATCCCTGCGGAGTCTCCCGGGGTATGGCACTCTAGGATTGTAGAATCTCGGTGGTGTGCTCGGTTCTCAGCTTGTGCTGTACTTCCTGGGCTGCGCCTCTGATGCACCTAGGCCAGCGGAGACTCCATCTAAATATCCTCATCCACCGGCTCCTCTCTATCAACAACTGCAGGCTTCTCAACTACTTCTCCTCTAGACCTCTCCTGAATCACGGGCTCATCTCGTGCCCCTTCATCGCTCCTCTTCGTCACTACTTTCGCGAATCCTTTTGGGTTTTGCTCAGTATTACGCTGTAGCGTACCCTGTGGCCTCTCATTCAAACGACTAGCTATCTCTCCCATCTGCCGCTCAAGATTCTGAATCGACGCTCCCTGATTCCTCATGAATGACTCATGCTCATGAAACTTCTCCTGGGTCTCTTTATGACGGGAATCCTCTCGTGTCATAATCTGGGACAACATATGCGTCTGATGTGCCATCATCTCCTCTAAAGTGGGCTTCTTCTCCCCACTTCTCACTCCTTCACCTGCATCCTGGAATAGACTATGACACTGCTGGAAACCGCACTGATTCCCGCTTCTCCAGTTGTAATTTTGATTGCGTGTCTATTCCGAATTATAAGAATTGAAAGAATTTTGATTTCGGTTTAGATTGCCTACCAAGTCTACAGCCTCCTCCTGAGAACCGACTGGGCACTGAACGGTATCATGCCCTCCTCTACATATCTTCCACAACTTGCTATTCGTCTGTAAGTCCCTCACAATCTTCGCCAACTCTTCTACCTGTTCCGTAAGTGCGGTGTTCGTGTACACCGAATGCATGCCATGTGATATGGAATTAATGGTCTTACCACCCTTGTCGGGTGGTCGTTGGTATCCACTCATAGCTAACCCATTAAACAAAGCTATGCACTCATCCGGATCCTTCTTCATCAGGTGGTGTTTGGACTTTGAGAGATGGGTTCAGGATTAGGTGCATGGGGTCAGAATGTGTCAAAAGTTGGGAAAGAGTAAAAATCAGGTCCTGAGGAAGAGCCACGAAGTAAAATGGCTTAAAAATGGTAAAAGCGAAGAGAGGCAGGCATTTCGCTTCGCTCGGCCATGAGAAGCGAAACAGCCATTTCTCTTCGCTTAGCCATGCGAAGCGAAACGCTTCCATGTGAAGCGAAACAATTTCATGTGAAACGTTCTTTCATGCGAAGCGAAACGCATCCATGAGAAGCGAAACGCTTCCATGCGAAGCGAAACAGTCCCATACGAAGCGAAATTCTTCCATGCGAAATTTTATAAAATTCATTTTCTGATGCATTTTTGTTAAAGGACTGTTAATGAAAATAAAATTTTTCCGAGCTGATCTGGGGCACAGCCCGTCGCGAAATTCTTCCAGGGTTACCACCAGAGTGAGAAGTGGAATTCCAGATAGAATTGATACCAGGAGCACAGCCCGTCGCGAAAGCACCTTACCGTTTGGCGCCATCGGAGATGAAGGAATTGATGTCCCAATTACAAGAACTCCTCGACAAGGGTTTCATAAGGCCGAGTGTTTCCCTGTGGGGCGCGCCGGTGTTATTCGTTAAGAAGAAGGATGGGAGTATGAGAATGTGCATCGACTACAGGGAGTTGAATAAGCTTACCGTGAAGAATAGATATCCGTTGCCCCAGATTGATGATCTGTTTGATCAGTTGCAAGGTGCTAGTTGGGTCTCACGAATAGACCTCAGATCGGGTTACCATCAACTGAAGGTGAAAGAGGCGGACATCCCTAAGACAACATTTCGGACGCGGTACGGACGCTACGAGTTTCTTGTGATGTCATTTGGTCTAACCAACGCTCCCGCGACATTTATGGACATGATGAACAGGGTATGTCGGCCGATGTTAGACAAGACGGTTATCGTTTTCATTGACGGTATATTAGTTTATTCAAAGACCGAGGCTGACCATGCTGAGCACCTGAGGGAAGTACTGGAAGTTTTGAAGAAGGAGAAATTGTATGCAAAGTTCTCAAAGTGCGCATTTTGGTTGCGAGAGGTGCAGTTTCTAGGTCATATAATCAATTCAGAGGGGATTACTGTGGACCCAGCCAAGATCGAAGCGATAAAGAATTGGAAGACTCCGCGAAACCCGACCGAGATACGCATTTTCCTAGGGTTAGTTGGCTATTATAGGAGATTCATTCCGGGCTTCTCGAAGATAGCCGCACCGTTGACAGGTATGACCAGAAGGACTGTGGTGTTCGATTGGGGTAGGTGGCAAAAAGAGGCGTTTGAAGAACTAAAGAAGAGGCTCACGCAAGCTCCAATCCTTGTTCTGCCCGATGGAGAAGAAGATTTGGTAGTTTGCACAGATGCTTCATATCAGGGGTTAGATTGCGTGTTGATGCAACGAGGGAAGGTTATAGCTTACCCGTGTAGGCAATTGAAAGTTCACGAATGTACATACCCGACACATGACCTAGAGCTAGCCGCTGTAGTACATGCCGGGAACGGGGCCTTACATATATATGTATATATATATAAATTATAGAATGGCCAATATTTGGCGAATGTTGTAGTCGTCTCAACTACTGAATGTTGCGTATGCCTACTTTGTGTTTGCATGCGCTGAATGTTATGTGTTTGGGTTGTACATTTTCTCGGCCCTGAATGTTATTATTGTACGGATGGATGGTGATCCTGGCGGGGTGTGACATCTGTGGCAAAACCGAGTACACCTTAGTACTTACAAACTCGAATAAGCGTTTAACCGCTTATTGCGTAACGAACAAACGAATAACCGAACGGGTGTGGTTATGGTCCGGATATCCGGGGTTGCCATTTATAAGTGATATACGTTTAATATAAGCTAAAATATTAGTAATATGACCTCAGTTTGATAGCAAACAAGTTAAACGAATACATGCTCATTTAACTACCCGCTATAGATTTAAACGCGAAAGATAGTTACAATCCAAGCATTGTATCATCCGTTAAGCAGAAAAACACTTACCAAAAACTTATTTGAAATGTTTTAAGCGATCCGTGAAAATATTTTCGATTTTTACAAACGTATAGTATGTTTTTATAATTTTACACAAAACTAGCCGAAAAACACTCATTTTCGCTCCGTTTGTCGCACCCGATATATTTTTGTCACCAAAAACCGAACCCGAAATAAATTTGGACTCGGCATTTCACGTTCGGGCACGTAAATCGAGAAAAGGGGGCCCAACAAGCCCAGCCCGCCAAAAAAGACTTTTTTACCCTTGGTTTTCCTTTAAATATTAAACAAGTTCAAGATATTTTGAAGTCATTTTCTTGTGAAGAATCTGGATATCAACCTGCTCTTCTCAAAACCCAGCAAGAACTAGGTAAAGATGTCATAAATAATCGATTTTCGGCTCGTTTAAACTCGATTAATACCATATAAACATAGCTTGATTGCCAAAAATCATTCCTAACCATGTAAACCTTAAAAATGGTCCATAAACATGTTTTGATCATAAACATGGTGAGGAACCTGGTTTAATCGTTTTTTTGGCCATAAACACGGATTAAAGGGTTGAAACGGCGTTTTTACGGTTCAAAAGTTCGGTTTTGTGCACTAGACGAAACCCTAAGTTAAGGGCTGTTATGTTGATGAAAAATTTCTTGGTTTGTGATATAGGACTTGTATCTAGCCTACATAGGAGCACAAGAGCTTGAAAAGTTGATTAGAAAGGCGAAACGAACCAAAACCGCTAAGGTAATGCCGAAACACTCGCTTACGGGCTGTTTAGGTTAAGGTTGTGATGTGAATATTATTAGGCCTTGAAATTTTTCAAGGACATCAGGGACCATGTCATTGAGTCCCTGTTCAAATTTGGTAATTTTTCGACCATCCGAAAATATTTGGCGAATTTATTACCGAATTGGGACGTTTATTTCGGAAAAATAGCTAAAATACATCAAAAATTATAAAATTTTTGGGATAAACGGACGATTTTCAGGCGAAATATTGCTAATAAAATGAATTTTTATAAATTATTAAATCAGTAAATAATTCCAGAAATATTTTTATAAAAATCTAAATATTTTATTTGATAAGTGGCTAAATTTTCATAATTTAATGATTAATGGTTAATTAATTATGCTAATTTGAAGATTAAACAAATTCAATTTTAATAAAAACCGGGAAGTTCGCGATTAACGAACCTGCGGGAATATGAAAGCACCAAGAGTGATCAAAAATCATATTTTTGGATTAATTAAGTAAAAACGAACTTTTCTATGAGAAACCTGGATAATCTGGATAGATTGTGCGCGTTTCTTCTTAAATCAAACTGAATAAACGGAAACGGGCCCCGAGGCTAATCCGGTACCCTAGTATGTGATCCTTCTTTATAACTTAATCATTTTATTAACCAATACATTTACCCAAGCTTATTTCCCCATAACTTTTTTCTGAACGCGTAAACGAACAACTTGGCCCAGCTGGGAAAACGGGAATCTGAGCCAAGTTCGGTTTAATTATTAGACAATGGACAACATCAAAACTTAAGCCTATTACCACTTTCTGGGTGTTCCAGCTATACCCAGATTAGTTATACAGCCCAGTTTAGTACCGAGATTATAATAATATTAAAATATTAATATTATTATAATATGGACTATAGGGACTAAGTGATAGCAAGGGAAACGAACCCCGAGTTGATCTCGCACTGAGTGCCTACAAAACCGTGAGTTTCATGACCCCTCTTTTCAAACTGCTTACAAACTTTTGGGGTGAAAAGCATGTTCATATGAATTATCTATCTGAAAACGGTTCAGAACGAAAAATACCTGAACCTTCATATATGAAAAATTCCTACAAACATAAGGATAAACTACATGCTGAGGAAAGGTGATTATTATCGTGATTGATATATTAAATGGAAACACTACGAATGCCAAAACATAATGAAATCATACGCTATATAATGCTAAACAAAACAGGTTGAGGAAATAACGTGGTCTGTAATGGCCATTGATGAATAACGTGGTCTGTAATGACCATGGGGCTATTGTGGGCAGAAGGGGGGGCCACAATAGTACTAAATTAAAGTTGAGTATGGACTATGAGCCAAGTTCTGCTGCAACTTATAAACTAAAGTTGAGTATGGCCTATGAGCCAAGTTCTGCTGCAACTTACTAAACTAAAGTTGAGTATGGCCTATGATCCAAGTTCTTCTGCAACTTGTTAAACGAACTTACTTGATTATGACATGAATGTTAAGAAAATAATGTGATTATGTGTATTGTGGGCGGATGGGGAGCCACAGTATTTGGTGATACGTGATAAATACTATATGTGTATATGTGTCTATATACATGCTATGTGATTAGCCATAGGAAATACTATGTGTCGAGTATACTAATTATTTGCGTGTACACTATATAATGTTTGAGTTTACGTGGAATCATTGTGGGAGGAAGGGGGTCCACATTGGTTGGTTAAACACATAAATTGGAAACAGGTAGTACAAACAAACAATCACGATTTTACCGAAATTTCGAATTCATATTATAAACTTACATGTGTGCATATGCACACACAAGGATATGGCTGTACATATTTATACAAACGTAAATACATATTTTTACATATGCGCGTACATATAAACTATGACTGTGTGGTACGCAGAACTGATTTCGTTAAACTTATGAAACTCACCAACTATTCATAGTTGACCTGTTTTAACATGCTTTTCAGGTAATCAGATATGAGAAGTAATTTCCTATGCGTTACGTGTCTGATTGGTGATTGATGTCATGGGCATTTGAGTTAAAAGTAAAGCAATTGAAGAGCCGGTTTGATTGTATCACCTAGTTGGTAAAAGATGTTAGAACTATATAATATATTGTAAATTAGTTAGTAATTTTACTTTATGAACAATATATTTGATACCAGTTGTATCTGTTGCATTTCCGTTTTACGCTTCCGCAATTCGCTTAACGGGGTGTGACAGAAGTTGGTATCAGAGCCATTGGTTATAAAGAATTAGGTTATCCCATAGGATACCTATAATATTGTCACACCCCGACTAGCACAATGTGGAAGCGTAAAACGTGAATGTAACAGACATCTCTGGTATCAACACATTGTTTATAAAGAAACATTACAAACTACTTACAATATATTTCATTTCTTTGTTCTATCATTGTTTTACAGTCTAGGTGATACAAACAAAACTAGTTCGTTAACTATATATTCTTACTAATAACGCCCGTGCTTCTATTCACATAGCATCAACCACACACTTCAGGCAAGTAACAGACCACCCAATCATTCCGATTTAGGTACACCTGAAAAGCAGTTTAAACGGGTCAACTACTAGAGTTTGTGAGTTTCACGAGTTTCAAGAAAACAGTAATGAGTGTTCACAAGTCAACACTTGTAATCATGAAACAAGTATGTATGTATGTAAATGGTGTATATGATGTAATTATGCTAAACTATACTGAAGCCTGGACTGTTCGTGCTGCGTGCCTCCATTTCCCACGCTCAATCAACCACAGTGGCCCCTTTCCGCCCACAACATGCCCCGATAGCTATGTCTAACACTACATAGCTGGTTCGTAAAAATATGGACATGTGCAAACAGGATAATGTCTCAGAAACCGTGCTGGCCCCGCCTGGGTTTGTCAAACCAATAGTACTATTCACAAGCCACCGGCTCGAAGTTAATCACTGTGTTAGTGGGGACTTTCAAGTGTTAGCACTTAGATAATTCACATCATCACATGTTTCAGATAAGTATATAGATATAAGCAAACATGCTTTTCACCCCGAAAGTTCGTAAAACAGTTTAGAAGTGGGGTCATGAAACTCACCATTTAGTCGATAATCAGTACTGTATCAGCTCGTGGTTCGTTCGGTCCGCTATCAGTAGTTCCTATAATCAATATTATAATAATATTAATATTTTAATATTATTTTAATCTCAATACTAAACTGGGCTGTATAACTAATCTGGGTGTAGTTGGAACGCCCAGAAAGTGGCAATAGACTTAGGTTGTGATGTTGTTCAGTGTCTAATACTTAAAACTGAACTTGGCTCAGATTCCCGTTTTTCCAGCTGGCCCAAGTTGTTCGTTTATGCGTTCAGAAAACAGTTATGGGAAAATAAGCTTGGGTAAATGTATTGGTTAATAACATGATTAAGTTATAAAGAAAGATCACATACTGGGGTCTCGGATTAGCCACGGGGCCCGTTTCCGTTTATTTAGTTTGATTTAAGAAGAAACGCGCACAATCCACCCGGATTGTCCAGGTTTTTCATAGAAAAGTTCGTTTTTACTTAATTAGTCCAAAAATATGATTTTTTATCATTCTTGGTGTTTTGATATTCCCGCAGGTTCGTTAGTAACGAACTTGCCGGTTTTTGTAAAAACTGAATTTGTTTAATCTTTAAATTAACATAATTAATTAACCGTTAATCATTAATTATGAAAATTTAACCA
This sequence comes from Bidens hawaiensis, assembly GCF_021521415.1. Lineage (NCBI taxonomy): Eukaryota > Viridiplantae > Streptophyta > Magnoliopsida > Asterales > Asteraceae > Bidens > Bidens hawaiensis. The sequence goes on along the minus strand of NW_027491382.1, from coordinate 19,809 downwards.
CTTATCAATTAAAATATGTAGATTTTTATAAAATTATTTTTTGAATTTATTTACTGATTTATTAATTTATAAAAATTCATTTTATCAGCTATATTTCTCTTGAAAATCGTCTGTTTACCCAAAACAATTTCCAAAAATTCCACAAAAATTTCTGAATGCCCAAATCATGTCCCAAATCAACCTGTATCAATTCCAGAATGTAAAAAGTTCGTTCAATATTCTTTTTGGCCCAAATTCGGCTATAAAAATTCACACGAACGCATATAAACAAAACACCTTTAAACTTCTCCAAACGATCCCAAAAATCATATGTGATCAAAAAATACATCAAATCTGAGTTTTCAGAAAAATTTCATAATTTTTTAAATATTTTAGCTATTTTTCCCAAATAAACGTCCCTATTCGGTAATAAATTCACCAAATATTCTCGGATGGTCGAAAAATTACCAAATTTGAACAGGGACTTATTAACATGGTCCCTGATGTCCCTGAAAAATTTCAAGGCCTAATAATATGCACATCACAACCTTAACCTAAATAGCCCATAAGCGAGTGTTTCGGCATTACCTTAGCGGGTTTGGCTCGTTTCCGACTTTTTAATCAAGTTTTCAGGTTCATGTGCTTCTAAGCAAGCTAGGTACAAGTCCTATATCACAAAACAAGCAATTTTTCATCAACATAACAGCCCGTAACTTAGGGTTTCGGCAAGTGCACAAAAACAAACTTTTGAACCGTAAAAACGCCGTTTCAACCCTTTAATCCGTGTTTATGGCCAAAAAAACTATCAAAACAGGTTCCTTACTATGTGTATGATCAAAACTTGTTTATGGACCATTTTTAGGATTTTTACACGGTTAGGAATGAGTTTTAGTAACCAAGACATATTTTTATGGTATTAAACGAGTTTAAACAAGTATTAAAGCTACTTCTTTGAGCTCCTTACGTTAGGGTTTGAAGGTTTTCTGGAAACTCAAGTTTAGAGCTGCTTGGACCTCAATTTTTATCAACTAAAATGAATAAACAAGCTTCCTAAATAAGTTTTATAAAAGAATGGGGGTGGGGGTGGGCTGCGGCCGGGATTCCTTATGGGCCCCCTTTGGGCTGTTTTGGCCCAATATTCTGATTTCTCAAGCCCAAATACGAAAAGCCCGGTCCAAATTTAGTTCGGGTTTGGTTTTTGGCGCGAAAAACTTATCGGGTGCGTTAAACAGCGCGAAAACGAGTGTTTTTCGGCTAGTTTTGTGTAAAATTATAAAAACATACTATATGTTTGGAAAAGTCAAAAATATTTTCACGAATCGCTTAAAACATTTCAAGTAAGTGTTTGGTAAGTCTTTTTCGGCTTATCGGATGATACAATGCTTGGTTTGTAACTATCTTTCGCGTTTAAATCTATAGTGGGGAGTTAAACGAGCATGTTTTCGTTTACCTTGTTTGCCATATCAAAATAAGGCCATATTTCTAATATTTTAGCTTGTATAGATAGTATATCACTTATAGATGGCCCCACTGAGATATCTGGGTCATAACCCGACCCGTTCGATTAGTCGTTCGTTTGTTACGCAAAAGGCGTTTATTTGCTTAATCGGTAAATACGTACTGAGGTGTACCTTGTTTTGGCTCAAATGTCACATTCTACCCCCGTTAGAAAATTTCGTCCCCAAAATTTGATTATTCAACCTTGTCTTTGTTTGGAAACAAGTGCGGGTATTTCTTTTTGAATTCGGATTTCCGCTCCCACGTGAATTCGGGTCCCCGTTGTGAATTCCATCGAACTTTGACTAGAGAGATTTTGTTGTGTCTTAATTCTTTTATTTTTCCCTCTAATATTTCCACCAGTTCTTTAATGAATTTCAGTTTTTCGTTTATGTTTAAGTCTTTTAATGGCACGAATTCGGTTTCATCGTTAAGACACTTTTTCAGGTTCGAAACGTGAAAGACATCGTGAATAGAACTCAACTCCACATGAAGTTTCAGTCGGTAAGCTACCGGACCTATCTTAGAAATGACTTCATATGGCTCAATGTATCGTGGAGCTAGTTTACCGGTTTTTCCGAATCGAATGATGCCTTTCCACGAGGATACTTTCAGAAAAACTCTGTCGCCTATTTCAAAGGATAACGGCTTTCTACGAACATCAGCATAGCTTTTCTGTCGATTTCGGGCGATTTTTAATTTTCTTGTGATTTTACGGATTTTGTCAGTGGTTTCTTGAATCAAGTCAGATCATGTAATTTATTGTCTCCGACTTCAGTCCAGCACAAAGGTGATCTACATTTTCGTCCATACAATGCTTCATATGGTGCTGCTTGAATGCTACTATGATAGCTATTGTTGTACAAAAATTCAACCAGTGGAAGATGTTGATCCCAATTTCCACCGAAGTCTAGTACATAAGCGCGAAGCAAATCTTCTAAAGTTTGAATTGTTCGTTCAGATTGACCGTCGGTCTGGGGACGGTAGGCGGTACTTAGGTCAATTCGGGTTCCCAAAGCTTCTTGTAAGGCTTGCCAGAAACGAGAGGTAAAATGGCTATCACGATCAGAAATGATTGAAATGGGTATGCCGTGTCGGGATACGACTTCATTGATGTAGATGTGAGCAAGTTTTTCGGTTGTGTAAGTGGTTCGGATTGGAAGGAAGTGTGCGGATTTGGTTAGTCGGTCAACTATCACCCATATTGCATCATTTACTCAGGAAGTTTTTGGGAGATGTGTTACAAAATCCATGGTAATTTGTTCCCATTTCCATTGTGGTATTTCCGGTTGGTGAAACATTCCCGAAGGTTTTTGATATTCAGCCTTAACCCTCGCACAAGTTAAACATTTACTAACGTACGTGGCTATATCCTTCTTCATACAGGGCCACCAATAGTACTCTTTCAAGTCCTTGTACGTCTTATATGTTCCAGGGTGAATGGAGTATTTGGACTTACGGGCTTCGTCCATGATCAAGTCACGCAGATTGCTGAAAGTGGGAATCCAAACTCGGTTTTTGTAGTATAGAATTTCGTTAGTTCTTTCTTCAAAATGTTGTTCGGTCCCATGCAAGTTTTCATCTTCCAAGTGATCTCCTTTAAGAGCTTCGTTTTGAGCAATACGAATTTGCTCGGTAGACTGGTTTGGACGATCATTCCAAGTGCTAGGACCCGTAGTGGTTTGATCCTGCCTTTTCTGCTCAAAGCATCTGCTACTATATTAGCCTTGCCCGGGTGGTATAGAATCTCACAGTCATAATCATTCAACAATTCTACCCATCTCCTTTGTCTCATGTTTAGCTCTTTCTGGTCAAAAATATGTTGTAGGCTCTTATGGTCGGTGTATACTATACATTTGGTGCCATACAAATAGTGCCTCCAGATCTTGAGCGCAAAAATAACCGCGCCCAGTTCCAAATCATGGGTGGTATAATTCTACTCGTGCACCTTTAATTGTCGAGAAGTGTATGCTTTGACTTTGTTTCTTTGCATAAGTACGCACCCTAAACCTTTCCGGGATGCATCACAATAACTACCAGATCATCAGTTCCCTCTGGAAGACTTAGTATCGGGGCTTGGCATAGTTTCTGTTTCAACAATTGAAAAGCCGCTTCTTGTTCTTCTCCCCAAACGTAAGCACGATCTTTTTGAGTCAAAAGGGTTAAAGGTTGGGCTATGCTGGAAAAATTAGCAATAAAACACCGATAATACCCAGCTAAACCCAAAAATTGGTGAATTTCTTTTGGTGACTTTGGGGCTTGCCAATTTTTGATGGCTTCAATCTTACTCGGGTCTACATGGATATCATGTCGGTTAACAACGTGCCCTAGAAATTGTACCTCTTGTAGCCAAAATTCACATTTCGACAGCTTGGCATACAACTTTTCCTGCCTCAATAGCTCCAAAATAGTTCGTAAATGCTGCTCGTGTTCCTCCTTGGTTTTCGAATATATCAGAATATCATCAATAAACACGATAACGAATTTGTCGAGGTACGGTTTACAGACTCGATTCATAAGCTCCATGAAAACTGCGGGTGCATTAGTCAGTCCGAACGGCATAACTAAGAATTCGTAGTGGACATAACGAGTTCGGAACGCCGTTTTAGACACGTCTTCCTCTTGGATTTTAACTTGATGATAACCGGAACGAAGGTCAATTTTCGAGAAATAGTTTGCCCCTTGAAGTTGGTCAAACAAATCATCTATTCGTGGAAGAGGATATCGGTTCTTAATGGTAACTTTGTTTAATTCCCGGTAATCGATACACATTCTAAAACTTCCATCCTTCTTCTTTACGAACAATACTGGTGCTCCCCAAGGAGAATAACTAGGACGTATAAAACCCTTATCTAACAACTCCTGTAACTGGTTGGATAGTTCTTGCATTTTAGAAGGTGCCAGCCGATAAGGTGCCTTAGCAATAGGGGCTGATCATTGAATTAAGTCAATGCGGAATTTAACCTGTCGGTTCGGTGGTAGTCCAGGTAAATCATCAGGAAAGACATCGGTGTATTCACGTACAACGGGAATCTCTTCTATGCATTTCTCATCCGGGTTCTTTATAGTCACGTTTGCCAAGAATGCCATACAACCTTGGCGTAAACATTTCAACACTTTGAGATGAGACACGAGAGGTAATATCGAACCAGACTTCTCTCCCTGTACCACGATCACTTCACCATTCGAAAAGGGAATTTTAATTGTCTTGTCGTTACACACAATCTCCGCCTTATACTTGGTTAACCAATCCATGCCGACAATAACATCAAAACTTCCTAACTCTACCGGGAGTAGGTCAATAAGGAATGGGTGGTCATTAAGAATAATATGATAGTTTTGGATTATTTGGTTGACAGTTATGGAGTTACCATTAGCGAGTTCTATAGTATAGGGATTTGTTAGTTCACTAACTGGCATGTTACCCAGGGATACAAAATTAGTGGAAAAAAAGCTTCTATCGGCACCAGTATCAAATAATATAGAAGCATATTGATCAGAAACAACAAATGTACCTGTTACCACGTTCGGGTCTTGTCGTGCTTCTCCTGACCCAATAACAAACGCGCGTCCCCGAGACGCACTTGAAGTCGATGCTTGGTTTCGACCGGTGACTGCTCCTCGATTCAGCTTGGGGCAGTCCCTTCTAAAGTGTTACGTGCTCCCACATTCAAAACAAGCACGGCGATTCACTACAGTTGAGTTTTGCTGGGCGGGTTGCTGACGAATCGGTTGTGGTCTCGGTAGTTGGGAACGACGGGGTTGGGTTTTCTGGGCTGGTCGGTTTACCATCTCCATACCGATTCGACAATTGGGACCACCATTGTGTCCAGTCCTTCCACACCCTTGACATATTATCGGTCTACACTCGCCCACATGATGAAAATTACATTTATCATATTTTGGGCACGGTCCCTTGTACCTGTCTCGTTTCACCTCAGAAATACTCATGACATAATTTTGTATTGTTGGGCGCGCACGTTTATTTGCTGGTCTTCCTTGTGATCCTGATCAATAATTGGTTCGCTTCATACCTGATGATTCCCCGGCCATTCTCAATACTACATTTCTTACCAAGTCAAAAGTCATAATGCCGGCTTGAGTCACGGCATTCTCGAACGAAGTGTGACCCACAGAGTTCACCAAACTCCTCACTTGCGGGGCTAAACCCCAAATATAACGTTCAACTCGTTTATTTTCAGGAGTTACTAACCATGGTACTAAGCGGGCCAATTCATTGAAGCGGTTCGTATATCTCAAATGATCCGCTCCTTTCATCTCCAAACTCCAAAGTTCGTGTTCTAATATTTGAATTTCGTTCTTTGGGCAGAACTGTTCCAGCATCAGTGTTTTGAGTTCAGCCCATGTCATGCGATTCACCGTATCTTGACCTTTTATCTGTACCGTAGTGTTCCACCACTTTAATGCGTGATCAGTAAATGTAGAGGCAACATACTTGACAATGTTTTCGGGTGGACAATTGCTGATATTGAGGACAGATTAAGTCTTTTCGATCCATTTGATTAATCCGTGTGGCCCTTCAGTGCCCTTGAAATCAATCGGTTTACAGGCCATGAAGTTTTTGATCGAATATTCCCTACGATGGGGATTAGGGTTGTTATGGTTATTTTTTGGGTTCGGTGGGGGATTATTGTTGTTGACATTATTTGCATCAGGTGAGGGATTATTATTTCTAACTGTTTCATTGTTGGTTAGGGGAGCATTATTTTTTTGTTGCTGGTTTGTTTGCACATTTGCGTTTACACCGGCAGTTACTTGTGTTACGATAAGTGGGATTACTGCCTGCATTTGCCGAGCAATCATCTCGGCTATTTCTGCCTTAGTCATTGGGTTTGCTTTCTTTGGGGCCATTCTATAATGATAAACAAATATAAGCCAATTAGTACTAATTCCAGTCTACGGCAATGCGTAATAATAATCCCAATAAATGTTGTACAGGTAAATCAGGTAACATACTGACATTTCACAAATTGTTCTGTACATTGATAATAAAAGGTACATAGACTTAGCCTGATAAAGGCCAGTGCTTGCATGTATATATCAAAATCTGTCACTAAGTGACGGTTAGACTTAACCCTGTAAGTGTCGGTGCTTGTAATAATGTACAAAATTGTGCTCCACGTTAACATAACATACTGCTATATACATACATGGAGTATCAAAAGATCATGTACACATAATTGTAATATTCCGCATCTATCCATACAAACGATAGGCTAGCCACAAACATACAAATAACAACACCGTAATCACCCAGTAACAGTTCCACAGCCGAACTGTCACCCTATCCAAACACCAGTGGTGGTAGGCATCTGACTGCTGCAAGTTCAGTACTATCTGGTGTAACGTCGATAAGTACTGGGTCACGTCCCTCCTCTCTTGGTTAATGTTAGCTATGGCTATCGAGTGGTCTATCACACGGTCAGTCAGGACAGCCATCCAAGAGTTGTTTCCTGCATTTGGGAGATCAGGGCGAGGGGTAGGTATACTCAATGAACGGGAAGATGAAGTATCCGCCCTAGGACGTGAAGGTCCTCCCCGGTCGTGGGTAGATTTGAATGGAATCGAGGTAGGGTCAATCGGGGTTACCCGAATACGAGAAGTCTGTCGGACTCGCGCAGTAGCTGAAGTCGTCGGCGACAGGTGAATAGGTGGAGTGGGTGATCGGGCTACTCTAGCAGGTGAACGATACTGACTGTTAACTTCGTCTTGATCCCTACGTGGTGACCTGGGTGGATAACAATCACATCTGTAGCTGGACAGATCAGACACATTCCTGGGTAGCTCTCTACAGATAACTTCTTCTTCCACCTCTTCCTCCTCCTCCTCCGGTTCCTCTTCTGGGTCCTCCTCTTTTGGATCCTCCTCTTTTGGATCCTCCTCTTCTGGATCCTCCTCTGATTCTTCCTCGGGATCTGTAACACCCCGTAACCGCAGCGGAAACGTACACGGGATGCAACAGACACATCTGATATCAACAGCATTGCTCATAAAGAAAATACCACTACATTAATTTATAACATATTACATTGTTGCGAGTTTCATTACTGTCTAGGTGTTACACACATATTTTACCGATAAGACATTAATAAATTCATTACAAAACATAGAGCAGCAAGCTTCCAACAGGTAGCACAGATAGTTAAGCACACATCAATCAATCCAACTTGGGCATACCTAGAAAACATGTAAAGAAAACGGGTCAACTACGAATAGTTGGTGAGTTTCACTAATTTAAATAAACACTGACAAATCATTTTAATAATCATTTATTAGCAATATAATCATGCTGGGAACTATGTTACCCCAGAACATTTCCATTAACTTTCTGGGAACTATGTTACCCCAGAACAATAATAACCCCTGGGAACTATGTTACCCCAGAACAATAAATACCCCTGGGAACTATGTTACCCCAGAACAATAATAACCCCTGGGAACTATGTTACCCCAGAACAATAAAAACCCCTGGGAACTATGTTACCCCAGAACAATAACTACCCCTGGGAACTATGTTACCCCAGAACAATAATAACCCCTGTGAACTATGTTACCTCAGAACAATAATAACCCCTGGGAACTATGTTACCCCAGAACAATAATAACCCCTGGGAACTATGTTACCCCAGAACAATAATAACCCCTGATAAACAATTTATATATTATGTGCATCAAACCATATATATATAAATATACAGGTATTTCCATACGATCGGTATGTACTTAAATACTTTAAATAAGACATGTTTTCCGCCCCGGGAAAATATAATTAAAACAATTCATTAAAAGGGGCTCGTGAAAACTCACATTTTTGTGAGTCGGTGAGTAATATATGGAACAGCTACGTGCCTGGATCTGTAATATAATATCTAGTCGTTACTATATAATTCCCATAACTTAAATACGTATCAATCGGTACATCTGGGAACATTGTTAACCCAGTACTGTACTCGATTCGGGGACAATGTTAACCCCGTGACACTTCTAAGGACTCAGATTGTGACATTGCTTAGAGTTTGACAGTCAATTTAATTAAGGTGATGAAATTATAGCTCGGTTTGACACCCCGTTTGGCCGCGGGGCCCGTTTCCGGTATTTCGGTGCCGGAGACGGTAAAATCGGGTAAAATTACCCAAATCATCCGAATTATTTTCGGATGATTTATTTTTACTTAATTTACTTAGATTTATGAAAATAGTCCATTTTTAAAGTTTTCGTGTACCAGTCAGCTCGCTTATGCGAACTTGCCGGTTTACACGTTTTAAGCTTTAAAGACTTGTTTTTATGTTCTTTTTAGCACAAATAATTACCCGATTAGTCTCGGGTCTTGAAATTTTGCACAAAACTTATTTTGACAGAAAGAAAATTTTACAAAATTTTTCCAGATTTATTTTCTTATATTTACATTTATTTATCTATTTTTAAATCTTATTAAAACACTAAATATGTCAAAAATACCAAAACACTTTAGAAAAATCCCAAATTTTTCTGAGATGATCTCTGTCATCCTCATAACTTCCTGGAATTTTTCCAGATTTATTTTCCTAGATTTACATTTATTTATCTATTTTTAAATCTTACTAAAACACTAAATATGTCAAAAATACCAAAACACTTTCGAAAAATTCCAAATTTTTCTGAGATGATCTCTGTCATCCTCATAACTTCCTGGAATTTTTCCAGAATTTAAAACTTATTTTTCAAGCCATTTTCACCCAAAACCGAGCTAGAAAGCCCTAGAACTCGTTTCACCGAAAAGCCTACTTAGACTTTTCCAACTGAGCTCAAATTTTGTGGGTGACTTTTATATGTTATAAAAAGCTTATCTTAAATTTTCCAGAATTTTTCATCATGTTTTGCTATTTTTCACTATTTTTGGCCAAAACCGAGCATTAAATTCACCAAATATTCATCTTTTATCCAAAAATTACCAAAAATTCACAGATCTCATATTTTCATGTGTAGATCATCTCTGTGAATTTTCGTGACCCGACTCTAAGCACACGAAAATCTGTCCAAATTTCATATACACACGAAAACCGAACTATTTTGTGTTTTCTAGCTTTAGATCGCAAGGATCTCGGTTTCTAGCCTTTGCTAGCCGCTAGATACAACACTTACAAGCACATCAACACCACACCAAGCAAGTTATACCCACAATCAAGCCATTTCTTTCCTAGTGTCGGTTAAAACATCAAAACAACGATTTTAACCGTAAAAATCCGTTCTCGACTCTTTTTTCTCATTTCTTGGACCAAGATCCCTTGTATAACTTGTATACATCTCTTGGTCATGCAAGAGTCGGTTTCATCTCGGATTTTGACCCGTCTTTCACATGGAAAATTCATTTGACAAGATTTCAACCGTAAAAATTCGTTATAAACTCTTTTAACTCATCACTTGGATCAAGATTCTTTGTATAACTTGTATACATCACTTGATCATGCGAGAATCGGTTTCAACTCGGGTTTTCACCCATTTTTACATTTGAAACCTTCTTTTCTCAAGATCCTGAAGTTAGAAAACAAAATTCAAGCTTAAAAACATATGTTATACCTTCAAATCTTGGTTAGAACTTGGGTTCTTTGGATGAACTTTGAAGGGTTTGGAGAGTTGAGAGTGTTTTGATTGTGCTATGTTAGAAAAAAAAAAGAAATGAATGTGTGAGTGTGTGTATTATGGCCGGCCCTATGGGTGAGGTGGGGGTGGGCCCCACAAGTTCAATATTAGCCACACATTTGGATTACACAATCCGGATAATGTTGTGGATAATCTGGCTCAGTTCGTTTCTCGTTTAAACTCGTAATTCGGCTTAAAACGAGCCTAAAATGGTTGTTTTTCGGGTTAACATAAAATTTATATAAAACTGATTTAAAAACTTTAAAAACTTAACCCATGACATTAAAACATCATATTATTAATAATTACGCATCTTTTTCGGCTTGATTGATCGTCTCTTGCTTGATTTGGTGTTAAAGGTTTCGTTTAGCGTACCGACGTACCATTAAATCGAAATCCTTTTTCTGTGCTATAATTCACCTATCCCGAAGCATTCATACCTCGTAAACATCACTAAACATTATATACTTCGTCTATAATGTAATTCCCGGTTCGTTCGGGTTTCAATAATCATTCATTGATTAATTGTAATTCCAATACGATTCACTATATATATGAGTATGATTCATATTGTGAATCATATATACTCGTATAAACGTACTATAACTCATATAATCAGTATTAAATAACACGTAAATAGTATATTCCGGCTAGGGTATACCTGAATTTGCCGGAATCGTTACATTCTCCCCCCGTTATAAAAATTTCGTCCTCGAAATTTTATGCGTCAACTACTTCCTTTTGAGGAAATAGGTGGGGGTATTTCTTCTGAAATTCATCCTTTCGTTCCCAAGTAAATTCTGGGCCTCGTTGCGAATTCCATCTAACTTTGACCAACGAGATCTTATTGTGTCTAAGTTGCTTGATCTTACCGTCCACTATTTCGATGGGCTCCTCTACGAAGTTGAGCCTATCACTTATTTGAACACCCTCTAAGGGTAACACCGATGTCTCATCCGCCAGACATCTTTTCAAATTTGACACATGAAACACGTTATGAACTGCACTTAGTTCCTCAGGCAGTTCTAGTCGGTAAGCTACCGGACCGATCTTTGCAGTGATGTTGAATGGTCCAATGTATCTAGGGGCCAACTTCCCCGCCTTTCCAAATCTGACCACTCCTTTCCAGGGTGATACTTTCAAATATACCTTTTCACCCTTCTCAAATGACAACGGTTTTCGACGGGTATCGGCATAACTCTTCTGCCGATCCCGCGCGGCTTTCAAGTTGTTCTTAATTTCAAGAATCTTGCTGGTCGTCTCCTGGACCAGATCCGATCTAATGACCTGCGAGTCACCCACTTCAGACCAGCAAAGTGGTGATCGGCACTTACGTCCATACAATGCTTCATAAGGTGCTGCCTTTATACTGCTATGGTAACTGTTATTATAGGAAAATTCAACGAGTGGGAGATGTTGATCCCAATTTCCCTTAAAGTCCAGTACGCAGGCACAAAGCAAATCCTCCAAAGTTTGAATGGTCCTCTCAGACTGACCATCGGTCTGAGGGTGGTAAGCCGTGCTTAGGTCAATACGTGTTCCCAATGCTTCTTGAACAGCTTGCCAAAGTTTGGAGGTGAAATGGCTATCCCTATCGGAGATGATCGAGATGGGGATGCCATGACGAGACACTATTTCATTTATATAAATTTGCGCAAGTCTCTCGGTGTTATAATTGTTTCTAATCGGAATAAAATGTGCCGATTTGGTTAATCTATCCACGATTACCCAAATTGCATCATTTCCCCGGGATGTCTTAGGGAGGTGTGTCACGAAATCCATTGTGATTTGCTCCCATTTCCATTCGGGAATCTCCGGTTGTTGTAACATTCCCGAAGGTTTCTGGTGCTCCGCCTTAACCCTCGCACACGTCGTACACTTGCCGACGTATGTGGCTATATCCTTTTTCATACCTGGCCACCAGTAAAATTCTTTCACATCCTGGTACATTTTATCCGATCCCGGATGTATGGAATATTTCGATTTATGCGCTTCGTCCATGATTAATTCACGAAGGTCATGGAGGGTCGGAATCCAAATCCGGCTTTTGAAATAGAGAATTTCGTCCACACGCTGTTCGAAATTCTTCTCGTTCCCGAAAAGTCCTTCTTTATCCAATTGGTCCTCTTTCAACGCCTCGCGTTGAGCGACTCGAATCAAATCCGAAAGGCTCGATTGGACTACCATTCCCAACGCTGGCACGCGTAGTGGCTTAACTCGATCTTTCCTACTCAAGGCATCGGCTACAACGTTAGCCTTGCCGGGGTGATATCGGATGTCACAGTCATAGTCACTTAGTAACTCGACCCACCTTCGTTGTCTCATATTCAGTTCTTTCTGATCTAATATGTGCTGCAAACTTTTATGATCAGTGAAGATGGTGCACTTTGTACCGTAGAGGTAGTGTCTCCAGATTTTAAGTGCAAAGATGACTGCTCCCAGTTCCAAGTCATGAGTAATGTAGTTTTTCTCATGAACTTTCAACTGTCGAGACGCATAGGCTATGAACTTTTTATTTTGCATCAACACGCATCCTAACCCTTTACGGGATGCGTCACAATATACAACAAATCCATCGTCTCCGTCGGGGAGACTTAAGATTGGCGCTTGTCACAATCTTTGTTTTAGCGTTTGAAACGCCGTTTCCTGCTCTTCACCCCATTCATACTTCCGATCCTTTTGAGTCAGGAGGGTTAAAGGTTGGGCGATGCTGGAAAAGTTCTCTATAAATCGACGATAGTATCCAGCTAAGCCTAAGAATTGGCGGATTTCCTTCGGAGATTTAGGCGCTTGCCAATCCTTAATTGCTTCAACTTTACTCGGATCAACGTGTATTCCTTGGTGGTTTATAACGTGACCGAGGAATTGCACCTCTTGTAACCAGAAGTTACACTTGGAGAATTTTGCATACAACTTCTCCTGATCCAAAAGCTCCAAAACTAACCTCAAATGTCGCTCATGTTCTTCTTTACTTTTTGAATATATCAAAATATCGTCAATAAATACAATGACGAATTTGTCGAGATAGGGTTTACAGACTCGGTTCATGAGATCCATGAACACCGCTGGCGCATTTGTTAGCCCAAAAGGCATAACTAGAAATTCGTAGTGGCCGTAGCGAGTCCGAAACGCGGTTTTTGGGATATCCTCCTCTTGAATTCTAACTTGGTGGTATCCCGATCTAAGATCAATTTTTGAGAAATAGCTCGCACCTTGTAGTTGGTCGAACAAATCATCGATTCGGGGAAGAGGATACCTATTTTTGATGGTTAATTTGTTCAATTCCCTGTAGTCAATGCACATTCGAAGGCTTCCGTCCTTCTTTTTCACAAATAGTACAGGTGCACCCCACGGGGAATAGCTGGGACGAATAAATCCCTTATCCAACAATTCCTGCAACTGGTTGGATAATTCTTGCATCTCGGACGGTGCAAGTCTGTAAGGGGCCTTAGCAACAGGGCCAGCTTGTGGTAACAGATCGATTCTGAATTCGACCTGTCGGGTTGGTGGTAATCCAGGAAGTTCCTCTGGAAAAACCTGTGGAAATTCGCGTACCACGGAAATATCGTCCACCCGTTTTTCCTCAGAATCAGCGGCCGTCAGGCTCGCTAGATACGCCACACATCCCTGACGTATATATTTCAACACCTTGAGGTGGGATATAAATGGTATCATGGTGCCGGATTTTTCTCCCTGCACTAATACCTCCTCGTCATCCGACACCCGGATCTTGACGGTTTTCTTTTCACAGTTTATTTCTACCCTGTTACGTGCCAACCAATCCATTCCCACTATCACGTCAAAACTACCCAATTCTACCGGTAACAAGTCAATCAGGAAGGATTGTTCGCTCTGAATAAAAGGGCAATTCCGAACAATCCGATTAACTATCATGGTTTTACCGTTAGCGACTTCTACGGTGTAAGGTTCTATGGTTTCACCAATAGGAAGGTTTGCTATCGAAAGGAATCTAACGGAGACAAAACTTCTATCGGCGCCTGTATCAAATAATACAGAAGCGTAATGATCAGAGACGAGGAAGGTACCTGTCACTACGCTGGGGTCCTGGCGCGCCTCGTTCGCTCCCATCACAAATGCTCGGCCTCGCGCCGGATTGGACGACGATGGCTGACCCGCGAGTTGTCTCCCGTTTCCTCCCTGATTCAGTTTCGGGCAGTTCCTTTTGAAGTGATCCGTGCTGCCGCATTCGTAGCAAGCACGGCTAGTGGTCACCATCTGGTTTCCTTGCGGGTTCTGCTGTCGGGCTGGTTGAGTTCTAAATGGTTGCGCCCGAATAGGTTGTGGTTGACGGTTCAGGTTGTTCAGATTTGTCTTACAATTTGGTGCGTAGTGTCCAACCCTGCCACACCGGTGGCACACCACCTCCTTGCACACGCCACTATGGTGGTAACCACATTTCCCGCACCTAGGAAACGTTCCCTTATGCGGTTCTTGCCTTCCGCCCAAACTAGTCATGGCATAGCTCTGGGCAGCGGGCCTAGCTCGTTTGCTTTGCTGCTTTTCTTGGACTCTATGATCATGCGCACCCCGTTTTCCCCCAGCGGATTCTCCTGTCACCTTTAGTGATCCGCTCCGCAAGAAATCATACGTGACTATGCCAGCCTGTGTCACTGCACTTTCATACGTCCGGTGTCCTCCCGCGTTAACTATACTCCTCACCACTGGAGTAAGTCCCCAAATATAACGTTCCACCCTCTTTGACTCTGGGGTGACCAACCACGGCACTAATCGTGACAGTTCATTAAACCGGTTGGTATACCCCAAGTGGTCCGCCCCCTGCATCTCCAGGTTCCACAACTCATGTTCCAGTTTCTGCAATTCATTCTTTGGGCAGAAATGTTTCAAAACAAGATCCTTAAGCTCTGTCCAGGTCATGCGGTTTGTCACCGCCTGACCTCGAGTCTGTACTATGGTGTTCCACCATGTCAAGGCATGGTCTGTGAACGTACAGGTGGCGTACTTAACGACACAATCCTCGGGACAGTTGCTGATATTCACCACTGATTCTATTTTCTCTATCCATTTCACTAACCCATTCGGTCCTTCCGACCCGTTAAACTCTAAAGGCTTGCACAACATAAAGTCCTTGATTGAACAACCCCTGGATGGTCCAGTGCGGTTGGTCTCTACGGTAGGTATAGGGCCATTACTGTCTGTAGCGACCACCGTAGGCGGTGCGTCATTACTCGGAACCGTGTTATCGGTAGGTGGAGGATTAGCATTATGTTCCCCGTCATTATTTATGGGCGTTTGATTGCTCGGAGGGGTTGGATTGGTCGAGTTATTAATACTGGCGGCGATGCGCGATACTATATCCGGTATCGCCGCCTCCAACTGTTGAGCAATCAAACGGCTCACATCTACTTCCGATATATTCGTTGATCGTTTCGGTGCCATTCTACACAATCATCAAAGAAATACATATAATCAATACCATCTCAAAACATAAAACACAATACATATTTCATTCATTAGTAAACATTAGTACATATTACACAACATCAGCTTACATACCTTCCAGTCAACACTACATAACTAAGTTTTATTACAAGGGCCCTATGTCGGTATCATCTCGACATAACCCGTAAAGGGGTCAGTGCTTGAATGATACCCAAAAGTATCTATAGTGATATGCCCCAAAAGAGACCCACCCTAGGGGCCAGTGGTTGTACTATAACTAAACATGATTCACTCTGTGTTAGTATCACCACTAACTACTTACACGGAGTATCAAAAAAGTGGTCCCTGTCTATTCCCATCCAAACATAACTACTAAACACGGTGGTATGCCCACCACAACATCACTGCCGCCAACGCCACCACTACTGCCATCACCCCCCGGAGCCACGCCTCCAACCGCTGAACCATCAATAGGGAGTACGAGCACTCCCTGGTCAACCGATCGATTGCATACTGGCAATCCAGTATGCGGTCACCAAGGTACATCCGTCTCTGTACCCCCACGGTCAGGGCGGCTGAGTGCTCATTTACTTGCTCTGTGAGCACTCGTAGCCAAGCCGCCGCATCCCGCTCCTGTCTGGGAAGGCCCCAGACAGGTAGAGCCATCGGCTCGGGCTGGGATGAGGACTCTCCCCGACGAGTAGCAGGTCGGGGTGGGGGAGAAGTCGGTGGGACACGCGGAATGCTGATCCGCGCCGTAAGGCGGGGACCAAATCCCGGAGGGACAGAGGTGGCCTGTGGTGCGACTGGAGTAGGGGATCTAACGATCCGGGCCGGGGAGGACTGGCTCGAGCTCCTGTGACTCGCCTCACTAGGCTCAGAGTCGGATGACACGTGTAAGCTCCCGGAGTTCCCGGGGCTAACCTCCTCCGGGTCCTCCTCTACTGATAAGCTATGCGGGCTTGACATTTTTACCTGCACACAAGTTAACAAGCATATAGTCCTTTCCATAGTGTAATTCATAATCAAATTAATACATACTTATTTATACAACTTTACCACATAATAATATTATCATATATTTACACATATGTTGCCAATTTTACCTATTTAAGTCCCCCGTGACTTCCCCTGAATTCCCTCGTGCAGACAAGTCTGTTATTATGTTCCGGACCATAATAACCCACTTGTCCATCCAAGTTCATCCCGATCTCGTCACAATATATTATTAGTTGATATTCAGATCCTATAATACTTGAGCTACTGGTTACATTTTAGGTATCTTTTAAAGACATCCTAATTCTTTATAACCAATGGCTCTGATACCAAGTTATGTAACACCCCGTAACCGCAGCGGAAACGTACACGGGATGCAACAGACACATCTGATATCAACAGCATTGCTCATAAAGAAAATACCACTACATTAATTTATAACATATTACATTGTTGCGAGTTTCATTACTGTCTAGGTGTTACACACATATTTTACCGATAAGACATTAATAAATTCATTACAAAACATAGAGCAGCAAGCTTCCAACAGGTAGCACAGATAGTTAAGCACACATCAATCAATCCAACTTGGGCATACCTAGAAAACATGTAAAGAAAACGGGTCAACAACGAATAGTTGGTGAGTTTCACTAATTTAAATAAACACTGACAAATCATTTTAATAATCATTTATTAGCAATATAATCATGCTGGGAACTATGTTACCCCAGAACATTTCCATTAACTTTCTGGGAACTATGTTACCCCAGAACAATAATAACCCCTGGGAACTATGTTACCCCAGAACAATAAATACCCCTGGGAACTATGTTACCCCAGAACAATAATAACCCCTGGGAACTATGTTACCCCAGAACAATAAAAACCCCTGGGAACTATGTTACCCCAGAACAATAACTACCCCTGGGAACTATGTTACCCCAGAACAATAATAACCCCTGTGACCTATGTTACCCCAGAACAATAATAACCCCTGGGAACTATGTTACCCCAGAACAATAATAACCCTGATAAACAATTTATATATTATGTGCATCAAACCATATATATATAAATATACAAGTATTTCCATACGATCGGTATGTACTTAAATACTTTAAATAAGACATGTTTTCCGCCCCGGGAAAATATAATTAAAACAATTCATTAAAAGGGGCTCGTGAAAACTCACCTTTTTGTGAGTCGATGAGTAATATAAGGAACAGCTACGTGCCTGGATCTGTAATATAATATCTAGTTGTTACTATATAATTTCCATAACTTAAATACGTATCAATCGGTACATCTGGGAACATTGTTAACCCAGTACTGTACTCGATTCGGGGACAATGTTAACCCCGTGACACTTCTAAGGACTCAGATTGTGACATTGCTTAGAGTTTGACAGTCAATTTAATTAAGGTGATGAAATTATAGCTCGGTTTGACACCCCGTTTGGCCGCGGGGCCCGTTTCCGGTATTTCGGTGCCGGAGACGGTAAAATCGGGTAAAATTACCCAAATCATCCGAATTATTTTCGGATGATTTATTTTTACTTAATTTACTTTGATTTATGAAAATAGTCCATTTTTAAAGTTTTCGTGTACCAGTCAGCTCGCTTATGCGAACTTGCCGGTTTACACGTTTTAAGCTTTAAAGACTTGTTTTTATGTTCTTTTTAGCACAAATAATTACCCGATTAGTCTCGGGTCTTGAAATTTTGCACAAAACTTATTTTGACAGAAAGAAAATTTTACAAAATTTTTCCAGATTTATTTTCTTATATTTACATTTATTTATCTATTTTTAAATCTTATTAAAACACTAAATATGTCAAAAATACCAAAACACTATAGAAAAATCCCAAATTTTTCTGAGATGATCTCTATCATCCTCATAACTTCCTGGAATTTTTCCAGATTTATTTTCCTATATTTACATTTATTTATCTATTTTTAAATCTTATTAAAACACTAAATATGTCAAAAATACCAAAACACTTTAGAAAAATTCCAAATTTTTCTGAGATGATCTCTGTCATCCTCATAACTTCCTGGAATTTTTCCAGATTTATTTTCCTATATTTAAATTTATTTATCTATTTTTAAATCTTATTAAAACACTAAATATGTCAAAAATACCAAAACACTTTAGAAAAATCCCAAATTTTTCTGAGATGATCTCTGTCATCCTCATAACTTCCTGGAATTTTTCCAGATTTATTTTCATATATTTACATTTATTTATCTATTTTTAAATCTTATTAAAACACTAAATATGTCAAAAATACCAAAACACTTTCGAAAAATTCCAAATTTTTCTGAGATGATCTCTATCATCCTCATAACTTCCTGGAATTTTTCCAGAATTTAAAACTTATTTTTCAAGCCATTTTCACCCAAAACCGAGCTAGAAAGCCCTAGAACTCGTTTCACCGAAAAGCCTACTTAGACTTTTCCAACTGAGCTCAAATTTTGTGGGTGACTTTTAAATGTTATAAAAAGCTTATCTTAAATTTTCCGGAATTTTTCATCATGTTTTGCTATTTTTCACTATTTTAGGCCAAAACCGAGCATTAAATTCACCAAATATTCATCTTTTATCCAAAAATTACCAAAAATTCACAGATCTCATATTTTCATGTGTAGATCATCTCTGTGAAATTTCGTGACCCGAATCTAAGCACACGAAAATCTGTCCAAATTTCATATACACACGAAAACCGAACTATTTTGTGTTTTCTAGCTTTAGATCGCAAGGATCTCGGTTTCTAGCCTTTGCTAGCCGCTAGATACAACACTTACAAGCACATCAACACCACACCAAGCAAGTTATACCCACAATCAAGCCATTTCTTTCCTAGTGTCGGTTAAAACAACAAAACAACGATTTTGACCGTAAAAATCCGTTCTCGACTCTTTTTACTCATTTCTTGGACCAAGATCACTTGTATAACTTGTATACATCTCTTGGTCATGCAAGAGTCGGTTTCATCTCGGATTTTCACCCGTCTTTCACATGGAAAATTCATTTGACAAGATTTCAACCGTAAAAATTCGTTATAAACTCTTTTAACTCATCACTTGGATCAAGATTCTTTGTATAACTTGTATACATCACTTGATCATGCGAGAATCGGTTTCAACTCGGGTTTTCACCCATTTTTACATTTGAAACCTCCTTTTCTCAAGATCCTGAAGTTAGAAAACAAAATTCAAGCTTAAAAACATATGTTATACCTTCAAATCTTGGTTAGAACTTGGGTTCTTTGGATGA